>NW_018397267.1:2991346-3431557 GCF_002168275.2 Theobroma umbraticum | reverse complement strand
AAATTTGATTATAAAAATAATTAAAGTCAAAATTAGTTTAGATTTTAAGGCTTTGTTTTATTATTATATTTGCTTTGCTAGCTACTTAATAAGCTTTCGTATTCAAGTAATTATGCTGTGTATATCTCACTGACGATGGAAGTTATCACGCTGAAATAAGTCTTCATGCCTTCACCAAAAGGCTATAGACTTGCATATACAAATTATGCTCTTTAAAAAAAAAAAAAGTGTTGCAATTCCTATCTTTTAATTTTTAATGAAATCTCCAAAAAAATATGAAAGCAAATGGTTAAGCTAGAATAAAAATTAATTAGAAAATGACTTCTTTTTTTTTTGGAAATGAAAGGACCACATGACTAAAATAGACAATATGCCAATTCTAATGTAATCTATATATCTGGCAAAAAGAAAAAGGAAAATGCATGTATTCTATATCACGTTTTGTTTATATGTATATATTATAGAATTTCTCTATTTTTAACTCTACAAAAAATAATTTGCTTTTTCATTGAAACACATTTTTATTTTATATGCTTTTGGAAGCAAAAATAACATCCAAATTGTATCTAAAAATTCAAAAACACATCTTATTTTTGAAATAAGAATTTGTAAAAAAAATAATTTAACAAAAGAAAATTAAGCTTAACTATTTTTAATTACCAATAATCAATGCGAGAAGATTTGGTTTAGAATCACATGGTATATGCAATACTCTTAAAATTTAGAATTTCATTGTATCGAATTTTGAGAGAGAGTGCCTGAATGGGAGAGGAAGGTTGGGGAAGAGGTAAGGCTTCCTGAGATGAGTTGGGAGTGCAGTCATGAAGAACATGTCCCCCAATCAAGCTTCTGTTCCTCAGACACAACAAAGGCCTGTCGAATCCCTCCAGATCCCCTTCACGCTGCCAAAGCTTCTTCTTCTCTTCCATCGGGAGGTTGAACAATCTTGAATCCCCTTCTTCACTTTATCCACCAGTGACTTGCTCACTCCATTATTTATCAACTGTAACAGTACAATTCCATTATCTCATTATCAAGAAGTAAAAAAAAAAAAATCATGGTTCACCAACATTTCAATGGCAAAATGACACTATTTCAACTTTAGACAGAGAGGTTACACAGTCATGTACCTGGAAGAAACCCCATTCTTTGCATGCATAGTGCAACTTTTCTAGTTCAACGTCCATGAAATGATCTCCAGAGAGCAACTTAAGCATGTCGATGACCGGGACTTGCTGTGGTGAACAAGTATCAATGGATGTGAATGGAGGGTCTTGATCAGGACGCTGATATCGTTGTGGAACTCGGTCGAGGGCCTCCTTTGCCACCTCTTGAACGGAAGGAACCGGGATGGATCTGCCTAGCTTTGTTAATTCTGATTCCATGTTTCTCTCGCATTGAAGTATAACCTCTTACACAGACTTTAAAAGATTATATCCATCTCATAGTGAGGAAGGAAGAGGGAGGGCTAGAATTTATATTTGTAATGAGTGCATGGCGACTGCAATTGAATTACTTGTGGTATACTACAACAATTAAATTAATAGTTAAAAGCATTGGAGCATTTAGTTCATTAATTAATGCATAATACCTTACCATTCAAATCATTTTTTTAATTAAAAATCAAAACAAATAATATACAATTACATAAATAAAATGTTACGAATATCATTATATTAAATATAGTTGTAGAATTTATTAATTAATGATAATTATACCTCACTTTCATACCTAACCTTTTGCACAAGAATCTATAATTTAATTTCTATTATAATCCACCGACTATTATTTTATTGTCACACAAACTTGACCAAGCAATTTGAAAATAAACATAAAATATTTGACGCATCTAAATTATTGAGCTTCCTTTTTAATTTCCCTTTTGCCCAAGGTCTGATTATGCCCACTAGGGCTTACAAAATTAATGCCTATTTGGATTATATGTGCTGCTCGGTATTTCTAGGCCGTGCCTCAAGGGGTGGTTGCTATTTTCCTATTATCATTTGGGGTTTTTGTTCGATAATTTGGTAGATTTAATCAGTAGCCAACCTGGGGGATTTTAGACCCATGTTGGGATATATTTTGATGAAACTTGTACCTTCACTTCCAGCTAATTTGATCCAATATGCTTTTCTGAAAAGGGAAAAACACCAGGACCAAACACAATACCACCATTCTTTGTAGCATTATATAACATGTTAACTACCTGCACATGGTGATCTTTCAAAAAAAAAAATACCTGCACAAGGTGCATACCATGGAGATGGAGCTACCCAATTTTTGTTCGGGATCAAAGACAATAAAATAAATGATAAAAATTTTTAAAATTAATATATTGTATTTAATTAATAATCAAAAGATTGATAATAGAAACTAATTTTATATAACATATAAATAAAAAAAAAACTTATAATAAGCTTTTGAGAAAGTTGTGCTTGATTTTTTAAATTCAAATTCATCGATTATTAATTATGTATTTAAAAACATCTATTTCCTTAAGATTGAGTCTTGGACATTTTGATTCACATTGCTCTTATTCATGAGTTGAAGTATTGAGACTTGGTGGTTCAACTGTAGGAGAATTATTTAAACATTTTACATCTTTCCTTTTAAAAAATTTATCAATTATTTTTAATTTACTCATACTTTAATCAAACTTGAAAAAAAAATATAACCAACTTCCAGTATTCTTATTTTATTTTTATTTAAATTTATAATACTAAATATAAAAGTGTAATACATAAAATATAAATAATTAAGTACGATATACAAGATTAATAATTTTCTCTTATATAATCAAGATTGTTTAAAAACTATATATTCAAAATAATTTCCTTTTCACTAAATATAGTAAAGTATATAAAAAAGATATATTCAAGATAATTTTTCCTTACATAATCAGGATTAATAAAAACGGATACACTAATGACATTTTAAGTAACAATGTAACGTTACAACTTATATTTGAGAGCTACATAATAATTTATTAATTTTTAAAGATCAAAATTATAGAAAATAAAATTTATATAATAGAAAAAAAAAGAACATGGCAAGAAGATAGAACCCATATATGATAGAATAAAAAAAAATGATTGATGATTCGTAAAAATTTGAAGAAAATCTATAAGAACTTATAATATATTAGTAAATATATAAAATAAAAAAAATTAAAAAAAGAAAACAAAAAAAATTAAAATTGAGGCATGTGAGATTTTTTTTTATTTATATTAATTATTAAATAAAAAATTATTTTGAAGGAATTCATTAAAAGATTATATTAAAAATTTTAAAAATTTTACATAATACAAAAAAAATTAAAAATTTTGAGGAAACATGGCCCCCAAAGCTCAAGGAGACTCCACCCTGCATACCATACATACATACATATATATATATATATATATATATATATATATATATATATAAAGATTAGATGATGGTATTCATCACCAAGGCTCGTATATATATAGAATGGGGATCAAATCCAACATTCGAGAAAGCCTTGATTGAAAGGTTTAAATACTATAATTTTGTGACTGAAATTTGTTAAGTTAGAGCACGAATTAAGTTAAGAAAAATACTTTATATTCTTTAAATTAGATAAACTATCTTAAAGTTTATTTGTTTAAAAGCTCTCATCTATTGCAATATTGTATTTAATGTTATCCAAATAATATCCAATAAAAATAATTATTTAGAGAAAATCTTATGAAATGAGATATTTATTTTACTTAGTGATTAATTAACACGTGTTTTCCCATTACAAAAAAAAAATTGTTTTTTTAATTTCTAAATTGCAATTGATAGAACTATATTTATATTGGAAAAAAAGCAACAAACCACGTAAAAAAATAATGTACTAAGTGTATACTGAAAAAGTCAAGCTAATTATATAAAAAAATATTATTAAAAGTAAAAAAATGTATGAAAAGTTTGAAAAACCTAATCATAAAATAAAGAATTTGAGAAAGTTAAGAGGTCAAATAAGTATTAATAAAAAAATTAAAGAAAAACTCAATGGGTTAAACGATATTATTGGAGGGGAGGCAACTAAAAAAGTTTATTAAAAAAATGAAAGAAAACCTTAAAGAGCAAAAGGCAATTCTGACAAGTCAGAGCCCCCATTGCACCCCCTGGCTTCCTTCCTGAACAAGATCACATTATACATATTACGTGCCTGTAGAAATCCAGTGCATGACTTAATGTTATCCACCAAATCTATAGCATTCTTTGTGTATATAGCTAGGCATGTGTGGTACGAAATGCTATTTATATATATAAAAGAGTTAACAAGGGCAGGGCTAAGAATAAGCTTTTTCTTTTTCTTACTGATTTTATTAAATCTTATTTTTCTGACACAAAGAGGTTCACAGGATTGACATGGGGATCCAACAATAACAAAGAGCGGTCACTAAAACTGTAAATACAGGTTGATAAACATATCCCACTCAAAGCCGTAGATACAGCTAACTTTAATATCTCTCAACATTAATTATCTCTCGTCTCGGATGGACCATGACTACACTCTGGTGGGCGACCATGACGCTGGTTTCGTTTCAAATCATTGCAATAATTGTAAATCCTGTAACGTTTTTGCACCCAAGTCAGTAGTTTTCTGCCACGAGCACTGAGCCCTTGCATTTCCCATGCGTTGCTAGCAACGAAGTTTCTGTAGCAAGCAGTGAAAGGAGCCTTGGACCAATCGGTTTTCACTCTCCCGCCTCTCGTCGCCCAATCATCTGCATCCCACAGGCTCGCGTAGACCTTCATGCGCTGGTGGTTGGGGTAAGGAACTCCAATAGATTCTTGATTGCTAAATGCTCTTATGGGAATGTTATCTACCAGGATTCTGAATCATATCAAATGAAAAGTAATTATATATGTTAAGCCTATATTATAAAATTACACTTAAATAATTACCGTAAAACTATTTAAAACCAATAAATTACTTCTTACATGATGTTTTGAGGATTCCATACAATGGAATATGCATGAAAATGTTTTGTCGGATCGAACCAGAGGTGGAATTCTTCCTCTCTGCCCCCTTGTCCATGGCTGAACACATTGGTATGAAGAGTGTAAGGAGC
The DNA here is from genome assembly GCF_002168275.2 of Theobroma umbraticum. Classification (NCBI taxonomy): domain Eukaryota; kingdom Viridiplantae; phylum Streptophyta; class Magnoliopsida; order Malvales; family Malvaceae; genus Theobroma; species Theobroma umbraticum. The sequence goes on along the minus strand of NW_018397267.1, from coordinate 3,426,470 downwards.
ACCACTTTTGTTGCCTAGGAACTCAAGATCAATTTCGTCGTGAGATGGGCCTTCAGAAGATAACTGCAAGATTATAAATACAACAAATTGGTAGCAGTTTATGAAGTTATAGAATACTTGCATTACTTTAATGCACCAAAATTTGGGAGCTATTGCAATATTGAGACGTACATAGAAGGTGGTAACGGTGCCTGCAGAGTTACCAGCAATGAGCTTCATTTGCATGTTGAACCTTCCGAAGAGGAAGTCTTTAGTGGACTCAAAACCGGCCCCTCCTGAGGTCTTGTCCATAGTAAGCGTCAGAAGGTTTCCTCGTCGACCAAGTATTTGAGCATGGCTGCCGCCCCATGTTATCTCCACATCTTGATGGAAATTATTGGCAAAAGCAGCAATGATGGAACCTACAACTAGAGAAAGCAAAAGTATTGATGAAACTCTCAGGTTCCCCATCTTGAAAGGAGGAAGAGTTAAATGTTGTAGTTGAACCGTGGGGATAAAGGCCTGTATATATAGGTAATGGCCTCACAGGTTGTTGGTTATATGACAAATGAAATCATGAATCTTTGTTACATTTTGCATTATATAATATACTTTCATAGAAAGAAAGAACCTATCTCCAATGTTTGGTTCACATAATTAAATAATTAATGCAATTGAAATCATGGGAAATAAAATCTTCAAGGGGAGGAAATCTACTCGGAAAGAGGGGCCATGGTCATTGGCCCTCAACCAGGCAACGACTTACTCGCCTAAGCGTTGGCAAGCAGGGTAGGCCTTGGGTAAGGTGAAATCCTGCTGGGCCGTAATCCAGCCAATCTTAATTGGGCACTTTGGGTTACTCAACTCCTTAGGAGTTGAAGAAGATCATGGAGCTCATTTATATAACCCAAATTTCATGAAAAATTTTTCACATAATATAGTAAAATAAACTTGTAAACTTTATATTAAAATATAATAACTGAAGGACATAGAAATTAAAGTTAATTGTCACCAATATACTTATATATCCCAAATAAAATTGTTGGCTTATAGCTTCATTAAACAATGTCAACAACTATTTCCATTTTTGAAATTTATTTATGATAAAGTTTTCGTCTGTTGCTTGATTTTAGACCCAATTGACAGCACCAAAGAACTTTTGGAAGAATGTAGATGGCTGGGTATGAATGCTATGAGATAAGTAGGATAATTTCTCTTGGGTGAGAAATCCTCTATAGACTTCTTCTTTATATTTTTGGACCCTTGTTATTTGTCATATGCCATGAATGCCAGTATCTCATAGATAATGAAGTCGAACAAATGTCCAAAGTCTTGAATAACAACATATATATATATATCTATATATATATATATATATATATATATATGGCGTTATAGCTGACAAGGTAATTTGAGCAATATAGTTTCTGCCTTAGAGGAACCTAGAACGCCTACACTCACGGGGACGACCCAGAGGAAATCGCTTCAAATCTGTACAATAATTGTAGACCATGAAGTACTTTTGAACCCATCTAAGTCTTCTCCTGCCGCTCGCATCCAACGCTTGAGTCCGCAAAACATTGTTTATAAGAGAACCAGATGTCTTTGACGCACAATCGGATTCTCCATTCGACCATACACAGGCGTTTGCATTGAAATTCCGAAAGTAGGCCTTGAAAGGAGCCTTGGACCAATCTGTTTTCACTAGCCCGCCCCTCGTTGCCCATTGGTCTGCGTTCCACAGGCTTGAGTAAAGCTTCATGGGCTGGTTCTTGGGGAAGGGAACCCCAAAGGATTCTTCGTTGTTGAATACTCTGATAGGAATGTTATCGACCATGTAGCTGACAAGTTGAAACATGAGAGGATTTGTAGACCATCTTCAACTTTTATAATTGTTATAAAGATTTATGACTTAAGGTGACATTTAACTTACATAATTCTTTGCAGATTCCAAACAATGGAATAGGTGTGAAAATTCTTAGTTGGGTCGAACCATAGGTAGAACTGTTGCTCTCTGTCCCCTTTCCCTTGGCTGTAGACATTAGTATGCAAAATGTAAGGGTCTCCACTTAAGTTACCTAAGAACTCAAAGTCTATCTCGTCGTGGTTTGGCCCTTCAGATGATAGCTGCAACAAGAATTAAGGATTACTATGCAACCCGAACAGAAAAAAAAGGGTGTAGCTTTGACATAAGTTTAATGCAAAAACTGAGGCAGAACACACATAGAAAGCAGTAACGGTGCCGGCGGAGTTGCCAGAGACAAGCTTGATTTGCATGTCTATTCTTCCAAATAGATACTCGCTCTTGGACCTGAAGCCTGAGCCAGAGGTCTTGTCAAGAGTAAGTGTAAGAAGCTTTCCTCCATCCAGTATCTGAGCACGCTCGTCACCCCACGTCAGTTCAAACTCTTGGTGGAAATCACCAGCCGATGCAGCAATGAAAGAACCCATAACAAGAGAAAGCAAAAGCATCTCTGGAAAAGAAAAAGTTGCCATCTCTAGAGAGAGAGAGAGTGGACAGTAATTATTGAGTGGATGAAATTGCTGGGAGTCCTCTACTCCTTTATATAGGTAATGGCACGAGGGGGCCAGGGATGATCAACAAATTAGAAATTTTAGAACATAAATTATACGAGAATAACCATATATCCTGGTGTAGGATGCGTGACCAGAAACCAACTACAGTGCGAATTTAGCTGGAAAGGGCAGGGTTCTAGCTAATAAGCTTTGTTTTGAAGCTGAAAATATGGGGTTGCGTTATTTGAGAGAACTTTGTTGCTATAACTTCGATACCACATTGGGTGGATTTTTGCAATTAAGGACGAGCTAGGGACCAGCCTTTAGTTTAGGCTTTGTATTGTGTTTCACCCAAAATAGAATACATGCAAACGTGCCTGTCAACATATCGCCATCCCCTTTTGAGCATATTATCCCATTAATTACAAACGGTGGTTGGATTTAAGAACTGGCAATTGTCAGTTCATACCCTGCCAGAATCATCTAAGGGAGGACAAAATGCTGATAAATGTTCTGTACTACAAGGTTTTGGTGATTAGAAGGAATTGTGAATTTGACAAGCATGGAGTCTAGCATATTAATGGCTTCTCCACGTTATGGAAGGTTAGCAGGTAGGATTTAATTGTCACAAGCGAAGCAAGATAAGGTTTTCATCAGTAGCCACACTAATCTTAGCACACCCTCAATTAAAATATGAGATGATCTCGGCTACGTTTGTCATCTTAGAGGATCAACTTTGCTTGGACCCATAAAAAGGAATTTTGAAAGGAGGGAAAAAGAAAAAGAAAGCTTGAGAATTTGGAAAAGGAATGTTGAATATGAGATTACACGTGACCTGCGTCGTTTCTTTTATTTATTCCTCCTTTGCATGACTGAAGATAACATAGCCATTTGCCAGTGCACATTTCCCTGTTTCTTCTTTTTCCAACAAAGATAATTGCATAAATTATGGAAAAGGAAAAGAAGAAACAGAATGGTGGATGGTGTGTCACCAGCCACCATGGTCACGGGTGAAGCGAGTAGGGTGTTTTTGCCCCTTACATTTTCAGCCCACCTCTTCTCCTTTTCACCATCCTTTAATAGCAAACAAAAAAAAAATAGCAGACTCTCCAATTCAAAAACTAGGCCTGTTTTTATTAATTAAATATATTTATTTCAATGGTAAAATACACTATCATACTTAACTTTTAATTATAATTACATATAAATCTACTAATTTATAAAATAAACACTCTATCCTAAATAATTAAATTATGTTAATATTTAGATTGAACGATGATATTTTCTATTTAACCGGCCACCACATAACTAGATGTGACTCAGATCCGATTGGATTTATGAACGAGCACCAAATCTGATGCTCCCAAGATTGGTGCTCCCCAAGGAGCACTAGACTTGTGATCCCGCACGGGAAGCATCCAAGGAACACGAGAAGTTTTTTTTTTTAATAAAAAATTATAATTTATATAATGTGTTAATTTTTAAAATTAATAAAAAATAAAATTATTTTTTTAATATTATCATATCATTAAATTAATAAAAATATTAACAATATTTTAATGAGTGGACTTATATATCTAATAAAAAATATTTATTTAAAACAGATTATCTATTTTAAAAATTGATGGATAAATTATGAGTAAAAATTAAAAGTGTAAATATTCTTCACTTATTTCAATCTATTGTCCACAATAAAGTACTTTCTGCTGAATAGCTAGTCGCATAAGTTTTCAATTTGAATTTTCTTCCCCTTGTCTTATTCTCATGAGATCAAGGTATGCCTTGCCATCCAGCTTCCGAGCAAAAAAGTCCTTGACGTACTTCTCCATAGGAACTCGCCGAAATTTTGCTGGATTACTCGGACCAGTAAGGCTAAGTGCAGGACCCAAGTCCGAGTATAACTTGGAGTTATAAAATGTTGCGACTGATAGCCTCTCTTTGGTTGAGTTTACTATTGCTCTATGCTCAATGCTGCGATATATTCCATTGCTCACAATCTGCAGAGGAAACAGAGAAATGTGAATATCATTGTTAACTTGACACATAACATTAGCTTCAGGTCTTCGAGTGTTAATTAAGAAAATCCACGCATTCTATTGATTACTAAAGGCAGCTCCTGTTGCTAAACAGTTGATAAGTCAGGCTAGGGAAGTGAAAAAGGATACTTTATTTGGATGTTGGATCTACATAATTTATCTCCTGAAAGAAAGTTAACAGGATTGGAAATGTTCAAAGAAATGATCATTTTATATAGCCTTCATGGTTTGGTCAAAGGGGTTTCATTCACCCTTTGGCTGATTAGAGATGAGACTCTAGTGGCGGGTTAATGCTCTGTGATCTTTGTGAAGGTTGGATTTCCAGTATAATTTTCTTGAAACAGCATAAAGGCAAGCGCAGGGGGATTGTTTCAAGCAACAATTTCTTTTTTTCCTTTTTCCATTCACTAAGGCATCAAATATCATATAACTGAGTCGCTTCTTCAAAATTCAAGTGAATTTTAGAATTTAGAGTTTTAATTATACCACGCAGAGCAAGTAAAGTATACCTCCATGACGTCTCCAATGTTAACTACAAAAGCATTAGGAAGTGGCTTAATGGAGACCCATTTTCCATCTTTTCGAATTTGCAGGCCTTCAGTTTCATTGAGTTGAAAGAGAATTGTCAAAGCAACAGCATCAGAATGAGGACTGATACCAATGGCCATATCAGGTTCAGGGCATGGAGGATAGTAATTCATTCTCATTGATTGAACCCCATTGGTGAACAGCTCTCTCATTTCCTCAGCATCCATCTCTAAGGCCCTGGCCATGTAACCTAAAATTATCATAGCAAGATTTTTGGCTTCCATAGAATATACTTCCAGGGTCTCTCTGCAGCAAAATTATGAAGTTGAAAGCAAAATCAAATGATCTCAAATTCCAGGTTGAATAACCATGGCAAAGCATTGGTTCTATTCGCACAAATGATTGTCACCATTTTTTCAAATCAAAATGAATACGGGGAAGGGAAGGTCTTCATGGATTTGAATCCTACTGGCATATATGCCTATCACCTGTGACTAATAACCACAAAGCCAAGAGGTGATTTGCTAGTTTTCTTAACACATTTAAGAAGAGGGAGAGAGAGATACCTGAGCTTTAGGGGGAGTTTTTCAAATAAGTCGGTCTTCCTAAGATTGTGTGGCAGTGTTGTTAGATAGAATATGTCTGACCAGTCTAGCTTCTGCTCTTTGGATACTACAAAGAGTTGGCCGAACCCCTCATGATTATCTGGCTGTTGCCACAGGAGCTTCTTCTCTTCATGAGGAAGTTTGAAGAAGTTCTCAATCTCCAACCTGAATTCCTCCAACAATGAACTGCTAACGCCATGATTTACCACCTAATTTTGCAAAAAGAAAAGAACAAATACATAACCAAGCATTTCAAATATATTTCCTTTCTTTTTGTTTTTCGGTGGATAATGTAACTCACAAGATAATTCTACAATTCATATCATATCAACTGAGTAGTGAGTAGGATGAAGCCAGGAAATGCATAAGTTATAGTTCCTTGTTTTAACCAATTCAAGCACCTAAATTCGATGGTGTTACCTAGTTTCCCTCCCTCCAAGAGCAAATCTATAAAAGTACGTTCACAACATAAAACTCCAGTCCCCAGACAAAGCAATGACAATAATGTAACTAAAAAACATTAATAAAAGCAAAAAAAAAAGTGTGCAAGCAACATAGTGCCTTGGAACAAATGGGATCCTCTGCCATCCCTAGAGAAAGCAATCGGGATTTGGCTACCCCCCAGTAATTGGTCCAAACCCAGCTTTGACATTTGCTTTTGCAATCCATCGTTCATTTGTTCTTGTGAATACCAAATTTCCAATAAAGAAAACACGACCTACCTGGAAGAATCCCCAGTCCTTGCAAGCAGAGTGTAACTTTTCCAGTTCAGAGTCCACAAAATTCCCAGCAGCTAATTTCTGAAGATCGATGATTGGGACGGATGGAAGCAGCTCATCACCTAGGACAGAGTGAGGTTCCTGCTCTGGGCGCAGATATCTATGTGGGATTTTGGTGATCGGCTCCTTAGTCAACTCCTGAACACTAGGAACTATGATAGATTTTCCAAAGTTAACAACTTCTGCATCTGCCCTTGACTCCATATGAGCAAATTATGTTTTGCTACTTTAAACCAGTAACCTAAAAAGGCAAAAAGCCCGTGGTACTTTTTTACTTTTTGTTGAGCAAAAGCAAAGAATCACTCAAAAACAATAAATGAAGAACGTTTGGGCAGTTGAAGTAGAATCTTTACTCCTGGATGCTGCATTAACAATACTTTTCCCTTTTTGATGGCGATGACAGTTTAACAGATACAAACCTCCACGTGATTGGATTATAAAAAGTATACTAGTTTGAATATCCATACAAGGAAAAAATTATGGGGGAGAGAGTGCATTCCAGAGGAGTAGGTCCTGCACCCATCCTTGTTGAGGAGTTCTCACTTGAGAAGCTGGTTGCTGCAATAAAATTTATGCTGGATACTGACAGGCCATGGATAAATGGTGCGTTTTCAATGAGATAAGATGTTTTAAAGCAGATGATTGGTGTGGTGATATCTGTGTAAATTTTGAGAGACTCAGAGAGGCTAACTTCTTCGTAGATCATTTAGCCAAATCAGTGTGGATAAAGTATTTTATGTTTTCGGTCTGATGGTGATATGGATACACCGTTTTGTTTGAGTTTTTGTAATATAATTCATGGTAGTCCTTATCTCTTATATCTTATCTCTTATCTATGATGATGCTCTGGATGGCGTTTGTGAACTAAAACGAAATCCTATGTAAGAGTGAATGGCGCTTCTGGTGACTTCGAAAATACTCTCTTCTGCTTATGATTGATTGAGAAAAGAAATGAAAAATTATGGTCTTGGCAATGAAAAACACCTTCCTAAGCACCGGAAAGATAAACTAGGATTCCTCATGCAGAAGAAGAAGAAAAAAATTCATTTCTTTATATTTCCAATTAATGAGATTCCTATCTTCTATGCAAATATTTTGTGTATTTCTTTGGCACTCAAATCAAGGTTGTGGGTATTGAAATAGACCGCTTGAGCTCATACTGTTAAGCAGAGGCCTATGTGTGAGAATTTTGTGTTATGACAACTAGTTTACTGTTAAATTATGATATCTGTATACTTATTGAATGACTTATGTGATGATTGGTATATAATTTTATGCTTAACTTCGGCTCAAAACTTACTTCTTAAGTATCGGCAATGTATATTTTTTAAGTCAACGCCTATAAGATCAAGAACCTATTGTTTAAGACAAATATTTTCTCTTACTCTACTCTGCATGCTTAGTTAGCTCTGTTGATCCTACCTTTACTTTAAACATCAGTGGGAAAGATAATTTGATCCAAAACCAAAACTAATACATCACTCAAATCTACACCATGTCAATAGAGAATTTAGATCCTAAGCATGAGTTTCCATTGATTAATTATAATTATCTTTTTTCATTTTTTCTTTTCAAATTTTTTCATGAATCGAATAATTGTAATCAGTAATCGTGCATTACACCTGATGGGCCTTTTTCTTTGGAGGCCTGACCTGCAAATTCGGTAACGAAAGGTGACGAAGGGAAGACCCCAAGAATTTTTGTGCATAGGCCATAGATCATAGACATAAGATTTGGGCCTGGTCCTGCTCCATAATAATTTTGCTATATGGCTTGAAAAAGAATTGAAGAAATTAAAGTACTAGGAGATTAAAGGTCAAATATTCCTAATCAATCCATTTACGAAAAAAGAAAAACCCTCATTGACAGAAAGATGCATGTCCAAGGGCGGATTGAACCCTAATTTTATATTATAATTTTATTTTATTTTAACAGTATTTTTATTTCGAATCAAATTATTGATTTGATTCATGACTTTATATGATTACCCTTTAACTACCTCTCATATAAAATTTTGAGTTTATCATTGTGTATGTGTATGCCTATTCATTTTTTTGTTCTAAGATTCTATGGGATGTGATCAAAGTCTCAAGCTAGATTATTTGCAAAAATTTATCAATTTCAACGAGAGAAAGGTCAAAACCTTATATTATGCAGGTTGCATTAGTTCTTTGTCATATACATTGTCCAAGATTTCCTTAAATTAAAACAAAACTATAAATATTTTTAAAGAATTGAAAGAAGAGTAAGTGTCCACAAGTATATGTACCACCCAAATATAAACAAAACGAACAACTTTGATACTTGAATTAGTAATTAAAGAGTAATTAATTTTGACCTTTCAAAAAAAAAAGAGTAATTAATTTTGATCATTAGATTAGGAATTGATCTACTTTTGTGGAAAACGATCTTGCTTAGCAAAAAATTAAAAACAAATATAGAGAGCAAAAGTCAACAATAAAAATCACTATAAATATATTCATATTTCAACATGAAGATGTGATGAGAGACTATATATATATATAGACGGGAAAAAACATGTTCTTGTTTGAAATAATTCAGAAGAAAGACAAACACTACTGACGTATGACAAACATTAAATATATGAGTTTGAGTCCAAGTTCATTAATCTTTCGTGCCAATTACTTAATTACTACTATATTTAAGTTTAAACATATCTATATGCAGGATATAGAAAAAAAGTTGCTTACATATATAATCACGCCAATTAATTATGTTTGTTTCCTCTTACCATAGCAAACTAGAATATTACAAATTTATAATATTTCTTTTTAATATATAGTAAACAAGAATAGTACACGTGACAGCATCTTGGGCCTTAATATTTTTCTTGCTGGATTAGGTACTTGAGCACATCGGCATTATCCAACCTTCATTTACTAATATATTTGCATTTTGGCAGTTGAACAAGCTATTTCGATACAGATTTATGCAGTAATTTTGGGTTATTAATAAGGTTCACGTATCTAAACTTAACCACTAGGAATAATTTGCAAAAACCTCCAATTGGTTAAGCAAGTCTCTTGATAAACTTGAAAAATACATTACTTGGAGCAGAGTCAACAAACGTTTTCTAATAAATGGAGGTAGTTAGGGTAGGGATGAATAATAAAAAGTCTATCCCACTTGGAAGTGGACTGGCTCAAGCAGGAATCCATGGAATTTCACATCCATATTCAATATTTGATACCTTTTGAAATTTATTTTTTAATAATTACGAACAAAAAAGAAGGGACAAGGGAAAAGATCTTCCAGATTCATTGGCCTAACCTTCTACTTTTTCTTGGAATCAAACTTTCCTTTAGGCACAATTAGAACATGAGTAACACCTGCCTTTATAAGGGTTCAAAATCATAGTCAGTTCATGGAAGTCAAGTCCCTCTGAGCTCATCAAGGTTTAAACCTCTCTTTTCCCTTATTCTAGCCGGCTACCCTTCATTTACTTTTAAGAAAAACATATGAATTTTCTTCCCGCAATTAAGGAAAAACTTAGTATCAGGAAAATTCAAGAAGAAAAAGACGAAGAAGAAAGAAGAAAACTTAGAGTTGCATTTTGATAGTGTATATATAAACATATATATATATATATATATATATATTTTATAATTGAGGAAGGGAGGATTTAAATCCTATTTTTTAGATAACGAGATAATGCATTAATCAATGAGCCAAATGCTTGGGTGTAAGTATATCATTTATTTTTGAGCAAATTAAGGACTTAATGTATGAATTTATTAGGCTTTAAGCACCTTTTGATGTACCTAGTCTAAGGAAAATGTTGAAAACTACTAAACCGTGTGCTCAATAAGTCATAACTCTATTTCAGGTAAATTCAAGTGAGTTAGTGAGTGAGGGTTGCATTTAGATAGCATTTGGCATGAGGGAAATAAGAGCATATTCTCTTTTGATATGAGGGAAGTGAAAACACATTTTTTATAATGTGCTCAATTAAATTATATTACAGTAGTTAATTGCAAAACAAATATTGTAATGTAAGATTACAATGCAATCACATTACAACCAATGGATGTAATGTGATTACAGTCTAAAACTAATGCTCTTAGATTGTATTACACTTTACAATGTTATTAAAGGTATTTTTACTCTTCAATTTTGCTACTTTATTAAAAATATTTTGTAATTTTATAATTTATTTTTCTATACATATAAATTTCTAGAGATGTCTTTTCATTACTTTTAGTAGCTAGTCTATGTTGGATAGTGGATGGTGACTATCAATAAAATTTATATTATCTTTTAAAGGAAAAAAAATTAAAATAAAATATATAATATAGAAAATTATATTAAGAAATGAAAATAAAATATATAAAATATAAAAAAAATTAAAATAAAATATATGACATTAAAAATATATTTAAGAGATAATACTATATAAAAATTAACAATAAAAAATACAAGTATATTAAACTAGCATTTAAATAAATAGGGATGATTCTAAAAATTGTTATTATATTATCAGAAAAGTACTTCTAAATTAAACGCTACAATATTATCATTTATATATTTTAATTATTATTTTATTTATATATCAAATACTGTAATATAATCTTTTTTATAATCATATTACTTATAATTATATTATATTCTTGATCTATAACTCTACTTGCTCCATACTTAAGACTCAATATTTGTTCATTTCGTTTGAGGTGTCATCAAATATTTGAGGCTCAAAAATCTTGAATGCCAACCAGTAATACTGTTGCTTCATGTGATTATTCTTATCGTTTCTTGAGAGGATGGGTGGAAAGGAGTGGGTGCCTGGAAAGAATAAACAAACGAAGGAAAATGGATTTTCACCCACGCTTTACTTTCAAAGGATGGAAAAGAAAAACAATGGGCTTTTCATTTCCTTTACTTTCACTTTATATTGTATCAATCAATGGAAACAATATTCTTTTTTCCATTCATTTTTCTATATCTGTCTCTTTAAGCACGTTGCATACCCCGATAGAAAAGAAAATAATAAATAATAATGAAAAGAGTTTTCATTTCTTTCGCTTTTCTCCTCTATGAACTTTCTAAATCCTTTGTTTGTTTTAGTATTGTGACTAGAAGAGTAGAAAAGCCTGGGGAAAAAATTAAAGGAACTAATGTAAAACAAAATAAGCCCTCCACATGTTCAATGTGTTGTTTAAGCTACCTATGTTCTGACCAAATATTAATTAATAAACTGCGTACCGTAATTTATTGCCTGATTAATTTCTAACATTTACGGTGTTACATCTGTGAGCTGCATTCTTTCTACTTCCACACCAAAAAACAAAGCTAATACTAAGACTTTCCAATCAATTAATTAAACACTGCAATTTCATGGCCTACCTGAACTTAATTACAGGCAATCCACGCGATAAGACAACACCAAACTGTATTGCATGCATAATTTAAGAAAGGGGAATTGTTTTGTAGGTCATTGTTGGTCGGTCTATGTAGATATACATTTATTATTTCCAGGACAGGATTGGAACGTTGAGTAGTTTCTTTCTTATTTTCTCTTTGATGGGGTGATCCTGAAATTGATAGGTCAAGTCAATGTGCAGCCCTTCGTCCCTTGGAATATATAGTGAAGATTTAGCCAAGTTAGAGATGAGTTTAAGGTCTATTTTGTGAACATCTCAGGACCAGGCACTAATTGCGTGCGGAAACCGCAGAGTTAACAGATTCCAAATTGCTTTGCTTTAACTAGTATTATTAGACTAATCAAATTAAATCGGTACTATTACTTCCACATTTTTATCATTAAAACGATCGTTGCCTTCTCAAATGACAATCCAATTGCAGGCTGGAGCTGGTGATGAACCTCTGTCGGCTTTAATCTAATATTAACCCAGCAGGACTGTCTTAACTTCACCAAGCAGCATGATTTTATCCATTCTGAGATAAGAATTTACCATAATAGGCTTGAGCTTCAAATAGCTTTGTTTTTGTTAAAGTAGATGACCTTGCAAAATCCCAAGTTATACACGCTCTAATGACCTTACTGCTTATCTCTGAGCTATATAGCGTATGATGCTTCGTCTGCTACTGCATCCACGGTACACATGGTTCAGTTTGCTTGCTTCCGACCAATGTTTAAGTCTTACCACAGCCATTTGGCTTGGCTGCTCAAAAAGAACCGGTTGCTCTGTTTTATGTCGAGGAAGCCAAACGGGGTACATGCAGGAAATTGGTTGTTGCAACCCTTTTCGCTATGAAATGCACGGCTTTCATTAACTGGTGTAAGTAAGTAGAAAATGCTAAGGCAAGCCTTTAGCCATTAACAATAGGTGGAAGAAGACTCCACCCAGAATACAAACCTCACAGTTTGTACAAATTAATCAAGGTATCAGAAAGCATTCACTCTACCAGCCACACTCCCTATACATGACAATAAACAATACACTTCCTGTACAAGCCGTTCCTTGCATCTACCATGTTCAGAATATTGACCTACGCCTGGATACTTATCTGCCTTCTCAACAACCAGTTCTTTACAACAGACGCGACGGCCGTGGACAAGACAACAAACGTACAATAGACTGAGACATAAATAACAAGAGGTAGTAGAAACATAATAGACAAAGTAATTACAGGCTACATCATTGTCGGTTATTGCTTTAGCATGTGCATGTGCTAGATAGCAATCTCCATGTTCGATAGGAGGATTTTTATTGTTCTTCTACTCTAGCCTCCCTAATGACTGGATGCTTTGGGCTTTCGTAAAACGGTGGTAGAACCATATCACCATTTCCTTAATAAATGAAATCTGGTTGTTAGGAATCTCTGCTCAAATTTTATTCCAGTGATTTCAAAACGTGCAAATGGTGAAAGTTCATAGAAAGTAACTAGTAAGAACCAACATCTGATCAAGTAAACCAAACATTTCCGAAGAAAAATTACACCTAATTGACAGAGCAACTGAGGTGTCTTTTCTGAACATCAAATTATGTGCAGCCAGCAATCCATTGCAGAAGGTGCAATAACTTCATGGATATTAGGTGAGAATTAAGGATGCAAAGCGCTCCGCGTACATCAACAGAACCGAGGTGATTTTGCAGCGACGGATTCGTGAGGGTAGTGCAGTCATTGGATATGAACCAAATAATCTAGATTTTGTTTGATGAGAAATTTTCATCATTGATGACGACATGTAAATTAATGGCATTTTGAACGAGTCGTGGGAAGGGGCAGAGCAGACCCCCAGACGTCACAATTAAAAACGTGGCTGGCCTTTTAAATATTAAATATCAGAAACCAGAAAATACGTCAAGCCACGTGTAACAACGTGGTGATTAGACAAATGAAAAGATACTTGGGAATTAAGCACGTTTTTTTTAACTGTAGTTTTTGCATAGAAAAATACAAGCCTTAGTTAACACGTAATGGGTGAAAATGACTTACATCCATCAGATTCGAGTATTCAATCAGATACAAACATTAAAGAAAACTTAACTGTGCATGCATTGAAATGAATATAGTTATTTTGTTTCATCTAACGGGTCTAGCTCATGACTCGACAGCAAGCTACTCTAAATTGTTAAATCAAAATTTTAAGTCGCTGGCACGTCCACCATCATGAATTTTTTGTTTTACCTTTTTTTGCAATTTTCTGAAATAGAAATGTGGTTCAGAAAAACAGGGTTGAATAGAACAATGGATGAGTTTTGTTTGTTAGTGTATATTCAGAATGCTGGCGTAATTATTAAAAGATTGAATTATTTAGCTTTGTTTTAATATTCTTCGGACGGTTTACACTTGTCCAAGTGTCCCTGCGCGGACCCACAAACCTGGAAGTGGTGTCACATGACGTTATTCAATTAAAAAAATATTTATTCAAAATCTTATATATTTAATAATATTAATAAATTCAATAATTTTTTTATAATTTTATAAAAAGTAAAGTCAAGAGTAGAAAAATCTATATATTAATAATATTTAAATATTTTTCAAAAATATTTAAATATTTTTAAAATATAAATTTATCAAAAAATAATTTATATGTTAATATTTAAATATTACATAAAAATAAAAAAAATTATTCTCTAATTTAAAATTTTATTAAAAAAATTAAAATCTAAATTATTTTTTGTATTTAAAAATTTAAATCTTAATATCATTTTCTACCTTTAACAAAGAAAGATTGATTCGTATAATTCAATTGTATCTTTTTGAATTTTCAACATTGAATTTAGTGACATTTGAAAATCGATTTGAAAAATGTATTGCAAAACTTGCTTTCAGATTAGAAATTTGTTAAAGTTAATGAAATTGGTGATGGTTGAGACAAATAGAAATTAATATTATGTATCGTTTAGTTTATTTACTGATAAAATTTGTGTTGATCTTACCAGTTGCAACGATATCAATTGAAAGAGTTTTTTCAGTAATTCAATTTATAAAGCACAGGTTACGTAATTGAATGAGTGATAAGTGGATGAATAATTGTTTGATGATACATATTGAAAAAGATGTATTTGATAGTATTTTTATTGATGCTATTATGTAACGTTTCAACATATAAAAAATCATTATGGATAATTATAATTTTTTTAAAATATTTTTACTTTGAAGTATTAAATAAATATACTGAATTTATATTGTTTTAATTTAATATTAAAAGTTCTAATTTATGAATTTTAGCATATTTTTTAAATTATTATTATTATTATTTTAATTATAACACCACTTACAAAAATTCTTAAGTCCACCCTACCCTTGATGAACTTTTAATTCAAAATCATATACCCAACTAATTATGCGAAAGGTTCTTTCTTATCCCTTTATGATTTAATACCTAAACACGATAATCCAACATTATAATCCTTTATTTAATGATGATCAACTTACAAAGTTATTGACTGAATCATTTATCCAACTTTATTGGTTTCAAATACTATTTTATTTTTTGTATGATATATTGGGGATGACTTGAACTCCTCTCGATGTTCAAATACCTGCTATAAAATTATTTCTGCATATATGAAGCAATGGAAACGCCATTTCTCTAAGGATGTAACTTTAAAGATTTCTCAAATGATATTAAAATACTTTCGTTAATTAATAGGAAAGCTTCAAATTTTAATGCTTCAATATACAAGTAATGCATAGAAGTACGTATGATTCCTATGAAATTTGTTGTGTGTGTGTATATATATATAGAAATTTGCATGAATATTTGCAGCAAGCAGCATAAGAAATAAATCTGAAAACATAAAGCAATTACAATGGTCGACCCCGTTAGTACCTAGTATTTCAATTTGCTAGTACCATGTTTTGATTTTTACCCAAGTACGATCTGCTTATTGTTAACATTCCTGGTAAACCTGGAATTTCTGTTTCTGATAAACATTTCAAGTTTTTTTTTTTTTTTTGTGAGCTACTCTTTTTCCCTATAAATACTCTTTCTACTGGGGTTGTAATGAAGCACATCGACTTTAGCAATATGGCATCATTACAGGTAGAAGAGCTCAGCCACTCTCTTTTAGAGATTAGTCTTCAGGAGCTTGTGAAAGAGCCGATAATCACAATCCCACAAAACTTTATTCGTTTAGATCAAGAACCTCCTTCTTCCCTCCCTTACGGTAGTCCCTCGCCAATAACTACCCCGACCATCGACATGTCTCGATTGGTTTCCGGGGAGGATGATGGTCATGAACTCGAGAAGTTGCACTCAACTTGCAAAGAGTGGGGTCTCTTTCAGGTTATAATTCTTCTCAATTCACCTTAATTTAAGCCTCATCAGGTCAGTAAAAACATGTTAGAACAGGGATTTTCAGTATTCTTTTGGATCTTGAGGTGTAGGAGAGAGAGAGAGAGAGAGAGAGAGATTTTACTTCCAAGATCCAACTAAATGGTCTTTATAAACTTGCATGTGCATGAAATTTGCTTCATGTCTTATTCTGAAGTAGTGAAGTTCTTTTAACTATATGATATTGCTATGTTCCGACCTTGACAGAGTCTCAAGGTTTGGACCCATGTGTCAATATTTGTTTGTTACACTAGCATTAAAACAAAACCAAAAATAAAAAACGAAACTGTTTACAATAAATCAATATTGACGACAAAAGAACCTAAGAAGTTTGTGGCCTTGCTTTGCAGTTGGTGAACCATGGTGTTAGCTCTTCACTACTGGAGAAACTGAAACACGAGCTGGAAGAATTTTATAAGCTTCCCTTGGAAGAGAAAATGAAATACAAGATAAGAGCAGGTGAGGTCGAAGGGTACGGCAATACGGCCAGAGAAGCAGGAAAACTTGACTGGGCAGACAGGTTTTTTATGATAACCAACCCTATCCACAGACGAAAGCCTCATCTCTTGCCAGAGCTCCCTTCATCCTTAAGGTTCTCTCTCTTCTCTTTTATTTTTTATTATTATTATTACCATTTTGGAAAGGCCGAGTACAAAAGCACATCAATAAAAGCAGACCGTCAATGATGGTTAGTTGAATACTTATCGCCCTTTTGATAAAAAAATTTAATATTATTTATATCATTTTGTAAAAAATATTTTTCACTATTAGTAGAGTTAATTGGAGGTTAAAATGATAAATAGAAATTGATTACAAAATAATGGTATAATTTGATTCTCACTAATTTTGAATCAAAATTAAAAATAAAAATGAAAGTGAACATAAATAAATAATAATATTTTCAAAACATTTAGCTGCATATCTATAATGAATAAAACTTTAATTTTCAAAAAAAATTTGATCTCATTTTTTTTAACCATAACACTATGAAATATCAATATTTATCAATTATATAAAACATCCAAACTTATATTTATAAATATGTATTCATTAAGTGATGATCATTGAAATATTTTTTATTATAATTATTAGTAAGATTTAGTTAATTTATAAAAAAAATTTAATTGTATTGAATGATTTCATTAAAAAATATTTTTTAATATTTTAATAGTATTGAATAATTTAAATATTATTATTTTAAGTTAAAATTTTTTTAGTTAAATATTAATATTTTTAAGTTTTTTAAATAATATTTTACATCTCTTAAGGGCGTAAGACATTTTATGTAATTAATGAGTATTTTTCTTACTAACTAGTAAAATGTTTTACATTTAAAATAATTTTTTGTTCTTCCAAATAAATATAAGTCTTGAAAACAGTTTTTAGAAAATATTGTAGTCAAAACAAAGAGACCCTTATGTTGGAAACATATGAACGAATAGACAAATTTCTTAAACCTGGAGACATGTTTGGCACTCTATGTATTGGCCTATCTTAAAATTGATTCTACCGCTATCAAATTAAAAAAGTTACTTAAATTTATCGTTTCATATATTCATTTTAAATGATGTGAATATTTAAATCAAAATTTTATTTTGTTATTGTAAAATTAACGCATTGTTATCCAAAGAGATGAATTGGTTTTTTTATGAAAAATATATCAATTATAAAAAATATAATACATAAATAAAAATTATTATATGACATAGATGAATTTATAATTTTCATTATAATTATTTTCAAAACAATTAAATGAGAATGTTCACATAATAAATTTTAATTACAGAAAAAATTCAATCTAATAATTTCTCCATTTTTCCGTCTTTTTAACCCTTTGACAAACCCGGTTGCAAGTCTTAATTTATGGCCCTGATCTGCGGTCTGCATAAGTGAATTTTACTTCAATACCATACAATCTGCTTTCCTCTAATTTCTTGTGATTTTTTTTTTTTGGTTGTTGCATGCAGAAATACCTTGGAGTCGTACCTCTTGGAACTGCAAAAGCTTGCCACTAAACTACTTAGTTTGATGGCGAAAGCTTTGAAAATAGACGTGACGGAGATGATAGAGTTGTTTGACGATGGGATGCAATCGGTGAGGATGACGTACTATCCTCCATGTCCACAACCAGAGCTGGTGATGGGCATTACACCTCACTCTGATGCAACTCTTCTCACCATACTGAACCAAGTGAATGGAGTAGATGCTCTTCAGATAAAGAAAGGTGGAGTTTGGTTCCCCGTGAGCTTCCTCCCAGATGCCTTTGTCGTGAATGTAGGAGACGTTCTTGAGGTCTCTCTCTTGCTGACTTTAAGGAAAATAAAAAATTGCTGTGATTAAACAATCTTTTCAAGAAGAGATAACCCTACCCACCTAAATAGCATTGTCATAATTTTCCGAATGTTTTTTATTGGTTTATTTTTTGCAATATGGCTGATCTGATTCTTGATTTTCATTGCTGCCAGATCTTCAGCAACGGGGTTTACCGCAGCATTGAGCACAGGGCAACAGCCAATTCAGAGAAAGAAAGAATCTCCGTTGCCTTTTTCATCAACCCCAAGTTTGAGGCTGAGGTTGGGCCTTCACCTAGCCTGATAAATCCGAAGAACCCTCCATTGTTTAAAAGGTTCAGGATGGAGCAATACGTCAAAGATTTCTTTTCCCGTAAGCTCAACGGAAAGACATATCTGCAGCATATGAGCATTGAAAATGGAGAAGGCAACTCTGCTTGATGTTGAAAACCACTTTCATATGTGTATATATATATGCTATATGGTTTGGTAATAAATTGAATCATATAAAGTATGTGTAGCATATATATATAGTTCGTGTGGTATGAAAATAAATGCAGCTTTGATTGTAAGATGAGACGTGAGCCCAGCTGCTTCTGTAGGGCTGCGTTGGAAAAATAAGTTGTTTGTCATGGTTAGTTGGATATGTCCAGCAGTCGAATGAATAACATTTTACTAATATGAATAAAATGTGTGGTTAATTACTGGTATGTTTCACAATAAATCAAAGCGTTTAATCAGCATATGAAGAACACGATGTGCAAGCGTGTGATCACAATAAAACTAGTAATAGGTTGGTAAACTCGCATCTTTAATTACAATGATCTTTTTCAAGGAAAATACGTAAAAATTCAATTAATGATACTGTATATATCTTAACCTTAAGAAATAAGGTTGATAAATTAATGTATCAATAGAAATATTTATATATTTTTATCACTGTCTAACCAAAAAAAAAAACTATTATCCTCAAGTTTAAATTCAATATATTGAACGGTCATCAAAAGGAAAATCGAGGAAGCAAGGAGGAGTCCTGCACAACGAAGCAGGTGTGGTAATATTGATGTTTTCCAAAACGGTAGGAATAATGAACCCCAATCCTGCTGAACTATTAGTTATTAAAGAGTTATTTATTATCTTTTTCATTTATAAATACGTTTATTTAAATTACTTGTTGATTGAGAGTGATTCGACAAGTACTGTAAGTTGATTCAATCTCTAAACTCTCAAATTAGTAGATGACAAATCCAATACATGTTGCGTGAACCAAATGAAAAGGCGGATCAAGTTGCTAAAGGAGTACAAATTAAGGTCACAAGACATGCTGCTGGTGTTTGAGTACAGACGTGATGCAGGAAGAGAGTTCTGAGACAATTTTCGTGACTGAAATGCAAAGGGAATGGTAAATAGGTGTGACAGCTGATTGTACACTGATGGTATGTTGATACTCATATGATTATGATGCTACCTCAGAATAGGAATTAGGAATGCTGTGTGCTGGGCTGGTAACGCGAGGTCATGGCTGCAGCTTGAATGTTCTATCTAGGCTGTAGAGAAGTTTTACAGCTGCATTAAGACTAAGATTTTGACAGGGGAGTCCAATGCCCTTTCATTAATGGAATCGTGTTCTTTTTTTAAATTAAAAAAGAATAGAGGTCTTGAAACATCTCTTTCATTTAGAAATGGAGAAAACAAACTATTTGAAAGACGGAGTTGAAATGCAAAAAAGGCATAGCAAGGCAAGTGTGAATTCCCAACTTCCAAGCACCACAACACATGGCAGTTATGCACAACAGATGATTTCATGACACTTCCTCCCAGCACCGCCCTTCACAGTCAAACATCAAATAAACCAAAGACACTTTCCTCTGTCCTATCGAAGCCCAAAGCAGGGAGTCATCCATTTTGGGCCTTTTGATTCCCTTTGCACCTCCAGCCAGCAAAACTCCTCAATCGAAGCCGCCAAGGCATTACAACCTACCAGCTAGAACTACAAGAGACCAAATGATGATCAGAGTTACCAACCATAAAGTAATGCAGCAGCAGCAGCAGCAGCAGCAGCCCCCACTGCCAAATCCTGAACCCATTCTGCTTGAACTAGCCAATTTCGCAGCACAACATATCTACAAGCCCAGGTTGTTGTCTGGGAAACGGTTTAATATGTTTCCTCCTGTGCCAGAGATTTGAAAGTTAAATCTGACTAATTAACTGGTGGTTGTTGTGGCAATGTGCAGGAAAGAAGCTCTTTTAAGTGCGAGACCAGACCCTGGTTCGAGAATGTCGTCTTACCCTCCGGCTTCTTAATGGTTTCCAATTTCTGCTAGGGAGAAGACACATGACTACATCAGTGCTGTCCTGTCCTCCTGGGCTATGTGGTCTATGGTTTTCTGTAACTGGTAGGGTGAACAATCTGTGCTTTAACTTCTTTTACTACGTACTTACTATTTTCAGTATTTTGTATGGAAACGTGCTTAGGCCTGCTGTTAATTGGCAGTTGTCATGACTTGCTGTTAATCCATTTGGATTTCCCAGCAACATAGCATTCCTTTTTAATCTAGTATTCTTGTTTATAGCTGCTGTTCATGATCTTCTCAACAATCCATGATTCCATGGAAATTTGAGTTTCTCGACAAGGCCCTGCATTCTCACACAGTTTGTTTCATTGCCCGGGGCATGCAGGAACTAATTGGTCAGATTCAGTCAAGAAGGTCATGGCTCGTTGTTTTGGTCTATTAGCAATCAGGCCAAAACCAAACCAAACAGCAGATTCTGTAACTCATATAGAAACAAATTAACCATATCAATCCAGTTTGACATGATTCCGGGTTAGTTGAAAAAGGTAACCCTGTCAATACCAGTTAGCAAGATTAAGAGTTATAAATATCATACGAGGCATTGTTTCCAAAACCATATAACAAAAAGGACTCGTAACTGATAAGCATCCTATGAATGGTCAAACTGAAATTTCTAAGGAGTGCAGTATAACATTCGCTTATATAGCTAAAAATTCTTGTAGAAACAGACATAAGAGAAACAAATGAGAATGTGAACAGAGGCAAAAAGAAAGGCCACAGGTGTTTTAGGCGTCCTGAAAAGCAATCGGGCATCTGCTCAGCATCTAGTAGAGAAGAACTCTATACAAGTTATATGGTGTAGCGATTCTTCGCAGCTCTGTCATGCTTCTTTGCATCGTCCTGAAAGAGCAAATAGAAGTATGAGTTTATACCCACAACTTGGATATAAACTGAAACAAAAGATTTCGGAGATCAGCATGATATGAAAGATCTGTACAAATTCAAAGAGCCATTACATGAAATATGAAGCCTATAGTGTCGTTGTAATCAAGCAACTCTTTCCACTGTTTCCCGATGCTTATCTGCATCAAAAACAAAAACCCATGAAAATTGGTTTTAGAATTGCACAAGCCATTTTTCCTAACCAAGTAACTCTTAGTCACCTGGGCAGTTTCATTGGCAGCATTCTTGGTCCACAGTGCTACTTTTTCCTGCCTGCCTCTCACACTGACAACTGCTCCACAGATCTCATCACCATACTCGAACTGTTCTCCAATCAGAGCCAGTAACTAGTACAGCAGATGCATAAGAGATCAGGCCACATTGTCCATTAAGCCTCAAATTTCACATACACAAGAAAGCATGACATTAGCTGAAACAATACCGTGTACAGCCAACACGTATCTGACTTCCCCCTAGGGAAAGTTACAGTCCACTTTCCTCCATTAGCACAGACAGGGTCTTCCCACTTTGGCTCGATTTTATATTTGAAACAATGAAAGTCTGCTCCCACAGCCAACTTGCTTGGATGATGTATGTTATTGTAAAGACTGTAATCAGAATAATTCAAAAGGTAAATATTTAAGTGACATTCACAGGAGAAACAAACAGCAACTAACAAAAGAAGTGAATCATGAAATCAGTAATCAATGGCGGCAACATGGTCACAGTTACCATAGCTGTTCTTTGATGATCATAAAAGTTATTCACCTAGAGGCAGCAAGCAACAATCCCAAAATTTTAATAAACAAAGATTAAGTTCCCTTATGTCAAATAGTGATTTCCACAAGGTTGATTGTATTGGATTAAAAGAACAAATCACTTCAATAACAAGCAATTGTATGAAACGGGGGCCAAGGAAACAGATCTCTGTAGAAGGTAGCTCCAAAATCCTTACACAAGACATTTTTCAACGACAATAGTGAAAACAGCTTGCACTGAATTCCATCATATATCAAATAAAAATAGTCCTAGGAACAATTGACTGATAACAAACCTTCAATTCCAGTTTTCAGCAAATATCTCCAATGTTACCGAAACCCAAATTCGGAAAAGAAAAGAAAACGAAAAACGATCTTCTCTTTCAGATGCCTAAAGCTAAAATCTAGCATATCATCGTAATAAGGAAAAAGAAGAGAAAGAAATCAGCCACAGAACTGAACAAAACCAAAAATAAATTATAAATTTCCATTGTCTTAGCAACCCAACCTTCAAATCGAAAATTAAAAAAAAATAAAAAAAATTGGGAAAAGCATAGGAAAGAGAAAGAAGGAATAGTTACCCCCAGAATTGTTCGACGGAGGCGAAAGTGTAAATAGGTCGCATAGAGCTACCCCAAGTAGCTTGCTTGGATTTGGCAGATGGGTTATCGAACCAGAAGGTCCAGGAGTGCTCCAGCGGGTGGGACTGCTCAACTACACCTCTCTTTGAGGAAGACGACGTCGAATCATCATCTTCCCCTACGATCTCACCTTCCTCCGGCTCGTCCTCTTCGTCCTCTTTCACGTTAGGGTTAGGGTTCTTGTTCTCTTCTTCATTGATGCTCGAAGATTTAAGATTTTCCTCCACACCCATATTTTCTCTCTCGCTCTCTCTTCCTTTCACTTTCTATTCGCTTTGGGTTTCCCCTTTATCAGCTAACAGAGGCTTCCTCTCTTAATATTTTTGTGTGGTGATAATTAGGGGAACCCAAAGTCTAAGACCCATGGTTCTTATATAATGACCCAAATCAAATATAAGAGAAAAAAACTGTTATTTTAATTTTTCAATGTCTAGTTTTCTTTCTATGAAATAATACGATATATTCATTTAATTATTTATAATTTCTTATGTATTTCCATCAAAAGGAAAGACTCAAGACAGATCTATCCTCCGATCGCTTCAAGCTCTTTCTTCCCTCCGCTTCAGCGACTGGGTTATGTCCATATCTCGAATATCAAATATTTGTATAAGATACCATATTTGGGAATTGAAGTTTTATTTAAGTCGTTAATTCAACTTCTTTGCTTGCATTTTCTTTCTCAAGAATTTCAGACTCCTGTTTCATTGCATTGTTTTCTCTTTGCAGTATCCTAGGTTGAAGTTCATAGATATTATCATAACGTATCAAAATTGTGATGCTGTTGTTGGGAAGGAAATGAAGAAAAATGTGAATTTAGTTCTATTGGGAGTTCACATGTAAGTGAAATTAGAGTGTAAGTTCATTACAGAGATGTTGCTGCTGTAACGTAGTGCTTTTGTTGGTGTGTGTTTACGCAACAGTGACTGAACTGACAAAGGTTTTCGCTTATGGGTGGGTATTGATTGTATAATTAGTAAGCTTGGTTTAACCTTCAAAGGACTTAGGTTTAGATTGTATAATCTTTATGACTTTATCTAATGGAAATTGGCCCTTTTATTTTATGTACATAAAACTACACGTCAATGCCTTTTTGATGATAGCAAACAGTTATAAGACTGAAGCTTAACAGAACTTTTGCTTGAAGTCCAAAATTTCTACCGGAATGAAAAATTCCATTGATGGATTCGAGAAAACAAGAAGGAATTAAGGTAATGCGCTAAGATAATTTACTAAAGTAGAAAAACCATATCATTCAAGACTTGATTGCTACAACAAACATCATACATACAAAGAAAGACAAAGAAAAGCAAAAGGGAGGGTGCAGCTATGATGGAAACTATACTTATACCTTTTCTATATTAAATATACACGTGTTTGTTTACAAAAATTCCAATTCCCTGAAAAAATACCTCATTTACAAATACTAATTTCTTTTTTTCCTGTCCCCCACAAAAACAATATTAACAAGGAGATGGAACAAAGGCTGTTGCAATGAAGATGAAAGAAACAAGAGCTCTATATATATTTATGACAATATTTCTCCCTCTTCACCAACTTCATTCATAACTGCATCCTCATGGTCGTCTTCAAAATACTCATCTTTCATGAACAAACCCAGCTGATGCAGTGGATTTCTCCTACCATGCCAGTAATTAGAAAGAGAGAATCCAATCAGCATCTCGAGTTCCTTCACAATCTCCACATTCTGTTCAATCTCAGCTGTTTTCTCCATCTGAAAATCCAGGCAATTAAGATAACAGCATCAGCTGATGCTCTAAATTCAACTTTTGAATACAGTATTACAGTGATCTAACCCCCTAAAGCCAGTAGTAGAAATATGGACAAAACAAAAACACTAAAATGTGAACCTGTTGCAATGCATTTCGAGCAGCTTCTCTTTCTCTTTCCCGTTGCTTTTTCAACTCGACCTCTGCCTTCATTTTTGCTGCAGCTTCAGCAGCTCTGATTTGAGCTTCAATCTTTGCCTTTTCTGTACAGAATACAAGAATCCTCTATAAGACCTCTAAGCACACAATTGCCTTAAATTAGTTATCCAGCTTCGAACAACTACTAGTTAGTCTCCATATCCAGCATCCAAAAAATTATGCACCAAATGGGCTAGTATTATAAATCAATCACACAAAATAATGCCTATATAGGTATCTCAGAAATAAGATAAAGATTTCACCTACTTTATAATATTCAAATTTATATAAGATGGGATCAAATTTATTATATTGTATAGGAAGGCAGATATTGTCATCCTGATAAAATTAATATGGTGAAGACAAGCAATAAAATAAGCTGTGCCATCTAACAGTTCATATATAAAATCAGCTGAAAATATATGCATAAATAAATAAGTAATAACCATTAAGTGAATAAGTGATTTTCAAACGGCATACATGTCTCTTGAAACACCTTCAGAGAACTTCACTTATTTCTTTTGATTCTATTTGATGAGTACGCATAAGTTTTGCATTTTTCAGAGGCCAAAAGAAAATAAGGAATAAATCAATAAAAAATACCATTAATAATCAGTGTATCATCTAAAATGCAACAAATATTAAAGTCAAGAACCAGAACAAGTGTGAAGCTTAATATAATAGATCACCTTCTCGCTGCCTTCTTTCCAATTTTTCCTTTTGCTGCTGCATCTTCACTGGATCAGCTTCATCGCCCTAAGTAACAAGGCAGCATAAGTTATTGCTATTCAACACTAATTCAACACCACACAACATAAAATATACAACAGGCATCCAAAATATACCCTAGCAGAAACTTACATGATCAAGTAGTCTCTTCTGCTTAGCTTTCAAAATCGTGTCAGCAAAACGGCTTCTCAGCATTGCAGCTCGGAGAGCCTTCTTCGGCGACATTTGAATAGCAAAAATAGGAGTTAACAATCCTACATCAAATAATGAAAAGAAAAATCATTAAACATTCCACAGATGGAATTACAATAACACCACAAGCCACATCCATTATTGAGGGCACAAGGAAGAAACTAACAGTTAATATCAGCAGATAAACTGACCTTCACCAGATGCAGCATCTGTTGCAGGAGTTGTAAGTTGAGAACTCAGACAAACGTTCTCATCATCCAGAGCACTTACAGCCCCTTAACATTTTTAAAAGCATTTCAATACTCGAATCAAGAATCAAGTAGAAAATCATGAAACACGATCAAAACGTTTCCTCACCATCAGAATCTGGATCAGACTTGCTCATTTGTGATGTCAATGTGCTTTTAGCCTGGCAATCCTAGATTTTAATATAAAATATCAACAACATATCTCATGGCACTAATCATAACAATAATCATGCTACTATAAAAGCACTATGTATACCAGTTTAGAGGCATCAGTTCTACACACTCTAAGATCTCCACCCAATGATCTCTCTGAAGTCACATCTAAACCAAAAAAAAAAAAAAGGTTAAGTCATGGCCTAAAATAACAAAACTTAGGTCGCACAAGAAATTATCAACTAACCGCTGGAAGATGCATGGTTTGAATCACTTGGAAGGCTACATTGACACTTAATGCTGCCACATGAACTGCATTTGCAAGCACCTGGACTCAATGGTGGCTTGGCATTGATAGAGCCATGAGCACGCCCACCACTAGTGGTGCCTATAAGACACATCTCAAATTAGCTCCCCTATAAAGAGCCATAAAGCAGACTTTATTCTGCCACTTCATACCTTTTTGTAAGCTTTTTCCTGCCAACCTGCTAACACACTTCTGTGCTGGTTTAGGAAGCTCAACCTATAAACAAGCCAAGAAACTCAGCATCAAAACAAAATGCAAACTTCTATGGTAACAACATAAAATGAGCAAAAACATAGCTTCAAAGCCAGAACTAGGATGCTCACAGCAAAAACTACATAGACTATAACTCTGACTTACTATGCAATTTTAAAATCCAGCATCTTTCTTTAATAATTAAATCAAATTACAACAATCTAAATCACCACAAATAAGCATAAGCATGTATGTTCAGAAATACCATGAACGGTACTTCTGCTGCTCTTCCATTCAAAGGTACCTTCACAACCTTCTCCTCAGATGGCCTTGACATCTTGGGCAAAGAGTAATTTCGGGATAGCTGGCTTTTAGGACAACTCTGTTTTGATTCATTAACATCTTTCAGTCTCACACTCAAATTTTTCCCATGCCCACCTTTAAGATCTTCTTGATTCCATTTGTCCTCCAAAGATTGCCATCTCACCTCAAAAAACTCATTCATTTCTTCTGCCATTTTATGAACATTATTAGAAGCGGGATTATACAACATGGCATTAGAAAACGTCAGTTTAATATCAGCCACAAACTCCTCAATGCCAAGATAAGTATTCTTCACTAGCTTGGACTTAATTGTACCCAAATCCATAGGGTTCTTTACTATCGAGAAATAATCAGGAATCCCTAATGCTTCAGGATCCACTGGTTGATTAAAAACCCAACCAGCTGGATGTTTCATCAGTGCCTTCAGTAGGGCAGAACACTGCTGAGTCATACTACGATCCATCTTTCGCCTCTTCTCAGGTCGACTGTCCACAATCACCCCTTCTGCTCCACGCTTGTAAGAACCTGAAGTCCCTTTCAAAATCCCAGCAGATGATGTCTTTTTTCCATTGAAAGAACTGCTCAGTTGCTGCCCAAACTCAAAAGATTGTGGTGCAGAAATTGCTTCTATCCTTTGAGAAGGGAACTTAATCTTCAACCTCTGCTTTGGCACAACACTTTCCGTAGCAATCATTTTGGGATGCCAAACACCAGGAAAAAACTAAAAAAAAAAACAAGATTAAACAAGCCCGTAAAATTTCTTGAAGCAGCTACAAACTACATATAAGTTATTAAATAAAAATAATACATAAAAGCATGACTTTTATTGGCAGGATCAATATCAAAACAATCAGACAACGTAGTTACACAAAACGCTTATCACAAAATTCATCAAACAAATGGTAACATGTCATGCTAGCATGGAATCATGAGTAAAACTAAGAAATTTCAATAGAAGCAAAAGCTAACCACTTGCAATAGGGGTTTCTTCATGTCCAAGCGTTGAGAAGAAACCAATAGCCCAAATCGAAAAACCAAGTAAAGCATGAAAACCCCAAAATTATAGAAAGCCAATTATTTTATTTCCTTTTTCACGGAAAAATTTTTTTAAAAAAAATCTTAGGGCAAAAAGTTGACCAACAAAGAGCAAAATTTCAGAACAAACGCAACAACAGATATAAGTTTAAAAAATATGGAAATTCAATTTGGATCAAGCATTAGCAAAACCCTAACGGAGGTTATATCTAATTTAAACTGAAAATTCTGGAACGTAAACACATAATTTTGCATAAATACTTCGAGGAACAAAAGGAAGTTACGATGAACAAAAATATTCAATTGAAACTAAAAACCCCTCCAAAAAGTAATAGAAGAAAACTAATCAGAAGCTCATTGATGACAAACCCCTAGCCGACTCATTCATGACAAAACCCTAGCCGACTCATTCAGGATGACATTATTTCACCAAATCAAACAAAAGCACGACATTTGAACCGATTCGGAAACAAAAGTAAGCTAGGGTTTTGTGGAACTTACCGAAAATCGAATCAAACAAAAAAAAATCAACTTTGACCAATAGATCGATCGATCCGCGACGGCGATAGAGCTACGAGCGAGCGGAGAAGCGAGACATGAGTTTAATCAAAACGAAAAAAAAAGAAAAGAGCAAGAAGAGAAGAGAGAGTGAGAAAAAAAAGCTAGGGTTTATCTCCTCACCGCTACTCTTACTCCACTGCGAGAAGGAAAGAGGATAGTGTAAGACTCTAGGGTTTTATTATCTATCTCAACTTCTCCGTGTTGACGCAGACATTTTTTTGTACCTTTGCTTTTTTATCGAGATGATTTAAATAAACTTTAAAAATTTTAAAAATTGGATAAAGATAAAAATTTAATTTAATTTAATCAAAATCTAAATTATTATTATTATTATTGAAAATATATTATTATTATTATTCTAAAAAGTATTATAGTCCTTTTATATCTTTTAACATGTAATTTTTAGTAATTTGCTATTTTATTAGTATTTTAAATATCTTCTCTTTTATTCGTTTTTTTTTCATGTCACTTTCACCTTTATAAGTTTCTTAAAAAAATATTGAAGAATTACCTTTTGTAATTACACATTCTTTTTAGCAAATTAACAATTAAATATTCTTAAAATGCAAAAATAATTTTTTTTTTAACTTCATTATAAACTTGTTGGCATATTTATATTAGTAATAACACTTAATAGAATTTTTAGATTATTTAAAAAAATTCCAATAAATATTTAATTAAAATTTTATATTTTATTTTCGATCAAATATGTCCTTATCATTAATAATTAATTTATTATTATTAATTAAAATAACATATGTAATTTTTTATATCAGTTGATATGTTAATAAGTAATTATAAATAATGATGTATTATATTGATATAACATAATGACGTCACATGACAGTTGTGATCATAAAAGGACAAATGTCATTTTAATAGTTAGGCATAAGTTATAAATACTTATTTAATTTAAACAAAAATATAAAACTTAATTGAATTTAATAAAAAAATAAAAAATTTTAAAATTTTTTTAATAATTCAAGAACTTTTTATAGTATTATATCTTTATATTAATGGAGATATTAATGACCTATGATGTTAAACTTACAATTAATTGAAAATTTTAATAGTAATGTAAGTAATGTTTTTATTTAGATAAGTGCATGTGACCTTAAATTTAGAAGTACCAATTCATACTCTTTTTCTTTCTTGTGTGTGTGTGTGTGTGGTCGACACTCGAGAATGCCAGTAAGTTAAACAGACATCAACATGTCCTTGTTAGTTAGTATTTTATGGTGGAAAGAAAGTATTGCACAGAAAACTGTGTTTGTGCCATGATCTTGTTCTTGAAGCTTCATCAATCCATAGATTTGCAATTATTCAGGTAGCTTCTTCCTCCAATTATGATAAGTACCATGATTTTGATTCTTTTGAGGATCAACAACAATAATAACATTAACACCAGAGGTGTTTAATCTAAGTTGCCTGATAAATATACAGATTACAACATGAATTTGCTTGCATTATGCAGCTGTAAAAATCAAATTCCAGGGTCTCAAGGGAAACGAAAAACTTCCTATGGCAAACAAACTGGAAAAGCTGAATGGCAAGCAATATTTCTTTCACCTTGCTCAAGGATTTATCAGGGGATGCCTCAACTCCTCTCTGGAAGCACTGTTATAATAGGCGTACAAGGCCAATTGGACAGTCCCCAAAACTGTTCCAATTCCATTCGGAACCTGTACCAGGGGAAGAATATTAGAAGAAGACTCGGATAGTTATTGCTGGAGACCAAAATTGGGGGACCTTCGGTAGTCCTTACCCTGATAGTGATTGAATCAGTTGGCATTGGAGCAAAATAGAACAGTGGAAACGAAGGCAAGAGAGAGAACTTACATAGATGAAAGCATCATGCTTGAACATTCCATATACAAAGAAAGCCAGACTCATCAAGAATGTTGCAAGAGAGAGAGGGAATGGCATGTATTCAACACTTCTCATTTTGATCACCAAATTCTGGCATGGGAATGTACAGAAAACAACATAAAGTGAGAAGGAATTCTGCAGTCTGGATGGTCGAAATATATATCAGAAACTGTGATGAACTTACAATTATGAGTAGAGGAGAAGCAAACATGGAAACCAGAGATGCAATACTTAAATATCCAACAAAGAGTTGCCGCGATGGAGAGTCCAAGAATCTCAGGCTCACAAAAACTATCAAAGCAAATATTGCAAAAACTGATATCAAGAATCCCAACATCTTCAGCTGCAAACAACATCCAGAGGACAACAGACACTCATGTTAAATTCTATAAAAGGGCATTCCTAAGACCATCCTGCCATTAAACAAATTACTAAATTCTTAACATAAGTACCTTCATTGGCTTTGCAGCATATCGAATAAAAATGCAGATGTAAATCAATTGGAATACTGCCCCAGTGGAATTTACTGTTGCCACCAGGATAATACCAGGTTTTACAAGGGGCATGCCATACCAGAGACATATCAAGCAGTTCAAGAGGGCATAAATGTAGGGCATTCCTGAGAACTGTTCTGTTGACTCATTTCTGATTATTCTCTGAAATGTTGGTCTGGAAGAAAAAGAAAGAAACCCTCGTAAATGAGCCTTTCCTGTTCAGCTTTCTCGTATGATCTTTGTCACATCCTTAGAGAGATTTAAAATAACTTACATAGGTGACAGGAACAGCACCAAAGCAAAGATGTTACCTGAAAAATTTGAAATCAACAAATGAGAATTAGAATACTCTTCAAGCCATCCCGGCGATTCAAATCAAAATGGAAAAAATAATTGATCTTATAAGAATGTGTTTCAACAATGAAATTCAAACTTCCTATCACCCTTTGCTGTTTTCTCAGCAATTTATGAAGATTATGGTCCTCTGCAAATTCTAAACAGATGAGCAGACAAATAGTTAACTGTAACCAATGCATCTAAACTGTTCCATGTTCTTGGATACTGATAACTCTATCTCAAGCCATCAAATTGTAGCTCATTTTTCTATTCCATGATTATTTTTGCTAATATCTGAAATCAGCCATTAAAAGAAACGGAACTAGAAGCAAGAAGAGGAAAGAATTGGTATGGAAAATTGTCAAACTGGAAAACCGCATCATGTAGGATACTTTACAAACAGTTGTTTTGCTGATTGACATTTCAAAATATGGGGCAAAACTAGACATCAAGCATAACATGAGAGGTGAAAAAGGAAGCTCGAGAGACAGATAACAGGGAAAATATTGACAGGCTACCTGCAACCCCAGCTGCATCACTGCAAACTGCATAAACTGAAGACAAAGCTGTAGAAGACATTTGCAAAACTCAAAATATGTCTCTCTCTTTTCCCCACTTTCTCTCTTCCTCCTTTGTACTTTTGCACATAAATCCCAAGAACAAGCTTCTAATTATACAAGACACCAGCTAAACGATCAAGTCACATAAAAAAAAACAGAAGCAACTTTTCTGTTTATTTTCCATTGGATAGATTCACAAACCACTAGTTTTCGTTGTCCAATCATTTCTCTCTGGGCACCATTATTTTATGCTCTTTTACTGTTGTGTGTTGATCACAATCTATCAGTTTAAAAAACGCCTCAGCCTGGGCCAATTACCTTCTACAGGCAAAAAATTAAATGGTCCAGCCTGATCCAAGATATGTCCACTTTCTGATACATCACTGCCATTTTCATGGATTGTTTCCACAAAATTAACAAGATAGAAATCAAACCACAAAAACTGGAAAAAGAAAAGAAGAAAATAAATAAAAGAAGTGTCTGTTTGCCCTTAAAGAAAAGTTAGTTAAGACATATGGTGTAGAATTGAAATCAACTTTCCTGGTGCAGGATTATAGACAGATCCAAGTGGGGCCGGTAGACTTGGCTCACCTGATGTGAGACCTTTCTAACACAGATGCTAGTACAACTACTCCACATACTTGTGTAAGCCACATGTTCTATTCGTGCCCAACAATGCCATAAGTGGATATTCCAACCTTTGGATTATTCCATACCCTATCCAAGTCTTCCAGTCCCCTCCACCTCTTCTTATACAAACCTCGAAGTGGAAAACCAAATATCTTTGGGGTTGGGGAAAATGTGCTGTTTCTTCTTAATAAAGTTATTTGCTTATCACAAAATAAGGAATAACATGTATATGTCATCCATGTGTTCTCTTCCTTCTTTCTCTCACTACATTCCCCAGTCATCTTCCATATATTATAACTTAGTATGTATTTGTTATACACAAAAAATAAACAATCTTATGCTAATTCTTTACATTTTTCTTTTTTTGGTATTTAAATGTTTTATGTGAGGAATTAAAGTAATAAGAAAACAAAAATCTGATTTTCAAAATTACAACCATTTTCCAATGTCTATGATATAGTATAATAATGGACGAAATATAAGAATTAAATAAATGTTGTTAAATAAAGACATAATATCTTAAAAAAATTTTGAATTATTTTAAATTATTATTTTTATTGTGTTTGCATAAGCTTTTATCTTGTATTTTGATATAAAAAAATCTTATTATTAACAATGGATTAATTATTTTTAATTAAAATAATATTTATTAATTTTATATTATGTAACATAATGATATATCCCAATGAATAGTAATGTGTAATAAAATTACGTGTTAATGTAATAATTTTATTTTTTTGTCAATATTATATGAATGTAAAATAACAAATATAATTTTAATTAAAAATACAACACTTTGTTTAAATTTTAAATAAAAAATAAGAATTTATTTAAAATTTTTAAAATAATTCATAAATTTTCAAAAAGACTAGGGGTCCATCAAAATAAGTTTATACCTTAGTAATATGCCGGACTGTTTGACTATTCGTCCAGTAAAATAAAGGGTACTTTTGGGTTTGTTTGATCCACAGAAATGGGACCCATGAAATCATCCCACCAATTCTTCCCGCCCAAAAATTTGGCCTTTAATACTTTCTTCTGCAACATCGGAACCTCCAATCTTTCTCGTTTCTCTGCAAATACGATGTCCCGAGAGCAAGATTAAGACGCTGGTCTTCAGTCTTCACTCTGTACTGTTACAAATTCTAGCCCCCGAAATCCAAGCTGATTCAGAGAGAAGAAGAGGAATGGGGATACAAGGGCTTTTGCCTCTATTGAAATCAATAATGGTACCAATCCATATCAAGGATCTTGAGGGCTGTAGTGTGGCCATTGATACCTATTCTTGGCTCCACAAAGGCGCCTTGTCTTGCAGCACTGAGCTCTGCAAAGGATTACCCACCTCCAGGTCCCTCTCTGTCTCTCTTTCTTTATACCCTATAAATGCACAGGCACAGCCAGTGAATATCTGTTTGTGGGTTGTTTCATTGGGGATTTCCAGGTTTTGGATGAAATAAGGTAATGTGTATTATTTCAATGATGCTGCTGTCTTGAAGACGTTGCCCTCTTTTTCTTTAGGTTTGCCTCATCCAGGTGAAAATTATTAAAATTTTATCAATTTGGGTTATTTGGGTGATGGGTTTTTTCTAAAATGATCAAAAGCATGCCTCTGTATATATTCTTTATTTTTCTTCTACTGCTAAAATGGGTTATTGTGGAGTAATTTCTTTGCTGATGATTTCAGTTTATATTTCTTAATTTAGGGAAGTTTAACGGTAAAAGAGAAATGGGTTTTCTGGAATTTATGGTTTGGTAAAATATTGTATATTTTTCCAAATAATCAATGGGCATAATAAAGTGTATCTATGAAGGGTTTATTTATTGGAAAAGCATACTTTTTGAGTGTTTTATTAAGTTCCCATTTAATGGCAAATCAAACCATCCATATTTTAGTTTCACCTTGTTTAATGATTAATGAAGAAGCTTTTCAAAAAAAAAAAATTGATGGATGAAGAAAGAACACACGGATGGAGGGAAGATTTATTCCTCTGCTTTTTTTCATTCTAACATGGGTGCATTAATTTCTGATCCTATAGGCACATTGAGTATTGCATGCATAGGGTAAATCTGCTGCGACATTATGGTGTTAAACCTGTTCTTGTCTTTGATGGAGGCCTTCTACCAATGAAGATTGAACAAGAGAACAAGCGTGCTAGGTTTGTTAAATATCTTTTTTAAAAATGCTAAATTTGATTTGGATTTAATATAAATATAAATTTGTCTTGCCTTGCTATTCAACTAAGGAAATAGGTAAACTATTTAAGAAGTTGTAGTCCTAATTTACATGGCATTGTCGTCTTTTGCTAGCTGCCTATCTATTACAGGGATCAAGATTTATATATTTAACGTACATTTGACGTACTTTGGTGTGCATATAGCTCTGCTTCAGTATTCACCAGGTTCATAAATTGTTTTTACTGATCATTCTTGTTCTGATAGAGCAAAAATTTTGGGTCACTGTGACTCCATGGTTGTGATATAAGCCTGAGGCCAGGGTTTGGATAGGCAGTGTTACTTGAAACCTCTTTGAGAGAATCTATGTTTTTCATCATATTGCTTCATGTAAGGAATTCACTAATGTGCTGTGATTGGTTCACAGCACTTCCCCTTCATACCAGCCAACCTCATGTCTATTTAAGAATGTACAAAGTCAACCTGCCTTTTGGTTGTTCTCTATTGTGATCCCCCCCTTGTTTCTCTCTCTCTCTAGTTTAGGTGTCAGGGGCTAGTTTTACACAATATACATGGACTCTACAGTGGATTGGTCTGATCTTCGAATGAGTATTGTGGACTAAAGAAATTTTTCATGTCTCATAAATGCAGAGCTAGGAAGGAAAATCTTGCACGAGCCATCGAGCATGAGTCTTATGGAAATTCTGCTGCTGCTTATGAGTGCTACCAAAAGGCGGTTGACATTTCACCTTCAATTGCACATGAACTAATTGTGGTAAGAAATGTATTATGAAAGAGATCTTAAATTTTCTAGAAGGAATCAATCTTTAAAGACTCCTTTTTATATTATACTGTTTTTGCTTTCTCTGTTGACATGGTTGTCTGTGGAAGGTCCTGAGGCAGGAGAATGTATGTTTTGTTGTGGCCCCTTATGAGGCTGATGCGCAAATGACTTTCTTGGCTATCAGCAAGCAGGTTGATGCAGTTATCACTGAGGACTCTGATCTCATACCCTTTGGCTGTCCTAGAGTGAGTTGTGTATCTATTGATTATTCTGAACTTCAAACTACAATCTCTCTCATGTTTGCAATGAAAAGTTACTTGATTTTCTGCTTTTTTTAGTTTCACTATTATGAATCTAAAGTGTTACAGTCCTTTTATGTATTGCAGGTTATCTTTAAAATGGACAAGTTTGGGCAAGGTGTTGAGTTTAAGTCTTCCATGATACAGCAAAACAAGGAGCTGAGCTTTGCTGGATTCACTAAACAGATGCTGCTTGAGATGTGCATTCTGAGTGGTTGTGACTATTTGCAGTCACTGTCAGGAATGGGCCTAAAAAGGGCCCATGCACTTATGAAAAAGTTCAAAAGCTATGACAAGGTGAGTGCCATCATGAATACTCCGTATAGATTGAATATCTTTAACAACATAAACCAAAGAAAGCTGTTCTTAACAAGGGAAAATTATGGTAAAGGCTTGCAATTCTTTTAAGCGATTCATGCATATTTTGCTTATACTAATTCTTCATGTCTCTGTCAATGGTCAGTGGTTGGAATAAGTTCTGTTGTACACTTGGTGATGATCTGATACTTTTTTTCAGGTGATTAAGCACCTGAGGTACAGCTCTGTTTCCATTCCCCCTCTTTATGAAGAATTATTCAAGAGAGCAATATTTACCTTTCAGCACCAACGAGTCTATGATCCAATCATTGAAGATGTTGTACATTTATCTGACATATCTGACAACATTGGTGATGATTTGGACTTTTTAGGCCCATATCCTGAAGAAATTGTTCAATTAGTGAAAATATTTTTGATTGCTGCCTTTATTGACAAACATTTGATAAACCTTAATTTGGAATACACTGATACCCCAACATATAGCTCAAGGCATAGCAAGAGGTGATCTTGATCCATTTACGCAAATGCCATTTCAAGTAATTGCTCTGTCTACTGTTTAGTTCTATTTTTTACTTTCATCATTCCCGATAAGAGCATTTATTCTTGAATTCTTGGTCTTCTTTAACAGGGTGTGAGCAATAGTTCTCAGCTGGTGCTTGACAGAAATTTACACATCAAAAGTTTTAAACCAGAGAGTGAAAGGAAAAAGCTAGATTTGCCTGTGCAAAAGAATCTCCTGACAAACTATTTCTGTATCCACTGATGCTAATTTCTCTTTGATTTATGGCATATTGTAGGAAAAAATAATTACATTATTGAGATAGAATAAGCATTTTTCAGTTATCATGAAGCAATCTAGGTTGTTTTACACTTTAAAAGAATGAGCAAGTGGGTCATCTTTCAGGGTAGAGAAGTTATTC
Source organism: Theobroma umbraticum (assembly GCF_002168275.2). NCBI lineage: Eukaryota > Viridiplantae > Streptophyta > Magnoliopsida > Malvales > Malvaceae > Theobroma > Theobroma umbraticum. The sequence goes on along the minus strand of NW_018397267.1, from coordinate 3,389,286 downwards.
CTCAGGCATTTTAGTAGTCTGCGAGGAAAATTAGACAGTTTCTTTTTCTGTGTTACACTCTGCTTATATGACCTTTCCCACTGTGTGTCTATTTTCTAGCAAATTTGACAAACTTTCTGTTTGTCCTCCTTACTATGTGTTTATTTGCTCACTTTCCATGTTTCAAGAAATCTATTTGATTCTTCCAAAAGGATTACAAATAGCGGGGTCTAGGGAAAAGCAAGTGCCATTATGACAGAAAAGGGTGTGGTAGAAGGCTGGATAGCATTGAGAGTTTGGGACAAAAATGATAGAGGATCCAATGAATTTTTAAAGTGTATGACAGTGACAAAGCCAGATAATCATATAAAGGAATGACTTAATAGTTACACCTGATTGCCTTTCTAGCCATTTATTTCAGCAGGGTGGATTCTGTATTCATTCTTTCTTCTTTGTCTTTATTTATTGTCATTCCTTAGCACCAAAAGGCTTTGCATCTCTTGAAGCAAAAAGAACCTTCAGGGCCCCTCGGGTATCACCTAAGCATTCAAGTCCGGTTGCTGATTCTTCTATCAGTCCTAAGGAACACATTATTGCGGAGGATTCTTGTTGTGAAATTGATACCTTGTTGTCACCTTCACCTGACTCTGAAAATACTAACAACTCAGTAAGTGATGCCAGCGAGAGTTACAACAAATTTTATTTCATTTAAATAGTTGTCAATATTCTTATGCTTTCTGCCTCAATTTCTGCAGGCAGAAAATGGTTTTAATTCCAAGCTTCCTGAGTGTTCAGAGTCTCCAAGCCCTGGTAAGGATATATGCTTAACAGATTTATAATTCTATGATGAGTTAACGCTTACTTTGTGCATTCATGAATTTAGATGAGATGAGAAGCCCTGACCATGCATTGCCACTAGAATCCAACCAGTCAATACATGGACCTTCTCCAACTTCACGTAAGGAGCATGATTGTAGTATTGTCCTAGATGCAGTGAAAAGCAAAACAATAACAGAGATCAGAAAGGTCATCGTAAAAAGTCATTACTTTCAGAATAAGCAACATAATGAGAATGATCTGGAAGATAAACAAGGAAAATTTTGTAGCAAGGATGGTATTGCCAATGACATGCCTGAGAGTGGCAATCCTGATGGTTATGGAAATACCTATTTTAAGGGAATGACTTTAAAAAGGAAGAACTCCTCACTAGAATGTCTTGAAACAGTCAGTCCTTTCACTTCTCTTCTTCCTGGTTTTATAATTCAAGCTACCATTTTCTTCTATTTCTGTCTAAAATTATTTAGCTTTATCAGGAAAATGTGAATCCGAAGCAAATCTACATGGGTGCATCCCGTGATGATAATGGTAAGCATTAATCAGAAAGGCTCTTAATGAACTATATATTTTCTTGAAAGTTGGTTTGCCAGCTGATGTGGTGATCTTTTTGTCACAGTGAATCTGACTAATGGATTGATGCTTAAAACTACTTTATTGACTTTAAAACTATTAATCAATAGACCAGCATGCTCATTTTTCATTAGAATTGATGCTCATTTTTCTAATATTATCCATTCATTTCCTCCCTTTTCCGTCATACTCTTAGTTTTCGGTCCAATTTCTATGTCATTTCATATCTCATTGTGTTTGCTTTGGAAGCTTATTTATCATACCATTGTGCTGAAGTTGGAAACATATATTCATATTGCTTGAGTGTATTGCTGCTGTTAGGTTTTTGCTTCACCAATAATAATGCTAATAAGATTGCTGTCAAATATGATGGTCAAGTTGGATTGTGTGCATTTACTGTCATTTTATCCCTTCAGCTTCCCCTCTAAAATGGTTGGTTTCGGGACTGCAAATGGCATTCATATACTAAGGTTCATGAGTTTACCCATCAATACAGAATTAAGGATATTGAACATTCATATGCCATGTTCACCATGATTGATAAACTAAACTAGTTTTGCTTAGTACTGATTTATATTCCCGTAATGGTTCAATTTTAGCACAAAAGATAAGAGCTTTTACTGTTATTTATTTATTTGTAGGTCATTGCAACCCTAATCTGGCAACATTTATGGAGACAAAAGCTGCAGAGGCAAAGTTTGGATCTAACATTTCACATTTAGGCCATTACTCTGACATAGCAGAGAAATCCATGGAAAGATTTGTTTCAGTAATATCATCATTTAGATTTTCATCACCTGGTTCACGTGCTAGCGGTCTTCGAGCCCCTCTTAAAGATGCTCGGAACACATGTACCAATAGGTAAATAGGCTTAAGCTCTATCCTGTAGTTAATTGCACTTATAGGATATATTCCCAGCATTCATCAGTTACAACTTGGTTTCTATCTATTGAAGGTCATCTGCAGCTGTGGATCTTGGCCAGTTTGCTTATGTACCAAAAAACAAGAAGGCCACGTTAGCATCACGCAGATTTTGAGTTTGGTAATTTTTAGAAGTGCAGAACTTGTTGTGGGCTGAGCATTCACATCTTCTGCTTCCATGGCTGTTGATGCTCTGAAGTCCATTCATCTTTTGAGATTGTAAGTGACTCTCACCTTCATTCTTGTTTTCTTTGCAATGGCTTTAATTTTTAGAAATTCTGGTCTCAGGAGACCCATGATTTTGGACTGCTGAGGACTTTAATTGAATTGCAGCCAGCACATGTACTGTCCGTTTAAGAAAAGATGTTAAGAGTGTACTATTTTTTCTTCATTTATACAGAGCTCCTGATTGAAGAAACTGCCAACAGCATTGGTTTTGTAATTGTTATTGTTCATTAAACTCGCATTATGGATAAAAAAATCTGTGGTCTAAAATCTGAATCTAGAATATTTTTGAGGGGCAACATATTTTGTTTATGGGATGCTTTGAACTACAGATGCTGAAAGATCAATGATTTTGTATGCATTGATTGTTGTTGAAATACCATAGGAAAGATTATGAAGGGTTGTAGTGGCTTTTAATCATGAAAATAACATTCTGGTTCGATCCTGAGGCTTACCATGGCAAGTGATTTCTTTTTCTCCCCAAAGGAGCTCTGTTTGGTGTGATTATGTAACCAAGCCACCATCTGATCCCTCCCTCTCTCTCTCTCTCTCTCTCTCCTCTGCTACATTATGTTGCTTTTTGGTCTCGTAATTATTTTCTTGGAACTACTTATTCTACTGCCTCATTGTTTACCCCAAGTTTTTATAGAGAGATTTTTTTTTCATTAAACTCATCATAATGAGCTGTAATATCCAGAAAATTATGGATGCTTGTGAGTTTCTAAAGAAATTTCGTGTGATTGAATCCTCATGTTGGTCCATGGTAACGTGATTAGTGCAAGGGGCTGACGAGAGGCAGCCGTTAACTTCCAGTTTTGATAAAAGGGGAGATGAGCTGCCACAAGTAGGCAGGCAGCTACTTTAAAATGAAGGCAATGACAATCAGAGCAGGCAAAATAAACGGAAACTGAAACTTGGGTCCACATTCCATAAGCTCTGACATGGCAGAGATTCATTTCAGTAATCTCACCATTTAGGCTTTGATCATCTTATTCTCGTGTTAGTGGTCATCTGCTGCTTATGTTCCAAAAATCAGGAAGACCGGGTTTGCAGTTTTGGTGTCAATTGGTAGAGTTCGGAAGTAAGGTAAACCATGGGTAAATAATCCCTAACATTAAACATAAATTAAAATATTTTAATCGATTTTTAACTCTCAAACAGAGAATCGAGGGTTATCAATTTTTACTTGTTCAAAGCCAAAGTCAAGTAATCAAGGGGAGGAATATTTTGTATGCATGTGCCATAAGCAATAGTTTTCCTCAAGAATCGGGATCCTAATTTCTTATTCATACAGTTAGATTTAGGATCAAACATTTACAGAATAAAAAAAAAACATTTCTACCATCCTTCACCAACCCAGCAAGGATAAGGTTGGCAGTTTGGTTACAACAGGGCCTCTAAAACCCACCTTCCCCGATTGGACATCTTCGTATGACATGTCCTAATCAAAACCTTCACGTTAAAGTATATCGAAATGCTTCCTCCGGTGCACTCCAATTATATTCAGTAACCCAAACAACAAGGAAGTCTTTGCAACACGTATCTCTCTCGGTTTTGTGTCAATTATCTTTATCCTAATTTAGTTGACCATATGAAATCATTGGGAATTTCTATATATATATTTCTTTGCTTTCTTTGGGGTGAAAGCAACGTTTCTGAAAACGACTGCTACGAGTATAGGCACATTAGCCCCAAGGTTTATTATTCTTGTGGAATTGAAAAAGCATCTTCCTCCTCCTACCTTGGCTAAGTCTTCTCTGGCTTTCTGGAAAAATTGGAAGTTGTTTCAATGTGAAATGGTAATCCATACAAATACTCCCTTTGTCTTTTTTTCCCTCTTTGCATTGAAATTGAAATGAACATGTTTCAATGGGAATTGTTTTACAAATGGATTCTTTAGCTTTTTGCTTTAGAATTTGCTACCCCATAATGCAACACTCAACTGATTGTATAGTAATTGTTGAAAATGATGAGGTTCTTCGATCGAGCAGATAACCATGCAGACTCTAATATTTATAAATTGGTTGAAGCAACCATCAATAATTAACTTAATTACAAAGTTATTAAACGGGTTTGGGTAGTTATAAAGGTATGGTGAATATATTACTAATTTTTTATACAATTAACAATGTATTAAAATTCAAGTTGGGGTAAAAATTTTAAAAAATAATTTGATAATTATAGGATTTGAATAAATTACAAAGTACTTTATCCGTTGACAACTCTATTTGAAGAGTTTTTTAATAATATTTGTATATTAAATATAATAAATTTTAATATATTAAAAAATGTTATCTAATATGATAAAAAATGTACTAATTAACAAAGACCCTTATTCAAAAACTTGTAATTTTATAAGAATTTTCAATTTCAATTTCTGTTCCTATGGCATTGGATTTGACAACTTTAAATATTTAAGTGCTTTGCAAAACAAATCCAATTTTTGCATCCCAACAGCCACACATTGTTAGGTCCACATTATTTAATTTGAGCAGAGAAGAAGTCTTCATTAATTATTTAACATTTTTCTACTAATTGACTTGATGATTTCGTTTTCTCTTCCCTCCATGGCCTAACCTCGTGTTTCTTTGGACAAAGCAAACCCACAACCCAGAGAATTAATGAATGATTTTTAATTAAGTTCATATTATTAAAATAAATTAAAATATTAATCAAGGATCATAATCTTTCTGACCTAAAAATCGAGTTCCAAAGAATCTACGGCTGTGATGTGGTCCACGTCACCGGTGTGATGGTCTGACAATATGGTTGGCTCTCTCTTTTCTGACAAATTCGTCACTGTCCTGACACGTTGCACCGGATAATTCACGAGAACCTCGTGCACCACACGTGGCTTCGTTGTCAATTTCTATCCCAATCCAGAATTTAATTATTGACTTTATAATGTTATATATTTTAATCAAAACCATATGATTTGCTATAAAAAGTTTGATTTATTTTTAGCCACAATTGTTAACACGTGGGATCGGAAAGCGATTCCACCTAATTAGTTGTTATCCAGAATTGTGACAAAGAATTAGATAAGAGGATGATATGCAATATGTAACATAATAATGATGTTATTACTTAAAATGGAAAAGGAAAATAAAAACCTAAACAACAAGGATGATAGTAGCAAGTTAATTATATGCAGTAAACATTATTAGGTCTCATGGTTGGGGAGCATATTTATAATGTGGAATTTTCAATGTTTTATGATAATTGAATTTTACTTACGTAATGATTTTAATTAAAATCACAAAAAATTTAATTTTTTAATGATTTTTTGACAAAAAACTTTATAAGAAAATCTGTCCCTGAAAATATTATCCGACAATGTTAATAGTCAAAAATTTTAAAAACTATATAATTGATAATATTAATATATTTATGAATTATCCGTAGAAAAATAATTTATTTATGGATTTAACTTGATACTATTTTATTTTCTTTTCATGGAAAATTGAGATTGCAGTGAAGAAGGTAAGAAGATTACAACTAAAAATCTTAATATATAATGAAGAGTGAGATGATATAATTTGATTTTATATTATATATTTTGTTAATAAGCTAAATGAAAGAAGATAGCATATGCCCAATCTCAAAACATTTTACATTTTGCCCAACAAACATGCATGTGTCGGTTATCTAATATCATAAGAACATATTGGGATTTTATCTTTTGAGCAATAAATATTTAAATATTTTGGGAAATAATGTGTATGTATGCTTATTGCACATGGGGATATCGGAATCAATGCTATTTTAATTTTTAGCATGTTTTTCATTTTAGATTTATCTCATCTTTTAATTACAAAAGGCCCCAAAAATATTCAAGGACTTTAATTGGTATACGACGGCCAATCTGATTTCCTGTTGAAAACGTTGTTACTTCCTATATTTATTGTAATCTAATTTAGACTCGTTACGCGTTAGTATCTCCAAACCAACAAGCAAATATAAACACCTGGAATAAATCAAACTTTGCTTAAGTTTTCTTTTTTTGGTAAACTAAGATACAAATATTTTTATATTTATGGAATGTACACGGCACCCTGAATTCTCATCATTAAATTAAAATATAATTAGATCAGTCTTTAACTTGAGGCATATATAGAAAATCCCCTTTTAATTTTAGCTGGGTGTTTCCTGGCCAAGCACACGGGTAGACTAGATAGAACAGGATTTTTCACTGTTGAGAATAGTTCCTTGAACTTCATTTTGATTTTGTATAATGATCCTGTCAATAGTGAATTTAAGATTTTGAATAAAAAGTGATTAAATTATAATTATGAAAGTAATAGTTTTATATTTATAAAAATAAAAAAAATTAAAAATTAAAAGGTAAATACTGCCTACTCACATCACTTTTTAGACTCTGCTCTTGGTTGCTGTCCTACTATCTTAAGAGAATATGACCCGATTATTAAGGGAAACAAAAGCTTCAATTTTACTTTGCATACCAATTGCATGTGCATGCAATGTGGGCTGTCATATCCATTTACCTAAACTGGTTAGACAATCTTAACCAACAACACAGGCATTTTTCCCCATCCCCAATTCTTTTTGGGTATAATTAGAAAGAGGCTTTGCTTGGGAGCTTTTGGTATTTGAAAAGGAAGATTACCGAAAAAACAATGGCACCCCCGCAATTATGTGCACATAATGCACCTAGCTGAACAAGCTTCACATGTGTACAAAATTTGAGCCATATTGAATAACCATTCTATCGAAGCTAATGTAAGCTTGGTTTCCAAAAGGAGAAATTAAAAAAAGGAGAAGCATTGTTATTAGGTAACAAAGCTTTCTTTAATATAACTAAAGTATCAAGGACGAATATTTGCAATAAGGTTGGCAATAACTAGACGAGTTGAACATGTGCATGAACAGTATTAATAAAACAGAAACGTTTTGGTTTAATGAACTATATGAACAAGTCATTAATTAACATGTGATCACAGGGTTACCAAAGAAGGTTCATTTTACAAAAAATAAACTAAAAGAAAAAGAAACAAGCTTCCCCCTTTTGTTGATATGTAATGATAACCTCTTCTGCTGAATATGCATGAATGTGGGTAAGGGGAAAAGCACTTAATTTTGCAACTCATCGAACTCTCGAAACTTGAACCTTCGTACAATTTTCCACTTTACAGCAAAATAATGGCAAGGACATCTTTATTCCTCATGAATGCAATAAAGAAAACTACTTCATCTAAAACCGGCCCCTTACCCACAATTGCTGCAGACGGCGAATAAAGTTTGATCGATCCCAAAATTCCGGTATTCACATAGTTTTTGGGAGATCCCTAAAAGGGGTTACTTGACTCTGGCTAATGCCCTACTTCTCATGTTTGTCATTGCAATAAATTAAAAGGGAAAAAAAATAATAGTACTAATAATTAGCAACTATTCGTATCTTGTTTAATAAGGAATAATTAAAATCCACATGCCCAAATTATTGTGCCTATATCATCCCAAAAAGAGCCTATATCCTATATATTAAAGTAAGTCCCTACAGGATATACTAAAATTTACTGGTTTGCATCTCTGGCTAACAAAGGATAATACAGTCTTCTAGCAAAGGCTGTAGATTTGTCAAAAACAGGTAGCCTGCCTGCCTTCCGATGAGAAGCTAGATACTGTAAGAAAATATCGGTTTTTTTCTTTTTTGCATTAAACCCGTGGGGCATGAACCTGGTTATCATCTCTGCTTTTAAGTCTGGCGAAAGTGTCTTTCTCTCTCTCTTTCCCAGCAACAAAACCCAGCTGTTCCTGTTGGGGCTACGTCCAATGTCAAGACAAAGACTCCGACACTGTTTTTTTTTTTTTCTTCTTTTGGGGGAGGTGCCGCAGCTGCCTAACCCCCAAATATCCTAATAGCCACACAGGGCCGGACCAAGCAGGAATTTTGCAGCATGTTCCTTAAAACAAAACCTCCAAGCAAAGAAATTGAATCATTACACGGAAACTAATATTTAACTAGAAACCAAAAAGTTTAAGCAAAGAGTTTTGTTGAAACTCAGCAATAATTATGTGTTACTGTAGATAATTGCCATTTTTTTCTTTTTTTTTCTGTTACAATGAGAAATTGAGAATTCCAAGGTACTTCTCCCCCTAAAAAAAAGAGCCTAGACAATAGCAAAGGAAAGCAATTTTGTCACATTTCATTTCTGAATTCTGAAATGGAAACCAAAAGAAGTGAAAAGAAGAAAGAAAAAGGATTTGACCATGTTTATGCTTCCAAAAATCCTGTCATTCTAAGAACTGAATTCCGGACTTGACTCAAATCCCTTCCTTTAAGCGTCCTTCCATTGCCAGTACAAACCGAGAACGCCATTTTCCCAGCAATTCTCCTGCCTAATATCACATGGGGCGGCACTATTTCTCCTTCGTCGTCTTCCTCTTCCTCGAAATCATCGGCTTCACCACAATGGAAAAGAGCATCCTCACAATGCCGCGGAATATTAACAGGAAGCGAACTGGCTATCTTCTTCTTCTTGGTGTTTTTCTTGGACTTGTTGTTACTGTTACGTGCTGAAACACGGCCGTTTTTGGAGAATCCTCTGTAATCCAAGCACCCGTCATCATCCTCGTCATGCGTGCTGTAGTGGTTGCTGTTGTCGGAAAAGATTACCTCGGACTCTTGGAATTCTTCCTCCGCCATGGACAAAAACGGGGAGTCGGACTAGATTGTAGAACGAAGGCCCAGAGGAAAGTAGTGTCTCAAGGAGAATGGAACAGTGAGGGGGAATTGAAGGGAAAAGAAAGGGTATTTATAGGAGAGAATCTAAATCGTAGCGAGTACACCATTGATTGTTTTTATGTGTTGGTGTTTGAGAAAAGATGGCGTCATCTAAAAGGCGTTGAGTGCGGTCCCCGCTTTCCTATATACATAATAAACTTATTTTTACATGTCTATTTCTCTTCCAAGTGTTGTATTTTTTCGCCCAAATTATTTAATTATTATTATTATTATTATTATATTCTTATTCCATCGTAATAGTTAAATTTGATCGAATTAAAATATTCAAAAATATAAATATTATAATTAAAAAATGATTAAATTAATCCTTATGTTAAACTAAATATATAATGGTATACAAATATATATATATATATATATATATATAATGGTATAATTGATAGACAAATCAAATGTTAAAAACAATTTTATCTTGTTTATTTTAATGCAATAGAGGATAATAAATAATACACAATTTAACGTTTTCCCATTTTTTTATATTTGGTTGATTATGCGATTCTGTGTCTAGCTTGTGCCTATGTTTTTCTAATTGTGTAAGTTATGTAGTCGGCTGCCTAAAACAAGGCTTCTCTGATCTCTTCCTTTTCTTGTGGCTCACGGCTTTCTCTTTGTGTAGCTTCTTCAGCTAATTTCTTGACTTGACTAAATTGGCTCAGCCTTTTTCGTTTTTTTTTAAATTATTTTTTGTCTTATTTTTCCCACACAATATTTGATTAATTATATGCTTTTCTTATTCAGTTGGATTCTATATTGGAACTTCTAAAAACAAGCTATTTGGGTTTGGCTTTGATTTCAAAATTTGACCTTTTTTTCCATAGGTTTCCAATGCTTTAGTTATGATTCAAAGAAAGGGATAATTAATTTCCTTAGAGTTCTTAAATGTTTGTACTCTATTTGGTTTGTGGTCCTGCATTCTGCCTTTGGGACCCTGGACAAATGTTAATTGGAACTTGGAGATGTGTTAGGATTGCTAAATTTTGATGATGATATGTCGTGATTAAGGGAAGAGATTCCCTCCCTACATGGCTACACTTGAGAAAAATGGTGTCATCTTGACTAAACATTTATATGGCAAAGAAAAGTCTCCTTTTGTAATTGTATCAACATACTCTCCTAATCATGAAGTAACAAAATTCAATTTTCTTGACTTGTTTTGATGATGATGAAATGATATTCAATACAAGTATTAGAGATTTTTTTGCAGTGTATTTTCTTCATAACAATGCTTACATTTTCATTAAAGGTTAATAATTATGTGAAATTAAATGTAAAAAAAATAATATAATTTTTTTAAAAGAAAAACACCAAGTCTAAGTCAATTCTCTTCATGTGCAATTTATTCTTTATTAATTTACTTAGTACTAAAAATATATAAATATTAAAATTAGAAGGATTAATTATAATTATATATAAACAAATGTACAGATCATTGCTTTGCCAACAAGAAGACGAAACACACAATTGGTTTTAATAAATTCCCCAAAATTATTTTCTTTGGGACAAAAAAAAGGGTAAATGTGGCTGAAGAAGCCGAGCCGAAGGGGGAAGTGGCTTGGCGGAACCGAGCCCAGAAATGCTACATTTAACCATTACCATTCACACCAATGATTGGGTGAAAGTCTGAAAGGGCGTAAGATTAAAGCTATAAATCCACCAGCTCGGCGTATCCTACGGCTCATGCTCCGCATAAGACTCAGAGGAAGAGGGGTGGCCCCCATGCTTGTGAGGTCCACCTAATCTATCCCCTGCGAATGATTTCGAATAAGACAAGCCACTTAGATATAGCCACCTAGCGAATGACGTCAACTGCGGCTGCGAACAAACATGAGACGCCGGTGGTGGGGAATCTCATTTTTCCGTCCGCTTAGGTGCCACGTCGTCAACAGTTTTTTTCCTACAAGTCATTGCAGTAAGAAATAAAAAAAAAAGATTATTTTGTTGCTAATAATTGGGTGAAGGGAATTCATAGTTCTAAAGGAGATAACAATGTCTTGAACGTTGATGTTCAAGAAGCAAACAAAAGCACATGAATTAAAAAAAAAAAAAAAACTAATGATAAAGAGGTTCATCGAGATTTTTGCTTTTAATTGAAAATATTTACATGTTTATTACGTGTCTGTTTATTATAAATAGAGAAATATTATTTCTTTTAACATAAACACAATAATTGCACAAATATCATTTGAGAAGGTTTTACATTAAAGAGAGAAGAGCTATAAGAGTCATCAAAAACCTAATCATAATGTTCTAAATCTATCCCTTTCGCCTTTTTGTCTTCGATATCAAAAGAATGTTGGTACGAATAGAGTGGGGAGGAATAGGAGAATAGAGAGAGCACGAAGCCTCATGAATTTCATCACGGAATTGGGGATAAACAGCCCTAATTAGAGCAAGCAAGCAAATTGGAATTTAGGGATCAGGTGAGTTCCAATCGAAAAGCAACATCTATAGAGTTGGTTGGCCATTAATTTTTCTTTTTAAAGAAAAAGACCTTAACCCGTTGATTTTCAAAAGTCGCTCTCTTCCTTTGTTTTTTTTTATAACTCTTGCCAATGCTTGTTAGATTTTTTTTTTTTGTGTTACATGGAAGTTCCTGATATTGATTTCAATCTCATTCGTGGTTCAATTCTTGAGTTCGTGAGAGCTTGTGTCACGACATTGAGTTCCATTTGGTATTTGGAATTTGAACGAGTTTAAAGTTATTTATTTCAAATAAAAAAGGTCAATCTTCTCTTAAATTTTGAAACTGTTGTACAGTGTGGCTACAAACATCACGATTCACGAGTCAAATTTAACAAAAAGAAGTAAAAGGAGGATAAGGTTTTAGGAAGTGAAGGTTGGAAGAAGTTTGGGTTTTATCTTGTCCCTAGTTATTCCTTGCTTATCCGCAAGTACATTGATTTTGTACTTTTAAGAGGTTTGTTAAGGAAGGGAAACCTTGTCACAGATAAGATTATTCTTGTTTTTAAGAATTTTAGTTCAAAACACATAAATGAAGATTTCTTAAGGTATTGGAGGGAAGATTAATGTTTTTCATTTGCCCAATAGAAAAAAAAATATGTGAAGGTTATTCTAAATAACATATGGTTATTCAATTTGTTTGTGTAATTTAATTGACAAAAAGTATTAAATAAAGTTGTACTTTAAATATATTTATGTGTGTATATATATATATATATTAAAATAATATAAATCTATAACCAAGAGAAGGTTTGAAGATATCTTTCCCCTAATATTGATGGTGCTTGTTGAGCTTTTAGTGAACAATCAACAATAAGTGGTGTACTTAGAGACTCCCTTAGTCATTGGAAAGGTGGATATGCCATGCGATTGCGAAAACGTATTGCATATCAAGTGAAGCTTTGGGGATATACAAAGGTTTAAACTATGCATGGGATTTGGGATTTAGGAAGATTGTTCTTCTAGTGGAGAGCAAGCTAGTGGTCCAAGCAATTTTTCTTAGAATACTCATCCATGCTTCGATTCAGATTTGGTCCAAGGCATTCACAATTTGCTCAAGGGAGAATAGGAAGTTTGGATTTGTCATATATTCCGAGAGAGAAATAGAGTTACAAATTTTATAATCAATGAAAAATTTAGGATTTCTAAAAATTTTCAAGCTTTTAATTCTCCTCCAACTAAAGTTAGAGATTGATTATTTGAGGATGTAATTGGTGTATGTTACTCTCATTTGATTAGACAATAAAACTTTTCATCTATTTCGATCTTATTACAAGTATAAACTTTTAATGTTGATTAAGATAATAAATATTAAAAATTATTTTTAAAAAAATGATGAAAAGTGTTTTTACATATAAAATATGAATAGATTGGAAGATTACTTGTGTGCAAATAACTAAAAAAATGTCTTATCGGATGGCTAAGAGGAAAAAAAAAATGAAAAAAGAGATTGAATTTATTTTTTTTAAGGAAATTTCATCGGCCCAACATTCACCACTTCTCAAGAAGATGGCCCAACCCAATTAGTATTATTCTTTAGAAAAACAAAAAGGAAAAGAGAAAAAGGAAATCCTCCATCTCTGTTCCTGTCTCGGTTCTGTCTGAAAGACTGAAGCGTGATAGTTTAACTGGTTCAAAGCCAAAAACTCAAAGTGGGTTCTTTAATGAAGAAGAAAGGCATCCATGGCTTTTAGTTGCGGTCATTCAATAAGTTATCCGCTCTCTCCATGGGCCGAAAACAAGGTTAATATAGTTGAGAGTTCCAAGGAATTATTGGTTTTTCCTTTTGCCACTTTTTTTTTACCCAGTGTTTCTAATTGACAAAAGTTGCTATTTTTCCTTTTACAGGTTCGAAGAAATGAAGTGTCTTTGTTATTGGATTCTGGGTTTTCAATTTGCAGAATTTCCTACGTAAAGTGTTCCCAAAAGTTGGGTGAACAATCACTGAGCGTTTCAGAGGCTGTTGAGAAGTGCGTGTTGTTGAAAATTTGATATCAATTTATCAAAATATTGAATGCCAATGTTAAGTTAGATGCCTATAGTCATAAATCATTTGAGTGTGTAGGAAACCAGTGAAGAAGGTGGGAAAGAATGAGCATCACTTGTGGAAGAAAAGAGATTCAGCTGGCTCAGGACAGAAGGCTCTCAATCTTGTTAGAATTGTAAGTTTACTGTCATCGTTTTCACTTTACTGAGCTTTGTTTCACTTTATTATGTAGTACTCGAAGAGAAAATTATGCAACCTGTTTCTGTTTGGTGGTTGTTTTTGGTTTTGTTAAAATGGGCAGATTTCTCAACTTCCCAATGAGAAAGAGGCTGTTTATGGAGCATTGGATAAATGGACAGCTTGGGAGACTGAGTTCCCATTGATTGCAGCAGCTAAGGCTTTACGAATTTTGAGGAAGAGGAGCCAATGGCTGCGTGTAATTCAAGTATGTTCGTATTCTTGCATTCTGTATTTAAGGGTTCTGAAGTGGTACCATTGATGTAGGGAAGCTTATAAATTGTTATTTTTGGATACCTTCTTTGTTTTGCTGGTTCAAGTTCAATATGTGTAAGCCTGCGATATAGACATTCTTCAATTTTATTTCAGTGTGTATATATTAACATAGCCATGTATCATCATTATTGATTTTAGATCTTCTGGAATGAGTGATGCAAAAGAAAGTTATACTTTACTCATGCAGAAAGATTCATGGAATAATTAGTTGGTGTGCTTCTGCTGATTCAATCTGTTTGACCGATGGTTATACAGAATGAATCCTATAATTTAAGTTGTGATTGCTGGCTTAGTTGCATAAGTATTTGTGTGGGGCTAAATTGGATTTTACAGACTTGGTGATGCTCAGGTGGCAAAGTGGATGTTGAGCAAAGGCCAAGGGGCAACGATGGGAACATATGACACCCTTCTACTGGCATTTGATATGGATAAGGGAGTAGATGAGGCAGAATCCTTATGGAACATGATTTTGCATACACACACCCGTTCTATCTCAAAGCGATTGTTTTCTAGGATGATCTCTTTATATGATCATCATAACATGCAAGATAAGATAATTGAGGTATGTGATCCACCAATTCACATATCATGGAAAATGGTTCTGCAGTTTTTATTTAACTCTCCTATTCTATTTTTGAGAATTTTATACTAAATAAGCTAAACATGCTTTGGTTCTGAGGTTTTAGTTTTCCATTTGTAGGTTTTTGCAGACATGGAGGAGTTGTGTGTAAGACCAGATGAAAACACAGTCAGAAAAGTGGCCCGTGCCTTTCAGAAACTTGGCCAAGAAGACAAGCAGAAGTTGGTTCTTAGAAGATACCTGAGTAAATGGAAGTACATTCACTTTAACGGTGAGCGTATCAGAGTGAGAAGATATGAATCAGATGAAGATTGATGTTTGATCTATTGAATGGCACTCTCTTAGCATTCAATGGCATGATATGATGCCTATATCTATTGCATTGGGCCTTGCCAAGTAGGAATATGAGTTCATGGGTGCAGCAACAAGGCATCTACTAATTCACTTTCCCCATGATAAGTGGCGCACGCTTGAATGTTATTTGAATATTTACATCATTTCTGGTGGGTTGTGCCTACTATTTAAGCATAGAGGTTGGGGGCCTGTTCTTCAGTTGTCTGGGGTATGTGTGCAGAGGTTAAAAGCAAAGAAAAAAACAGAAAAGAGGGGGAAAGGGGAGGGAGGCCAAAATAATTTTCACTGTTAGTTTAAAACATAGTTTTGTACTCATCAGTGATTCAAATGATTTTAAAACTCATAAAGCTGCAACAAATATAATTCTAGTAGAAGAGAATGTTTCTACTTTGAATTTTGGGGTAATCAGTTAATTTCTTTGAATGCCTGTGACTGTGAGGTAGTAGTCATCACAAAGTTGTAGGATGGCAGACTACCAGATGTTGAATGACGATTGTAATGGCTGCTAAGGCAGTGTGTTTAATAATTTTCAATTTCAGTAAATGATTGTTTGGAGTAGCTGCATTCATTATGTGCTTTCATTTGTGGGGATTCTGGTAGTTCATTGGTGTGAGCCATAAACGGGGTTCTCTCACCAGCTTTTAGGATTTTTGTGTTCTTTAGAACGTTGCATGTACTTGAAACAATATTTCTTGCTTGTAGAGTGCCATGGAGTATATAGTTTTGACAATTAAGTAATTAACGATCTGAGTAAGTGCATATTCTGAGGTATGAGGAAGATTGCTCAGTGAAATCATTTTATTCTTGTGGTAAACGTTGTTTGCAAATAACAGATTTGAGAAGGCTCACAATTCAAACCTTTCTTAGTCAAGTGCAGACAACCGGTACACAAAAACATCAATAGCAGAAATGTTATCTCCAAGTTGAAGATAACATTTGAAGTTAATGCAAGAGTGAGAAAATGGAGCAAGTCTTGGTTATAGTCATATGAATGTGGGGAAAATTTAGTGAAAGAATAGAGTTACTTTATACAATTATTAAAACAAATCCTATACTAGTAGTTTCCTTGAGCACAGTTTTCTACCAATTCTTTGCCCCATAAAAACGAAGAACCTATAATTATGGTAAATACACTGCCATGGGACTTCTTACACGATAGAATCCATCAGTCCAAGTGTAAAAACCAAACCCATACGCAGACCTCTTCGCTATGGGATCAGAATCTTTGGGGGATACTGTTATGTTGAAGCTCTGCTTCTGGCCAATATGGTCGAAGAACAAAATACTTGGTGAGGCCTTCACATGGACTCCTGGTGGCGGTTTGGCTGCAAAGTAGTATTTACTGTTGCTGGAACCAACATTTGTGACTGTCCTCGTAATAGTGACAGTGCTACTAAGGTTGGGAATTGCAAACGATGGATAATTGAGGTTGACTGGTGAAGGTGGATCTTCAGGGCACTTAAATGTAGAGTACAACTTGTTTAGGCCAAGGCTGCAGAGATAGAGAAGGTAATCATCATACGAGGCATCGTATATGAGACCAGGATCTGCTGCCTTAATAGGCTGGAAATGGCCGGCTCCATATTGGAAGGGAGTTGCAGTATTGCCAACTTCATCTGTAATTAGCTGATCTAAGTTGTTTGTTATCCGGGCTGTGACATAGAAATGTGATGTTTTAGAAAATGAAGGTCTAGAAATTACAAGGTTATAACTATTCAGGATCCATAAACGGATCCTTAAGTATTCTTACCTGTGGTCATTAGAGCAGATCTTATAGCAGCAACGCTCCAATCGGGGTGTATGGCTCTGAGAAGTGCAGCTGCACCAGAAACATGGGGGCAAGCCATGGAAGTTCCTGAATCAAAGTTGTATTTCACTATTCTGTGATCATATTCCAACTTTGTGGGAGATGATGCTTCACTCCATGCTGCCAAAATCTGAATTCCTGGAGCCGTGATATCAGGCTACCAGAGAAAAACCAGAAGACATGTTAAAAGATAGTATACAGACAAAGAAATTTGCTATAAGTCCTAAATTTAAAAATGTGACATCATTGGATTAATTAATTTAGATTCACAAATTACCTTGAGAATATTGAGATCAATCACATTTGGACCCTGACTGGTGAATCCAGCCATGAAGGGTGCAGGTTTATAATGCATTACTGTCTGGGCTGGACTGATGGTTGCCATCGGATTCTCTGTAGACCTAATGTATTCAAGAATCTTAGTCGCATCCTTGTAACTCACGGCAGATGCAGGAAGAAAATGGGGGTCACATGATAGTCTATTTCCATTGGCCTCTGCGTTGCCTAAGATGAGACCGACACCACCAGCTCTTTTCACTTCAAAGCCTTTATCTAATCTCCTTCCAGCACCTCGCATGCACACCACAATCTTCCCTTTGACCATATCAGGGTTAAGGGAGCCTGGGAGGCATTGCCTAAAATAACATCCGATTTATTCAAAAATTAGATAACATTGAGAAACCGAAGCAAATTAATTCTACCTTTATCATAAATTATACTCTACTCCAATTAACACTATCAAATAAAGGGAAAAAAATCCTTACCCTGTAGAGTTTTGAGGCACATCAGGGAACACTGCGTCTCCTGCATAAACTAATGGGTACATCTCATTTTCCAACTTGTCTGGTGCAACAGTTTGTCCCTAATGCGACAAATAGAAGAAATTACAACCTCCAATCAAAAGTATAACAACAAATCCTTACAACAACATATCTGATCGTATCTTACCATAATTTCCCGACCATTCCCTAGCATGACAGGTGCCAAAAATGCCCGGTCCAAGCTGCTAGCACCAACAGTCATCAACCAAGGCGCCGGGTTAGACAATGTTCCAGGGGCAGGACCGTTGTTCCCAGCACTACAAACCACAAGGATGTTGCGCTTCGCCGCATGCAATGCACCGACTGCAAGGTAATCCTTTTCGTAAGGCACAGGATCACTGGTTCCAATGGAGATGCTAATTATATCAACACCATCAGCTATGGCGTCATCAATGCCTGCAAGTATATCTTCAAACATACATACGTTGCCATCGGCTTTTGATTGGTTAGGTATCGCCCAGCAGACCTTGTATATGGCGAGCCGGGCAAAAGGAGCCCCTCCGGACGCTGTGCCTCTTGCCAGCCCACCAAGGGCAGCAACGTCGGGGACTTGTCGGCCAGCCGCGGTGGACGCCGTGTGGCTCCCGTGGCCGTCCATGTCTCGTGGTGAGAGGTAGTCTTCCGTCGCATTTACTGGACCTTTCTCGTGCTCAAAACCCTTCACATAGTATCTGGCTCCAATTATCTTCCTGTGTAATAAAATGGAATACAGACAAGAATAGAAAAAGATGTTTATTATTTAGTTTAATTCATAAAAATAATTTTAAAATAATTAAAGAATAAATAATAAAATAATAAAATTTATATCAAAAGACAAAAATTATATTTTACTCTAATTTAAATAAATTTGTTTTTTTAATCTTTTAATTTTTTATTTTTATTAAAATTTTAAGAATTTAATTGTTTATTATTAAGATATGAACATATTTTTTATTTTATATCTGTTTGCATTTTTGATGTTTTAATGTCTATTTTCATTCAAATTTAAAATATTAATAATTTAATAATTTAAATATTAACATTTTAAAATTTTATTTAATTTTAAATTTTAAATCTTATTTTTTAAAATTTATAATTAAAAATGTAAAGTTTTCTATTTTAATTTTTGTTAAAAGTAAGCAAATGCATTTTGATATTAAATATTTTGGAATCTATTTCCATGAGTAATACTATATGCAAGACTAGTTCTGGAGCAGTTTTGACAGTGGCAACAACTAAATGCTACTTTGATATTTTACAGTTTTCTATTGAATTGTTGAAGGACGAAATCAACTGCCTGCCCTGTTACAGGACTGGCTAGTAATTTGTGAAAGGCATGATGTTTTACAAACACACTGATGGAAATGCTTGAAACGAAACAAATCAAAAGAGACAGTGCAGGTCGATTTCCACAGCCTTCTGGTAGGCCGAGGGGAACTAGGTACATAGACCAAAACAAAAGAGACTGACCCCAGTGGCCGGAGCATTGGGATGATCAAAGTTCACGAGATTGGAGGAAGAAAAAGCAAGAATACAAAAGCAATAAACACCAGTCAGATTACTACCTTTGTTTCCTGTGAAATAGACAAGCACAGTCTTGGGGCTCATCAGTGCCATTTCTTCAACAAAACAACATTGTTACCATCCAATGAACAAATCTAGAGACGACAAACCCTTCGTAGGGCAGGTGCTGGCTGTCAACGGAAGGCCAGCCCTCCAATAATACACAATTGATTATCTTGTAAAATACTGAATTAGTAAACCAAATAAACCCCCCAAAAAAATATATTTACCAACTTTTGTTTTGCAATAAGTTAACTGTATAATAGTAGTAATTAATTTAATGAGGTAAGTGAGAATCAAGGGGCATTGATCATATTACTTTATTCGAAAGAGACAAGGGTATTAAGATTGAAGGTCTCATATATGGTCAATGCTGAAGCAAAAAAAAAAAAGTCTTTCAAAAAAAGTTGATGAGTATAGTTTTGGCGTAATTTACGCGTCTTAATTCAAGCTTTTGAAAGGCTTTCTTGTTTCAAAGTTGGAATGCAAGATTCCAACGCCCTTTTTAAATAAGTTTCATCCAATACTGCCTAATGGAAAGTGGAAAATGTCTTATCGTTGGAAAATGACTCAATTTCTGAGCACAGGAGAACATAATTTAAAGCAAATTAGAACATCTTTGATTTCTAGAGAAACTTATGGGTCCCAAATGACTAGATCAATCCAAAGAGAAAGGGTCCTCATTCTACTGCATAGATCATTTTTTTACCTTTGATCTCATAAGTGAAGAAAAAAAAGGAGGAAATTAATTCTGGTGAAAAATGATTAAAGTTGGTCGTAGGTAGACTAAAAGGAGAAAATCCTCAAAGAAAGAGAGAAATTTATTCACCTGTTGCAGTGGGATGAGTTAAAAGCGACTCCCTCTTGGCAGATTCCTTTCCATGATTTCGACTCTGGGAGGGGTTCCATTCCTTCGTCACTGAAGCTCGGTGATTCTGGCCACACCCCTAAATCAGAAAAAAATTCAAACCATGATCAAATACCAAGGTATATTTATCTAATCCTATTAACCAAAATAAATTGGTATATTCGACAAGCTTCTGTGAATGCTACAGAAGCAATACTGAGTTGGTAGTCACATGATTATCAGATAGTGTTGTGTTCACGCACATATATATATATATATATATATATATTTCAATATAGATTATAATTTTTACCGCTATCCAATACTCCAATAATGACATCTTTGCCGTAGCTAGCTTTAGCCAACAAGTCTTCTCTTCCCATATTGGATTCATGCCCTGATGATAGGCCCTCTTCCTCATTTAACCCTACAAATTCCCATGACCTAGTGGTCTGCAGGGAGTAGTTTCTTGAGCGTGCAGGAAACACTGATACAACTTCTTCCATTTCTGTGGTCAAAAGACAGATGAGAGAAAGGATTATATAGAATCCCCATGAAAGAAATGAGAAAAAAGGGGAATGAGGAAGTAATGCACTGCTAATTACCAGAGAGCTTGGAGGCTTCATCTGGGGTGAGCACTGCAGCAAAGCCATTGATGCTGTGCTTGTAGCTGTAAAGAAGGGAAGATTGAGCATCTTCTTTCGTTTCTTTCACAGAATACAAATATGATTGATGAGTTTCTTCAATCTCATGCAATCCTTTCTCCCCACTGTGTTCCCCGAAGTGAACTATATACACCTACATGACAAACTGTTAAAAGAAGAAAGGAAGAAGAGAAGACAAAAAAAAAAAGTCACGAGAAAGCAAAAACCTGTTTCTCTAAACATGAGGCCAAGAGAGGAAAGAGAATCAAGGGAAGAAAGAACCAATAGATCATCTTCATGGCTACTGATTGAAGCATAGAGAGTATGCAAAAGAGATTATACGATTTGATAAAAGTTTAAAGGTGTACCAACTCCAATGGTAAATGGAGCTTTATGGTTGAAAGGTTCCTATCGTTAAGAAACTTTCTTTTCGACTGCATTATTAATATTTTTTTTTGAAAAAGATTGCATTATTAATATATTATATATTTATTATAATATTCTTTAAAAGTGTATATATTATAACTGTATCCGAGTATTTAATATATTGATTAATGTATGATTTTTTTATTTAATAAAAAAATTCTAACACTTTGCTGAATTATTGTGCATATATATGTTAATTACTTTGAGCACCAATCAAGTCAAATTCATGAGTATGCACAGATATTTTATTTGAGATGCAGGATATGAAAGGAATCTATTAACAACTATGATTATTAGTAACATCTGCATGAATATATGTCATTTACTGATTTTAGTGATTTAAGGTTTTTGAGAAACACAATAAATTTATTTAATTATTTATAATTAAAAAAGCTTTTATAAAAGAACTATTTAGGGATATAATATAATTTGATATGTTTTCAATTATGTCAAAAAATGCTTTTGAACATGATTTTAAATGTATTTTTGATAAATTATTATAAATTGAATTTGATTAATTATAGTAGTATAAAATATGTATGGTTGTGCTAATTCTGTCTCTCTCTCTCTCTCTCTCTCTCTCATATATATATATAGTCATATTTAATGTTCTGATATCTATGTTTATTTATTTGTGGTTGTATCTTTTAAATGTTGTTAGGCAAGTGGTGTTTGAGATTTTTTTTATTATATATTTGTATTTTTAGATTGATTTTGTTTGGTTTAGGTGATGTACTCATTTGAGCTACTTATTTATATAAAAATCACCATAGATAATTTCATATAATTAGGTTCGGTATGGGAGAGAGTTGGAAAATTAAGGGTAAGCTGGGTCCTAATTCATCTAACATTGAGGCTAAATGAATTAAAGAGGGTGATTAATAGCTGTGTCTTTAAGGTGGTTCCAGCTTTTTGAGTGCTAATTAACGTGGTTATCATAACCTGTAATGGGTCATGTTTGTATTAGGATGAAATTTTATCCATAATCTCCAAAGAGACCACCAATTCCATTTCATATATATTCAAATGACGAGATAAACCATAATGGTATCAACGTAATTGATCTCTTCATCACAAGAACTAGGATAAAAAAACTCAAACCATAGGCTTATAATTCATTTATCCTTCTAATTACTTTGCAAAATTTGCATATCGCAATCTCTCCGTTTCTATTTTTTTTTTTTTGCCAAGCTCTGGCTTTCTAGTTTTGATCCCACATGATGGACATATTAGGTGCATGGCCACTTTTATTTTGGTGCGTTGCATGCCCATTTGAATACGGCATACAAGCCTGCATTTTGCAGCTCAAATTTGTCAAAATTGTGGGCAGTTTTTGGATTGCCTTAACTATTGAAGGCCCTCCCTACAGCATGCTTGCCATACCCCTCTCAATGCTAAGCTAACACTTTGGATTCTTTTAACTTTTCTTGGCTCTTGCCATTCAGATATGTTAGTTGATTGTCAATTGGTACAATCAACATAAATATAATAATTATAAGCAATCTATGTATACCAATAGCCACTCGAACATGAAAGCTCCTAAGAGAGCAGAACAGATAATGGATAGAAAGTTTTTTCCTTTTAATTTTTTATGAAGAGTAAAATTTGGACCTATAAAGAAAGAAAATGGGTTGGGCAACATCAAAATTCTTCATCAACTATAATAGTGCTAGCTAAGACATTTATAGGATTTCATGTAAACTCCATGAATCTGCCAGCTCTCTCAAGAGTTTCACAACATCATCTGATGATCCAAGGAGATACCTAGCATTCGATCTTTTCCTTGCAACAGAGCAAGAAAAGTAATTGTCCCCTTGAAGGTCAAGTACTGAAGAACCCTCATGCAGTGACATTCTCTCGGGCACCGTTGATTGCGAAGCACCTCCGATTACAGGATAGCCTGTGTTCCTTTCTAAAGTTGACAACGACCGTTGTTTCTTAAGGCGAGCTGCCTTGGACCCACTTCTACTCACTGGCAGCTTCGAAACGGATGTCCTGACAGGTGTTGGTACCTGGGGTCTTACCGGTGGTGGGGCTTCTGAAGGAAGCTCGGGCTCGAAAAAGGTGTAGATGTCTTCATCCTGAATCAAATCCCACAAGTGAGCAAACCAAAGATTTCTGTATAGGACCTAAAGCTTGGTAATTGAAACACACCTTAGCTAGAAAGTGGCCAATACATAGAACATAATCAATGGGTTCCTTCATGCCTTTGTTATGAACTATTTCTCCAAGGATTCGATCAATTGCTGCACCCTACATATTAATGAAAGCATGACAATATACTACAACGCTGTGATTCTGATTGGAATAGCAGAACAGGTGCGAATGATACCTTTGTAACACCAACGGCTCTAACCTCAACAGATCGGCTACCTTGGACAACATCAAGAGATGCATTGGAGATTGGACCTGTCCAAAGATGCTGCAACATATCCCTTGCTTGAAGTCTTCCAAACTCAACATCTAGATTTTTAGTTATGTTCAGATAATAAATCAATAAACGTAACAAACCAATATAAAGCTTAAAAGTATAATGTGATTATTTATATAGAAGGGACAATACGAAATTAGTGAAGGTTATTGACGAGGACCTGCATACTTATAGTTCCATATAAGTGAAGTTTCACGGAGCTCAAAATAAGATCGAGGAGTTCTTTCAGTAAAATATTCGAATACGTGCTGAAATCAGGAATAAGCATCAGAAAGTCCGGAGCCTGGAGAACTCCACATGGATTATACTAAACTTAATCTAACTAATGTATGCACCTTAACGCTGTCCACCCAATCCATGTTTAAATTTTCTGGCATTGTTGTCATCCACTCTCCCCCTGTTACTCGTAAAAACATCCCATTTTCTGCTGCCAACCACAAGTTGTAATCACCAAAGTTCTGTAGGGCAAATTATTAGTTCACAGATAGAAACAGGATTATAGTTAGAAAAATTACAAATAAGCATACATCATCCAGGACACTTCTGTCACTTCCACTGAGGACAACAATTGTTGTCTTTGGATCATCGCAAAGCTTCTTCAAGGGTTCTTGTAAATCCGGGTGTAACTTAAGCTCCAATTCTTTAATTTGACTGGCCTTCCTCCCAAGGGTATCCACTGGTTCAGTTAAAGTTGCATTTAGTCCCTGTAAACATGGAAGTGCAATCATGAAAGTGAAAATGCAAATAATAAGTAACGGTTTTCCCCTCTTTTCTCTTCCTCAAACGTTCAGAGAGAGACCAGGGGCTCTTTCTACAGTGTTAAATAAAGGAACATACCAGTATCAGCAAGCGGTTATTGGATTGTGAGTAACGATCAACAGCAACTTCAATAGGAAGTATTGGTGGAATTTGTCTTAACCTTAATTGGGCTTCAACAATGGTATCATTAAGTTCACTGCAAAAGTCAGCTTCAGAGAGTATAATACAATTGAAACAAGAGATAGACATAAGACAAAGCAAAAGGGAAACCACCCAATCATCCATTATGGAGAGTTCAAATTCTACAACTTAAATTCCAAGAATTTGAAAAGTAAATTAGTGTTCTTATTTTGTTTTAATATCAAAAAAATGAAAGGAAAGGGTTGAAAGTAAGGCCTTATTTTCACTCTTCCTGTCACATCATAAGCACTGGTCTCTCCTTCTCTTATGTTTTCAGCAAAGAAAATACCAGGACGGAGATATATGATCAACACCTTACAAAGGTTGCAGCCCATTCTTGAGATGTGTGTGTAGTCACATGCATGAAATTATGGTGGTGGCGTTTTTCTCTTTCATCAGCTGGCATATTCAAAGCATAGCCGATGGAAGAAGCAACTTCAGTGATATTCCATGGATTAACCAAAATGGCTCCAGCACCAAGAGACTGAGCAGCCCCTGCAAACTAGAAATAAACAGAGAGGTTATTATGAAAATTTAAGCTTCGCACTTTGGAAAGAGATTAGATAACCAGATAAATCATATCTAAGTACCTCACTTAGTATAAGTACCCCTTTCTTGGAAGCTTGGCAGGCAACAAACTCGTAGCTCACAAGGTTCATTCCATCTCTCGAAGATGTTACAAGAGCAACATCTGCACAATTTTAATTGCCAAACGATTGGACATGCCTAAGAAAAGTTATCATTCAAAACAAAGAATAGTGATTCAAAATTGTGTTATGGCACATAAGTCAGTACCAGTAACAGCATATAGTGCGCATAATGCTTGAAAGTCAAGAGAACGATCCTGTAAAAGAGTAAGGAAAGCTCTTTAGAAATCTTCACATTGTCAATCAACAATAACGGACATAAGTCCAGAAAATATGAGCTCAAAACTTATTGAGGCATGTCAAAGCTGATATCAAAGGATGGAGAATGTTTCATCTTCCGCAGCAAAAAATATAATCCATTCAGGAAAAAGAAAGGGGGTAGAAAAAAGAAAAATTGTTTGATGTCTCCTTCTCTGAGAGAGTGTAAATATTTGCTGCAAGTTAAATCAACTAAATAGACCATTGGTAGGCCTGACAGTGAGCATTAAACCATTCGTTAAGTTCCTTTATCATACTCTAGTGACAGATGTAAAAAGATAATAAATAAGGTAAAGGCAAACCAGATGATGTATTGGTACAGCAGTAAGAGTTCCAAATCTTCCATTAATGCGCCCAACAATCTCATGGACCTGGCTTGTAAGCTTTTGATCTATGAAATTAAGAAAACAAACATGTAAGATTTTGAGGAGGAGGGGAAGAGGGAGAGGGTTGAAAGCAACATTAAGGTTAGCTAACAAATAATGACAACATAGTCAAAGAAACATCCAATTATCAGCAAATGAAATGAAATGATATTCTGAAAAGCACAACCTAATTCTTAAAGCAGGGTAAACTGCGCCTAGAAAAGGATGAAAAAGGACTGAAATGGAGGCAGAATAATAGTGGTGGTAAACAAGCAATAAATGACTCAGGCAAAACGCATTCATTATACAAAACAATTGGATGAAGATGAGATTGGTGCTGCATCCTCAATTTTAATCATGTACACAACAATTCATTGTTATGAAAGTCACCATGACATAATAAGAGGGCAAATCAACAAATGAGAAGTGCATCTTGAGATGCTAGTGTATTATTAAGATAGACTGTGATAATGGTCAAATGCCTTGGCAGTTCTTGTTGCAAAATTTAAGGGAACGTTTCAAGAATCTAACAGAAAGAGGAAAAATGTTTGTGAAGAAACATACACTCGGGAACATCAGTCCTGGTAGGCACAGCAATTTGCAGGAGAACCACCTTATCACGCCAATTAGGATTTTCCTCGAGGAATTTTTCAAACGCCAAAATCTTCTGTGGTATTCCCTTGATCATATCAAGCCGATCAACGCCTAACATTACCTTACCATTATGAAACATTAACAATAAGTAACTGATAAACAGTTTGCAAGTCTGTTTCTCTTAAGTCAAACATAAGATTTTCAAATGCCCAATACATCAACAAATATCAGGCAGAGAAGATGCGAAAAAGAGTGGGAGAAAAAGAAAGTATTCGCTACCTTTCGGCCAGCAAACCTCTCTTTCAGTTCTTTCATGTGATCTTGGACTTGAGTGAGTTGAAGAGCTCGAATGAACCGATCAGAATCAATTCCTATTGGAAACTGTAATTTCAAGCTCCCAAGAAATGAAAGAAGGTGTGGTAAGGAATAATTCCTATTGGAGACTGAAAATTTTGAAGGTGTTTAGATAATAATAAGAGAAAGAGAGCAAGATCAACCAATACATACTGCGGCTACACGGGTCAGCTTTCCTTGATCCTCTACTCCTTCAGGTGTCCCCTCCAGCCCAAGAATACGAGTACAAGCACTAACAAAATGCCTTGCATAGTCATATGTATGGAAGCTGGAAGGTCAACATACCAGCAATCAAAACAATACTATAGTAGCCTTGAGAACTTGACATAATATAATTTTGGCAGAAAGAAACAGATTACACAAAGTTATAGCAGGGTCCATTAAAACTGACATCACAGTTTAGCATATTGTTTAAAAAGTTCATGATGTTGCTTAACTCACAACATGTCAAAACAGGAATGATTGAATTTGATCTCTTTTGACAATCAAGGGCACTACTATCTTGTGCAGAGCACTGCAGATCAAAGGGGTTCAGTTTAAATGATTTTTAACCCCTGCTTCTAAATTCAACCTCTGGGGAATTAGAGAAGTCAGCATGCATAGCTCTGTCTTTCCAAAACTTCTTTTTCTTCCCTTCTGTTGCAGTAAGTTCTTCTCTTCCAACAATTTCACCAATAAAAATCCTCTCTTGGAATATGAAGAACAAGAGCAAGTTACTCATTTTTGTTTGGGTTGTATCGACCTGCTACATATGGCTGTAACCTCAATTTTATTGGGCATGTACAGTCAGTCCCCTTATATCCTTGGGAAAATGGATTATTAAAGTGGTTGGAGTACATGATCTTTTAACCACCAGCTGCACACTCTGAGCTATTTTATTATACTGATATCCACAAAACACTGAACCAACCTATCAAATCAAGTATCAGCATAATCATTCCAGATGGCAGTGTATCTGTTGGTTGTGGAACTAAGCTAAAAATCTCATTGGGCTATTGTTTATTGGCACATTCAGGCAGAAGGAATATAACTTTTGGTATCATATATTGGCTAAAGATGATGGTTTGGTATCAAAGAAAGGAGAAAAACAAACCTTGAAACTTCATGATTCTGCAGAGAGGACACATGTGATTCAATGTTAGCTTTCCTTCTGTTCTCATGTTTATTTATTACCTTTCTGCTGGTCATTAAGGGAAGGGATAAAACCTGAGTCGAATCCCAGCCTAAGGTCCACTAGCTTTGCTCAGCCAAATCCAAAGTACATTATTAGTACTAGATTTAGTGAAATTTTGAATACCTTCCTAGACATGCAAACTAAGCTCAATTCAGATACCCTAGAAATCAATACCAATACATAAACATAGAAAGAAAACCAAGATAATAGCATTTGCTTTTCTGTATAATGCCAGAAAACAAAATGATCTCACCCAACTAAATCAGCAGCAAGAACAGATCTCAGCAGCTCTGATCGAGATGGCAGTGTCCTATGGATTTCGGAAGATGGAAAAGGAGTATGCAGAAACCAACCGACTTTCATTTTATTGTTACGTTCTTTGAGACATTTTGGAAGAAACATTAGGTGGTAATCATGGCACCAAACCACATCTGCTTCTTCATAATGTTCATTGACCACATCAGCAAACATCTGGTTTGCTTTCTTATAAGCATCAAACTGAGATTGAAAACTTCTAGTAGTTGCAAGGCGGTCTTCTTGTGGAAGTCCAAGATAGTGAAACAGAGGCCACAATATGTTGTTACAATATCCATTATAATACTGATGAACAATTTCTTCATCAAGAAATACCGGTATACATCTCTGCATTAAGCAAAGCACAGAGTTAAACACTAATGCTTCATTTTCAAGATTACCGATTACATAAGAAGATAGGAGTAACCTTTTCAGCTAAAGCTTTAGTCAATGCCTTCTGTCCGATTTCATCAGGGACATTTACACCAGCCCAACCAATCCATCTGGTTTCGAATTCCTTCACACCTTCATAAACAAAACATGGCAACTGAACAATTGAAAAATGAATTTTCAAACAAGAAAAAGACCGCAATGTAAAAGCTTTGAAGTGATCATTTTTACCAAGAAGTGCAGTGACTAAGCCTCCTACACTCATCTCAAGTTGCCATGAATCCTCCCCTCGCCTAACCGCGGAAACCGGCAGCCTATTAGCGACCACCAATAACCGCTGTTTGGAACCGTCGAGAGAAACCCTGCCAGCTGAAACCGTTTCCAAGGATTCTTCATCGTTGAACCAAGTTGAAGTTTCAGCATCGGGTGAGAAAGGATCATTGGTTGATGACTCTGCTTCTCCTTCATTTAAAGACTTGTTGAATTTCCTCAACTCCCTTTCTCTAAGAAGCCTTTCCAATCGCGTTCTTGGTGTGCCAGGACTACAGTTATATTTGTTCCCTGGCATTCCGTTGGTTTGTAACAAAGCCTAACAAACCAAACAAAATATACAAATGACAAACAAATAAAACCAATAACACAAGAAAATAAAAAAGAAAGTGTGCGTTTCATTTACCAGATTCTTATCTTTACGCAGAATGCAGATCTCTTGGGATGAAATTGACATTCATGGGGATGAATAAAAAGGGTAATACGGAGAAGAGGAGGAAGAGAGAGCAAGTTGGCAAAATGCGGATATTTTGGGAGGCTAAGGCTGTGGCTGCCAAAACTAATAGCCAAAGAGTTCAGAGAAAAAGAGAAAAATCTATCACCATATACACAGACAGATTTATATCATCAGCATCATCTCCATAGAATTTTGTTATCCAAACCATTTTGCCATTTGAGAGGAGGCCAACCGGCTTCCTTTTTCTTGCATTTTCTTCTTAGGCCATGCAGCAACCACCTCACCAGGATTTTGCCAAGCCTTTGCTTTTTGGAATTTGTGTTTGTGTGTGTTTTTTTTCAAAGAAAAATCCCAAAGAGATAAGTCGACGCGTATATTAGGAATCATATTTTCTCATTAAATAGAATCAAAACAAATAATTTATTACCAATTGAGTTAATATGTCATTACTCGAATTTAATTTATATTTATGTATATCACGTCATGATATTTCTTTCTTTTTTTTTTATAATTTACGAATAAAAATGCCAGCTTTATAAAATTGAGATTCGTAAAACTGGAAGGATCTTGATTCCTGGCCCCTCTTCGTTCGGGGAACGTGCCATTTTTTATATAGTTTAGCTTAGAATGGAAGATTTGGATTTTAATATTTTGACTATTGCAGATTAATTAGTCATTTTTTTTATATATAAATTTCTTAGCGTATGATATTTACATTAGTTGAATTTATGAAAAAAAAATATAAAATAAGTTGATAATCTACACTTGATTTACGTAACAAAGCCTTTCACTATTTCGCTTTTAATTTTTATTTAATCATTTATAAAAAATTATTTCGAACTAAAAAAAAAAAAACTTATCCCCAATTTAGATATTAGACATCACTCTTCACGTGTGAAATTGAAAGAGATCCATATATATTGAGTCACAATCACTCACTTTTCCCATAGTAAAAAATATATACGATTGTATTTTGTCAATATTCGTAGAAAAATCTAAACTATCAGAAGATAATTTTTTCTTTCTTTTGTTTTTTTAAATCAATGAAAACGATTTTAAATTTCGAGAATTAATTTGAATATTTGGGAAAAAAATTCCTTTTTCTATGCTTTAAGGAGTATAAACTATTCACTACAACAAATCATTAAAGTAACCAAATATTTATTTTGGAATGGAAAATTCATTGAGAAATTCAACCATTCTTGACCTTAAAACTTGATTAATCAATAAATTGGAATTGATTCATACCAAATTTATTATGTTATAATTTTCAAAGCAAATTATGACTAAAGTTGACTTAATTTGAAATATATATATATATATATTTGTCTAAGTAATCCCAAAATTAATTCAAAAAAAGTTAACGATTTGGTTCACCCAACTAAATAGTCGTCTCTTAGATATTTGAAAGACGATTGTGAATTTGTACTTACCATGATAAGAACAAATTTTAATCAATGACAATGAATAGGGAAAAAGAAAGAAAATCAAGGGAATATCTGGTTGATGTAGAAAGCAGAAGAACATTGGCAAATCTTGTCTGGCTAAGCTTGAGGGAAGAAGAAAGTTATAATAGCAGCAAATGATATATATATATATATATATATATATGTATGTATGTTTGCAATGAGGCGGCATTGGAAAAGGATAGAATGTGAAGAAATTTTGCAGGTCACGTTGTTTTCATTCCTAAGATAGGCAAAGTGGCGTTTTCTTTGATTGCATTGGTGGCCAGAAGATTTCGATAGAAGTCCACGTGAAAGGAAATTCTTACTCTCAGAAACTCAAATTATTAATTATGGACCCTCACAATGATTTTGCAATTTGGCACCCAAAAATCCAAAACAAAATGATTGCAAATTTTTTCAATGAGTAGTACAAATTTAAGCCTTAAAAAGCTGTCTGATGAATTCAATCACAGTTTTGTATAATTCTGTTGAGTCTAATTGTTAATACAGTATGGGTCTATGGGACACATTGTTTCGTTGTTTCAGACTCTCTGTTGTTGCTTTCATTCAATTATTGTTGGCGAAGAAGAAAGCAGATATCTAAGTTCACTTTTGTGTAATTTGGGATCTTAATGGATCCATTTAAGTGAGCCCAGTCCAATCAGAGGCCCTATTGCGGCCTCCATTCACCGACTTCGTCTCCCCTAGAAAAATCACGGCGGGAGTTCTCGTCTACTGTCAAAAATTTAACCGCGTTGAATCGACGGCCATGGTTTCACCACCACGCGCGAGCGCGCTACTTTTCTTCCTTCTCGCCACCACCGTATCACAACCCGTAAACTCCCTCTCTTACTCTCAATACAAATCCCTATGCTCCTCTCCCACTCCCTCCTGACGCGCGTGGCCAACTTACGTTCCGCACGCGGGGACGCGGCTGGCTCTACCCGGGCAAGGCTTCGTCGCAGAAGCTGGAGCAATGGCAAGGGTGGGGTTTTGGGGCGCGGCGTGGTCGGTGGGATGGGACTACGTTTGGAACTACGCCTGGAGGGGTAATTTAAATGACGGGGAGATCCATGGCGTCGTATCGGATTTGAACCAGTTAGGGAGGATGTTGGGCGAGTTGAGTCGGTCCAACTCGGAGATGGAGAGGGCTAGCTGGATCGCACGGAATTACGGCAATGCCCTCGCGGTTTCGAAACGGATGTTGAACCGCCTCCTCAAAGCGTTCAAAAGATCGGTACGGTTTTTTTTTGTCAGAAAAATGAAATTAAAGATTTAAAAAAGGTTTAATTACTTAATTTATTTAATTTAATTTTGGTTGCATGTATTGGAAAATTGGGCAGGGGGCATTAAGAGAAGTGGTTGAAACAGTGGAAAGAGAAGTAGCTGAAGGAGGTTTATTGAGGGACTGCTTGGAAATAGGGAGTAATGACTTGAAAGGATTGGTTCAAATTTTCAAGGAGTTATCTTCGCAGTTTTATTCTGCTTCTGATTACTCCCAAGAGTTGTGACAAAGGAGGACATAATTATTGTGACCCCTTTTGCGTAATATAATTTCAGTGTTTTTTTTTTTTAATTTTAAAGATTAGTTATGAAAATAACGTTTCCCCTATTGAGCAAGTCTCAACCAATATTTAACCGCCTAAGTGACGTGGACTCCAGACAGTTCATGGCCGGCCCATGCGTGTACAGCCCATGGGTGCGCGCCGCGGGAGTGTGCATCTTATGCAAGCAGCGTGTGCACGTTTCAACGCCAAACGGATATTAACTAAAACTCCAAACCGTTGACGTGGTGCTCAGCCCATGGGTCCTGGGCTAAGACCTCTAAAGGTGAAGGACCTCAAACCCTCAAGTAACGAAAGGCGCCTGGTTTTATGGTAGATGATGTTAGTAAATTGAACCCACAAGTGGTGGATAACATGTATTGGGCTGCCTTGTCTCTTGCTTGCCCGTATATAAACAAAGAAGCGGCTTGCCATTTTCATAACATAAAAGAGATGGTCATTAATAAGTCATGTGGCGGGTGGTCGGTTGAATCAAAAAATTATTAAAAAAGGTCAAAACATGCTATCTGGACATAATCATATCCGCAAGTCGATAAATGTCTTTGCGTTCATTTCAACTATACTCCTATTAATTATGAAATTATCCAAACCCACATATCGCAAGGTAGATGATACATTGATTCTGAAGTACAGTTTCAATATAGAGTTGGAATGCATCTTCATTATGTCGCAGATGATATGGATGGGAAAGTA
This sequence comes from Theobroma umbraticum, assembly GCF_002168275.2. Taxonomy (NCBI): domain Eukaryota; kingdom Viridiplantae; phylum Streptophyta; class Magnoliopsida; order Malvales; family Malvaceae; genus Theobroma; species Theobroma umbraticum. The sequence continues at coordinate 3,356,131 of NW_018397267.1, read as the reverse complement.
GGAAGAAATTAAGGATTCAACGCATACTTACACTAGAAAATATATATAAAACCGTTCACATGGTACCCAACTTATTGTTCCATCCTCCATGGATGTCGATGATCAACGTTTTCTTCACAGCATTTGTAATTCATAAGACCGACGCTGAAGGTCAACGACGAGCCAGCCAGTACACAGCTGATGTGCACCAATGGGTTGCCCTGGAAGACCCATGTTACTCGGTATGACTTCATCTCTCCCACATTAAATTTGGCTACCTACTAGCATTAATGACTCTAGCTGCTTGTTTCATAGTTCAAGACATACGTATATGCACCGTCAGATTCATTGCTGCTCCAGATCTTGATCGTCGAATTTGCATTTTTATTATCTTGGTTTTGAATTGAAGTAAATGTTTCCCTTTCAAAAAGCGACCTTTGTTCAGTTTCTCATTCAATTTCCTGTAAGGCACTGAGTTGAGAAGATCAAAGTAAACGCAAAATAAATAGGAAAAGCCGAAAGGGTGTTACTAATCTATGTAGGAATAGGCACTTGGCAAAATTGATAAAACCCGAATCCCATTTAAATCGATCCGAAATGGAATTCGTTTCAATTCAAAGCCCAAAGAGTGTTATAGTACCACACGACTTTAATTTAAAATGAATTGAATATAAAACAACTTTAAATCTTAAATCGATCCAATTTAAAGTTAATAAACATTGTAATTAAATGATTTTGTCAACAATAGTAAATAAATAAATGATAAACATTTTTAATTTTTTTAAAAATGATATTATTTATAATTATTATATAATAATAATAGTAATCTATTTTCAACCTTTTCAATGTTGAATATTTGAGTTGGATTATGAAGTTAAGTGAAGACACTATATATGAATACCAAACGATTTTTTTTTTGCTACCTTAATTATTTACAATAATTAATCAAATAAAATGATAGTATTAATTTGATGTTTGAATATTTTAATTCCAAATGTAAATAATCATGTGGAAAATTAAAAATTAGGAAATTTTCGGAAGGTTTTTTTAATTGATTATAATTTTAGATTAATTAATTTGAATATTTTAAATATTATGATTTCAAATTTCTTATAATTTATAAGTATTAATGTTAGGTCAATTAATTGATTCATTGAATTATATATTTTTACTAAGTATGTATTTTTTTTATGAATGTTAATTGGTATTTTTTTTAATAATATCTACTATTCACTCTAATTGGACATTTGTTTATATGATTATATCTAATGTTAATGTTGATACTAATGACCAAACCAGAAAAATTGAAAATATTACTAAAAAAAATTATAATGAATAAAAAATAAAAATGGAAGCACATAAAATACTAATAATGAGTATATAGTGTAGATAAAACTATGACGTCATTTATATCATAAATATTTATACAAATATTTATCAATTTATTAAATTTTAAATTTTTTATCATAAATTTGTCAAATTAATCAATGATATCTACTACGAAAAAGATGAAATTATTTGTCCCATTCGAATTTACAAAAATATCTATAATTTATATGAGTTTCAGAATAACATAAAAATTTATTTTACTTGAATTAAAGTGAATTCGAGTGCAAAATAACCCGAAATCCAAGAAGAACCCGACTCAAACCTGTGGAATCTGCTCAATTGCCACTTCCAGGAATAGGACCACAAGTCAAGAGGTTCTGGTCAGTGCCTCAGTGTAATGGCATGTGACTGAGTAGCCATTTTTCTTCTCCACAGACCGAGTTGATGAGATGTCAAGCTTTTGGCGATTTGACTATCGTGAAAAGGCCGCAGTTGGGGTAGCTTATAGACGTTGAATTCGTGAGGATGAAAGCTAATTAACAGCAAAATGTGAGTAAAATGGGCCATTAAACGATGTGCACATCATCATTCAATGGGGTTGGTAGAGCATTAATTAGGGCAGCAATCTAATTTACCTTTTTCTTTTCCATTGATTATAAGGATAGGATGTAATTGATCTATGAAAATGATTGATTACTCCATTCCAGAAACCTATCATCATCATCACGTATAAAATTGAGTCGTGGGAAAGAAGGTAAAAGCTTCACTTTAATGCAGATCAACGAAATCATCACTGACCATAGATAACATATGCTAATTAACTGAAACTCCAAATTTTCTTATATGTAACTCAGAAATTAAGATAAAGTAATGGCTAGCATTAATGCATGAAAAGCCTTGGGATCATGAAAAATCGAACTCTTGATCACTTAATTGGTAGTTCACGATTCAAAGCCGGACATGGTTTTCCTCTCTTCTCTCTCTCTCTCTCTCATGGAGTTAAACCAAGTCCAAACTTGATGCATGAGAGACGTTGGGTACTATAAGTTTGTCTAAATTTTGCATTATAGTACAAAATTACATCATTAAAGCCTCTCCTTCAACGTGTATTATTCCTGTTTGTCACTATCAGTGTGGCCCTTTGGTGGTTTAATTAGTGTCATTAAAACAAATCTATAGCAATATGTAGAATCGTAACACTAGGAGAATTGCCTTTTTCCATAATCATGATGATGATCATACATTCATACTTCTTTAGACAAGACAAATAAAGAACTAAAAGGAAGAAACGATAAATATGTGGTACTATTTACGAGCTTACTGTGTGGACCGACAAGCTCTTTGGTTCGAGTAAAATCGAACTCCGCAAGAAATTCAAAGCTGAGAGAGAGGTGCAAATGCAAAACCGGCCTTGGGGAACAGACTCCTCACATTATCTCCGCGTGAAATTAATGCGTCTAACCTACTCCTTCAACTGTAAAAGCTAAAAACAATATCACTTGCCTTGTCTTTTGATGACTGAATACGTAGCTTCGATGTGCACTCATTTTTCTCTGCATATATACTTACCTGTTGGCATTTATATTCCTCACCAGATACCATCATTCCCTTACGCTCACTCCACACATTTCCATAATTCTTTTTGAGCTTCTGATTCTTACAATTTGTGTAATTATAATGGATAAATGGTGGGGGGTGCTTGGGGTGGTGTTGGTTTTGAATTTGAGCTTTGGGGTTAGAGGGGCGCCGCAAGTTCCTTGCTACTTCATTTTTGGGGATTCCTTGGTGGACAATGGCAATAATAATCAACTGTCGTCGTTGGCTAGAGCTGATTACTTGCCTTATGGGATTGACTTCCCTAATGGACCGACCGGAAGGTTTTCCAACGGGAAAACTACTGTCGATGTCATAGGTGAGCTCCTAATTATCTAATCTCTTTCTCTTCATCATCTGTTTGACTACACTCGATTTCTTTCACTAGGGTCTCTTTGAAAGCAACAGAATGAATAGACCAGATAAGATAACGATTTTACAGAGTTGATTGTTGCATGGTTAATTTTTGAAACTTCAATCTGAAAAGTGACAACAGTAGTGCAATGGCGTGTTGTCGTTTTAACAATATTCTTCTATCTACAGCTGAACTTTTGGGCTTTGACAATTACATTCCTCCTTACTCAACCGCAAGTGGTAGACAAATACTGGGAGGAGTTAATTATGCATCCGCGGCTGCCGGAATCAGAGAAGAGACTGGACAGCAACTGGTAATGAACTAGCTAGCTTAACATTGAATAGTTTCTTTAATCACCTATAACTATGTTGCATCATTATCCAAACTAAATTTTCTTCTATCTGCAAACTTCACTAGGGAGGTCGGATCAGTTTCAGCGGGCAAGTCAGAAATTACCGAGAAACAGTTTCGCGAGTGGTGAACTTGCTAGGAGATGAAGACACAGCAGCAAATTATTTGAGCAAGTGCATTTACTCAATCGGATTGGGCAGCAACGATTACCTTAACAACTATTTCATGCCCGCCTTTTACTCAACCAGCAGGCAATATAACCCCGAGCAATATGCTGATCTTCTCATTCAACAATACACTGAGCAGCTTCAAGTTAGTATATATTTTCCATTTTCTTTTTCCCACCGAGCACCAGGCTCCTTAATTTGATTGCTATAATGAAATGCTGTGGATGTTCCAAGGATTTGTACGACTATGGTGCAAGGAAGTTTGTGCTGATTGGGTTGGGTCAGATAGGGTGCAGCCCAAACGAACTTGCTCAAAATAGTGGAGATGGTAGAACTTGTGTGGAGAGGATCAACGCTGCCAACCGGATTTTCAATAGCAAGCTTAGAGCTCTGGTTGATCAATTCAACAACAACGATTCTGATGCAAAATTCATCTACATTAATGCTTATGGAATCTTCCAAGACATAACAAGCAACCCTGCAGCTTACGGTAAATAACATCCGAAAAATGTTAAATGAGTACCTATGGACACTCTAAATAGGCTTTAAGTGAATCTTTAATACCAATAACTAATGTAATTTACCTTGGTCAATGTCAGGTTTCAAGGTGACAAATGCAGGGTGTTGTGGTGTTGGGAGGAACAATGGGCAAATTACCTGCTTGCCTTACCAAACCCCATGCCAAAACAGGAATGAGTACCTGTTTTGGGATGCTTTTCATCCAGGTGAGGCTGCCAATGTGATCATTGGAAGGAGATCATACAGTGCTCAATCTTCCTCTGACGCTTACCCGATCGACATCCGGCGTCTTGCCCAGCTCTGAAGATGGAGATGAAGTTTTTGATGGGATAATAAATATTTATAAAATAGATAATTATTCATATGATTCAAACTCTTTTTGTGTATTTCTAATTTTGTTACAATCATTAGTGTCATCGTTCTAAGGGATGTGGCAATTAATTAGGATGTCAGATATCAGAGTCTATGTTGTGGGTGTATCTTTGTGAAAGTAATGTAAAATTTTGGTTTGTAATGCTAATGGCTTTTGAATTTGGACCACTGAGAGTGAGTAGAAATCATATGATACTCTGAACTACAATAATTGCAGCCCTCTTTTTTCTGCAATATTGCTTCTTCAGAAAGATTTCTTCTAGGATCTTCATATTCAACCAAATATAAAGAATTAAAGATGTCTTGTTGGTGGTGAATTTATGGACTTGACAATGGCAAGGGTGGGAAGGAAACAGAAATAGAAGAGAAAAAAATAGAATAAAGGAAAAGGGATTAAAAAAAATCAAAATTAAGTTACGTATTTAAAAATTTCAATTGAATTTTGATGCATGAATTTTAATTTATAATAAAACGATGACAAAACATTGACAAAATTTTGATCGATGAGTAAAAAATTGATTGATATTTAATTAAACATAAAAAAAATAAATGACATAAGTTTTTCTGACGGAACTATTGATATACTAACTAGAGTTTTTGATAAAATGTTTTATTAAAAATATTAATCGGTCTTTTTTAATATTATCAAATTATGTCGGTAATTCAAAAATGTAAAATTACGTGATGTTTCTAAGTTGAATATCTATAGCATGTTCCTATCAAAGTACATTTGCTATTTAAATCATATATGAAGATTGCGAAGTAATTATGCAATACATATAAATATATATATTTTAAGTTAAAAAAAATTGAAACAAATTAATTGTTATCCAGTCCAAAGTTTGGACCAGAACTGCCAATCCCTAAGGCCCATCTTCTTTCGCTTGGTCCGCTTTTCTCAAACCCTTTTCGCTTTTTAAAAAAACAGAACACTTGTTGAAAAATTAGTTTATGTCAATGATACTACCATGTCATTGTTCGTACACGAAAATTTGGGCCCCCATCAGGATGCTTGTCCCCAAACAAATCTCCGGTCACTTACACATGAAAGAGTATGTTTGCCATTAGCCTTGAACAATAGACTGGCATGCTATGGCGCATCGCAAGCAAACCCCAAGCTTTTGCTATTCACGTACGGATCCTTCTCCCAGTTTCTTTCCTAACCTCACAGTCAATCCTCATTTTTGCCATTTAATTTCCTCGTTGTATATCAACCTGCATTTCTTTGCTTCATCTTTGTTTTCCTTCTTTCTTTTCTGAACTTGGTTTATAGATTTGACACGTTGGATGTGGGGTGTAACAAGAAACTGTTTGGGGTGATTCTTTTTCTCCTGGGGGTTTCAAACTTGCAACAAATCGAACCTCGGAAACCAAAAGTGCCCTGTTATTGTTTCTTCGGAGACTCTTTGGTTGATCCTGGAAATAATAATGACCTTTCTACTTCAGCTAAATCCAATTACCCACCTTATGGAATTGACTTTCCTCATGGACCCACTGGAAGGTTTTCCAATGGTCGAACTGTTCCAAATTTTTTTGGTCTGCCCTTCCTCTCTGTCTACTGACTCCATTTTCATTAAGCAGATCTGGGTGTTTGTTAAATTATGACTCCTTGACCCTGTTACATTGCATTTCATTTCCGTTTTTATATGTTTGTTTTTCAATTAATGTTAGAGGATATATATCATTCCTCTGATTACAGCTCAATATTTGGGTTTTAAGAATTTCATTCCACCCTTTACTACTGCTAAGGGCGAGGAGATACTCTAAGGTGTCAATTATGCATCCGGCTCAGCAGGAATTCGTGATGAAACTGGGACAAAATTGGTAAACTGATACCCTACACATGCATGGCCACGTTCAGAGACTTGAAAATGATCAACAATGCTCTCAAAGGAAGCCAAAAGTAACCACTCTAATGAGTTTTTCTGTCACAGGGCATTAACATTGGCTTAAACAAGCACTTAGAGAATCACAATATCACCATCTCACGCATTGTTAGCATACTTAAAGATAAAGACTCGGCAACCAAGCACCTGAACCAGTGCTTATATTCAGTTGAAATGGGAAGCAATGATTACATTAACAATTACTTCAAGCCTGGTTATTCCACCAGCACAGAATTTATCCCCGAGCAATATGCCACAATTCTTATCGAGCAATATTCTCAGCAGTCAACGGTACTCTAAGCCTGCCAATCAATTCTCCCAAATCGATTAACAACATAGAAATTTCATATCTCCATTATAGACAATCAGCTTCTTTTGCTGTTCCTTGTTAGACTTTTTATAGTTCAGGAGCAAGGAAGGTGGCCTTGAGTGGACTGGGACCAATAGGGTGCACCCCAGATGCAGTAGCTTCTCATGAAACAAATGGCAAATTATGTGTGGAGGAAATGAACAATGCAGTCCGACTTTTCAATGACAAGTTCAAGCACCTCGTTGAAGAGCTTCATGAAAAATTCAAGGATGCAAAGTTTATCTTTTTGGATAACTTTGGGGGGTTGATTAAACACATTTCTATATCAGGTGTAGTATAGATTCTTGATTTTCGATCTCAATTTTTGATTGAATGCTCATTTTAGAATTTAACATTTATCAAAGTTTTCATTTCAATATGTAACAAACATTACATGTTTCATTCTTGTATTGTACCAATTGTTTTTCCATTTTTGGTCATAACTTAACGTTTATTCTTGTGAATCTCAGGTACTAACTATAAAATCACTGGATGCTGTGATGTCGTCAAGGAAACTGGTCAATGTGTCCCAACGCAGCTCCATATAGGAACAGGACTTTATTCATTTTCTTTGATTCTTTTCATCCTTCCGAAGCTGCAAACTTTGTAACTGCAACAAGCCAAATTACTTCTCTCCACGGTCTTTTTGACACAAATGGTTTTGGGTATTCCTGACCTGATACCCTGATTACTCACCAGTAGGCAAGGAGATGTTGCTATCTTCTCAAAACTGTGATGAAATCATTGCTGTTTTTGTATTTCGTTTTTCCATTTTGACTAATGGTACATATGATGTAGAACCTTAAGGGCGTAACTCCCTAACGAGCAATATGAAGTGAATTACAGTTCATTTTCATTGGTTCAATATGACTGAGAATTGGACCACTAGGAAATAGCCTCGGTGAAAATATGGATAATTAATTGTTTAGCTATTGCTCAAGCTTTTTGTTAATTATAATAAACATGCCTGACTTATATGCACGATGAGATTTTGAATTTAGATTTTTGAATATATACTAATTTTCAGGCAGGTCAAACAATTATGCTAAATGAAAACTAAACCTGAGAGGTCATTGAGCAGTAAACAAGACTGTAATTTGTTTTGTCCACAGCAAAAGTTAGGACCTCTTCTACTCAGGCAGGCATATGCTAAATGAAAACTTTAACAAGCTTTTAATTAGTGCCTAGAGCCAGGTAGTCTGAGCTACCAATAACTAATTAAAAGCTACAGTTCATTCTAATAATATTGGGTTATTTAGGGCACATGCAGAGCTTGAATTACTAATTCTTGTCTTAAGGACAGCTCTTTGTGTAGAACTAAAATGTCAGGCATTTGACATCTTGTCTTAATGACCTCTACTACTCTAAACTAGAAAGACTGAAAGTTCAAGGACAAAAATCTTGTCTTCGTGGCTGTTCCTAACCTTTAAACTCAACTCAAAATTTTGAGATTATGATGCTAGTAAACCAACCCCTAGATAATATAGACATGCAAGCATATATGAGAAATATAAGTATATATATATATATATATATATATATATATATATCTCAGATAGGTTGAGAAATGTCATGATGAACTCATGAGGGTTAACCTTCGTAGAATCCTAGTGCATGCCATAAACATATGGAAGAGGACTTCTTGTCTGACAAACAAACTTATCAGTCTTACACACACGACATAGCTAAAGCATGGCAGAAGAGTAGTACTACAGTCCTCCATGTAAGGGAAGTTGAATTCCTGCCTTATAGCATTTTCAGGATACTGGTAGCTTTCATCTGACAGAATACTAAGATGCTCTTCGCTAAAACAGAAACAGCAGAATGTAGCGCTTACTCCACCAGAATATTAGCTGCACAGTCATGGAAACAACTTGTTAATGTAGTCTTGGATTATTTCTTTTATGGTCATTCACAACCACCATTATGTATTAATGATTAACAGTATTCCGATGATGAAATAATGAGATATATGATAAAACTCAGTAGTGGCAGGCTATAGATCATCTCTTCCTTAGACAGGATACGATGCTACAGTCCTCCAGCCAATGCATAAAAATTTTACTGCTTGAGTAAGAATATGGCATCCCAAATTCAATGGAAAACTAAAACCTAAAACTACCTAACCAAATCCAAAGGAAATGAATAGGAAAAAAAACATATTTAGATTAGGAATATATTGCAAATTGCAATAATTATTAGAGTTCTGGCAGGCTGAATCATATTTTGTTCATGGGATTTGGCATGGTTGGCATTTATCTTTATCAAATTACAATTATGATAAATCAAGTGAGGTTTATATTTCATGATTGTTAAGTCGTTTTAAAATCTAAAGATGTGAGTTTTCTAACATCTAATGGTTGAAGGTGATACTTGGTACTGAATAGGGTGTGTTGTATGGTGGGCGCATGTGTCTAATTTTGAAGAAAGACATGTCTATATATGCCATGTACATGAAAAATACTGTAAATGTTTCATGTTGATGATGTAATTTTGAGGTGCATTTTCCCGTAATTGAAAAAATGATGTAAAAGATTCTTACACTAATTGAAGGGCCATCTGATCCTGGTGGGGGTAATGACTGGCGGGTTGTAATGCATTGACTTGAAAGTAGTTCCGAGAGTCAAATGGCTGAGAAGGCATGATCTCGAAGTTAGACCCTCCTGGCATCAAATTTATGTTCTGCTGCTTCCTCTCATTCTCAGCTATCTGCAGCATACAGTAATGAGGTCCTCAAGTCATTACTATTTCTATGATTGCTAAATACAGCGACACAAGTACGCGCTCGCGCGCACACACAAGAGCTTGAAAGGAGAGAGAGACCTTTGCTCGGAGAAGTTGGTTATTGTTATGCAAGTCAATTTCCTGCAATGAACAAATTTATACCACAAAAAGAATGCATTGTCAGGCCGACATGTGAAATGGTTTTAAAAATATAGCTAGCATCCATAGATCGCCTTCTTAAATTTTCCGAGATCAAGGCATTGTATATCCAAGAAGAGAGTAAATTTTATCTGTGGAGCGGTTAAATATAGTGTTGCATACAGTTGAAATGCTATTCAGATACGATCACCCCATACCATTTGGATGCCTTTAACCGATGACCACGAATACGTTGGCAAAGTTATTGCATTATACAACACTCGGGCAATCATTTTCGATTAAAAGGAACATGAAGAGTAACTGGAGTGCGAAAGATTCTTACCCTCTTCTGCATATACTCAATTTCTGCAAACAGCAGCTCATTCTGGTAGAGTTTGGAGGAAGAAAGTTAAAAGGAAAAGGGAAAATTTGTCAGTGGCAATCCCAGGGCTAGAAAGAAAGATTGCATAGTCATCTTGAAAGAAATACTATTTTTATAGACATAAATTGTCAGTCACAAAAGAGAGACCTTTTTGGAACGGATTCTGCTAATTCCTTTCTCTAAACGATTCTCCAAGCTTCTAAGATCCTTCATAGGCAATGCGCTGAGAGACTCGCCTAGCATATGCCTGGAAACATATACCATTGTTAACGAAAAGGTTTGAACGACAAATACATAAAATGATGCAACTGAATGAAGACCATACGACATAACCTGTTTGAGTTCTGCAAATTCCCAATTTGCACTCGTAGTTTGGCAGCTTCTTGCTGGTAGAACTGAGATTTACATCCGCATGGCATTAGTTTAACTCATATCATCAATGACTAGAATTGAATGTACACTCTTCAGCCACTTGAGTAAGTTCATGAGATTTATCATATGAAGATACCATTTTTTTTCAATAAAATAAGAGGAAACCCACTTAAAGTCACCATTGTCAGAAATCTATTACCATTAATGGACAAATCCTTACAATATGATTGCCCTTTTAAGGCAAGGAAAGTCTGCTCTTTCTTTATGAAAATAGAGATAAAATCTGCCCCCGCCCTTTATTTATTTTCTTTTCAGCCAAAAGAAGATTAGATTAAAATTTAATTAAGACCAAAACCATATAATTTTAAAGATCAAGTTATGATAATTACTGACCAAAAAAAAAAGTGATGATAAATACTTGTAGCTTCAGAATTCGTCACAATAAGGAATTTTTTTTTTGTCTTCTTAATTAACTTACTTCAGTGTTTTAATCACAGCTTTCCAATTTTCAAAGAGTTAAAGTTTTCCATTTCAGAAGAAACTTTAGACCATGAGATACAACTTAGTTTTGATGCACAATCATGTCTCAACACAAAACGTGAAAAAAATACAGATGTCAAGGGTGTGGAGGACTTGTCATTGTAAACAAAGACTTATTTTTCATAGTCATCGCTGGTCATCAGCCAGCTTCTTCTATCCATACTGCCACTCATCAAGGTGCCATTTATGTGACTACAAGAATATGAATGATGTTCTCAACAGCACATTTTAACAATGAGAGCTTTAAATATTGAAGAGAAAAAGATGGATGAAGTTTATAATGGCACAGAGAGGATCGCTTCTTATAGTATAATTCCTCGTACTTCCATTTGTACAAGAAAACAAAAAGGAAAAAAATGGCTTGGAGATTGAGTGCATACCTGAGCATTAGCTTCAGAAACTGACCCAGTATTGGAGGAATCTGCACAAGTTTTTTTGTACCTCTCAATTGTTGCTTTGACACTGCAAACATTGTTAATTACATAAAATAAATTAGCAGCACAGAATATATATAGTGATAGAAGCGAATGTCTACATATATAAATGGCTGCTTTCCTTAAGTATCGTTTAGCTGAGAAATTAGAATATGTAAAAAGCTTTCACAACTACGAACATAAACACATCAAGGTATTCCATGAACCATAAATCAAAAAAGAGATCGAAGGCTCTAGATAGATAAAAGACGAGCACCAGCCCCAGCTGTTATCCTGCTAAAATCTACATCACTATTCACTAGCCCTGATATTGATGCCATAAAAAAGAAATGGAATCATGAAAACTCTGCACTTTCTCATGAGTCATCATCATTATACCTAAAGCTACCTAGCAAAATTATTAAGCTTAGATTATAACGGTCACATCAACCAACTTTCTCAGTTAACTGAATCTAATACGAAACCATAAAGCCAAGTTTTGTTTATTTATTTGATAAGACCCTAGTCACCCCGGCTCCTTAAATTTCCTCGATGTGCTGATTCCTTAATCTCGTCGAGCCAGTGATTGGCTGTCGCGGCCATGCTGGCACTGTTCTAACAGTATGATTGGCTCAGAAATTTCTATGGTCAAAACTTGTGCCAGATGTCAGAAACCCATTACACAAAGGGCAATACTTTTAAATCCTGCATTGTTAGTTATTATCCACCTCGTTGAATCCAAAAAGTGTGTAAAAAAATCTATGGGTTTAATGACATTTGAAGGGGCTAAAGCAAGAGCCAAAAGACATATAACAATAAAATATGAAATAAAATAGTGATTTTATCCAGTGCCTGTCCCTGTCTGAAACTCTGAGTACATCAGAGCCGTCCATTTCAGCAGCCATAGTTGCATTTCACGGAAGAAGCCAAAACCTCAGAACTCTCCCATTGGCTCGCAGTTGTCGTACCTTGTCTCTCAGACACAACACTGCTGACTTCACTTTTTTCTCTCTCTCTCCCTCCCATCAAAACTTGCACAAATATGACTACGCAAGATCTTTAGCAAATGCAAACTGCAAAGCTTCACTCCATAATGCCAACAGTGATTCATTATAATGATAGCAGTCGAGCTATTTTCATTGGCTCAAATCACTCTCTTTCCCACAGAAGCTTTTGTAAAAGAATTTTTACCCGACTGAGAAATAGAGATCTAAGAAGAAAAAAGAAAAGGAAAAATGGGCAGATGGGTATTTCATCCATGTCTCATATAAGATGAATTTTCGAGTTCAAATGATGAAAAAAAAAAAAAAACAAGGAAAACCCAGTTTTGGAATCATGACATCGAACAAATTTGTCAGTAGTCAAGAAACTGAACAAATCGTGGGTGACGTGACCAAAAGATTCTGTAACTAAGACAAAACACCAAACCTAATCTTACTCTGGGGTCATCAAAACCCTAGATAGATTTAACTGTACTATAAAAAAACCAAGGGAAATGTCTAAAACCATGTAAAAGTTTTAGCGAGTTGTGATTGGTTGCTGAAAGATTACTTTACTTGATTTAAGGGTTACTGATTGAAAGTCTTTGGACAAACTGTTAGCCTTATGTGGTTAATAATAAATATAACAACAAAACCCTAATTTGGTTTCGTTTGACTGTGAAGAAGGGGGCAACTCACGTGGTGCAAAACGGGATTTAGGGAAATTTCGTGTAAGAACCCTAATTTAGATGTGATTGAGTTGAGGCCTGATTTGGTTGTGATTGGTTGGAAAAGGGAGTTTTAACATGTTCCCAAAGGGAAAAGAAAGGAAAAAAAAAACATAAAAGAACCAATCTGGTTTTTTGCAACCCTAATGTTATGCCTTTGATGGGGTTCTTAATTTGGACAAAATACTTTGCTGTTTTTATATTTACTTTCTTTCTAGCAAAGTACTTTTGCTCTCTCTTGATGTCTAACTGACGTGCCATTAAGGAAGTGTCAAGAGCTTTGGGGGATCTGAGCTAATGGGAGCATGACAGCTTTGTTTCTAGGCCCTTATCTTAGTTCCATGGTTGAGACAGGCACAGCTAAGAGAGAGGTATATTGGAAAGGAAAAAAGAGAAAATTTAACAACAATGGAGGAGAAAGGAGGCTGATCTCACAGGCCTGCATATATTTCCCAAAAACCTATACCTTTTTCACTAGCAAAAAACATAATGCTCCCTGTTTCTATCTATTGCACCAGATCTATGTATCCCACCAAAGTAGGAACTCAAGAAACGATCATAAACAGCAAAAAGAGCCCAAAGCTTATACAAGTGAAAAAGACAAAATAGAAGAAAGAAGACAAGTGAATCTTAGTTTGAGAGAACTCAATCTAAGCTTTACACCAATATATATATTTATATAAAACAAATAATTATGTTCTTTTACTTAAATCAACCCAAAGATCTGTTGCAAAGCCTTCAGCTGTAGACACCAATAGGAAATATCTCCATTGACAAAATTTTCATTGTACTTTTCACGAAACAAACTTGAAAATAAGAAATGCCCTTTGGGCTCAAGTGAAAAAGAGACTTAGTGATGAACAGAATAAAAACTGAGGGATTTTTTTTTCAAGAAGGAAAAAAGATAGCTGATAAGCTTTGAGAAAAATTAAGATCGAAGAGTTGGATATATACCTATTATTAGCATACTCATAGAGGCGGCCACGGCTAGAGAAGACAATCAGAGCAACCTCAGCATCACAAAGAACGGATAACTCATATGCCTTTTTGAGCAGTCCATTGCGCCTTTTGCAGAAAGTAACCTGACGATTCGTTGTGTTTTCGATCCGCTTGATCTCGATCTTTCCCCTTCCCATTTTCTTCTGGGGAGAGGTCTCACCGGATTCATTGGGGTACACCATGATTGCTAACTGCGAAATAGAAAAATACACGATAAACAATGATATACATACATACATACATACATACAATAACTGCTACAAGCATTTACTATATCTTCCTTTTAGAGACTGTTAAGTTTGCAGGAAAGGAAATGTTTGCAGAACTATTCATATCCCTGAACATGATTAAGTTTTCAACTTCTTGCAGGCTGATATGGTGAGATGATCAAGGAGAGCTTCTAGTGGATGAATCAGGGTGTTAAGTGAAAAAGATTGATTGAACCCAAAAGAAGTGAAGCAATGAAAATGATTAAAAGGACTATGTTTCAGCTTGTAGATGACTAACCTGCAGATGGAAAAGAAATGAAAGGGAGTATGATAATTAAGGACAGAAACAAAAAGGGTTTTGAGGTTTTTCTCTCCCTTTTTTTTTCTTCCACAAACCTGATCAAGAGAGATGCAGAAAATGGGAGCAGGGAAGAGTCGAGAGGTGTCTATTTATAAAAGTAAACAGCGACCCTTCTGATTTATCATCATTTATAAAACCAGCTAATTAATCTGCCGTTTTTAACACTTGAATAGTATCTTTTTCTAGTATTTGGTTTGGTTTTTCCTCTTCTAAGTGGTGGTATTATAATAAAGCTGAAGGAACAAAAGAAAGGTTAAAGTTGGGAATCACTTGTAAGGTTCAGACTCCATTAACCATTAGTTTTTTTTTTTTCCTCTTTTTGCTTGCATGTGAATGGAGGGAGGGCATTGCATTAGAGAGAGAGAGAGAGAGGGACCTTTTCCAAGGGACTATTAATGGGTTGAATGAGACGTTAGGCTAAGTTGCTAACAAGCAAACTCAAAGGAGGGGCAAACAAAGTAAACAAAAGCACAAAGGGGAGCTCTCACTATTTGTTAATTACTATTTTTCCATTTAATCCTTTGATGCTTATTCTTTGAGCTAGAGAGCTTTCTTGTCAATATTTTTTTTTGTTCTTGGCGAGACAAAAGAGATTTTTTTGTCATTTGTATTCCTTTTGTTTACATTTAAGTGTCTTATACCCTTTCATTTGAATATGTCCCTAAATAATGTTTGATTTCGGTTCAACTTTCTCTTTTGATGTTTTATCCTTTTGGAACATAAAAAACATTTAATATTAATCTTAGGGAATTTTTCAAAATTTCAACTTAAAAATATTAGAATAAATTTTTATAAATTTCTTTACTATTCATCATCGAACTAAAGTAGAATATTTACTATGGAATGAAGAAATGTAAATATTATTCCACGGCTAACTTATTGAGCTGTAATATTATTTATGGTCGAGGGCCCGATTAGGATTTCTCTTGGACAATGACTTTTGAGTACAAAATACTTATTAGGTATCAAGTAATTAACTTAACCTCGTTCCAGTTATAACCGTTAAAAAATCTTCAAATCAAATATAATTATCGATTTATTTCATATAATTATTGATTCACACCCTTTCTTTAACTTCATTTATTGCATATGAATATCAGTATAAATATTGAAAACAAAACTTTTTAATTTCTTAAAATATACAAGGACATCAAATTTTAAGCAAAAAGTGTATACATTGGTCCGTCTTTCCTCATTTGAATTTTTCACGTCGCTAATTAGCTCCACATATCAAAGAATATATAGTTTTTGTGTTGAAATTAGTTCTCGTCCCATTGTTTGGCAATTAAAGTCATGAAAAATCTATCACAGGATATTTGATCTTTGGTCCGTTCCATCCATCTATGATCATTCCTTCTTCTTGCCTTTCCCGTTTTTGTCTTTGTTCTTCCAAGGAATGTCTTTGCATAATCCAAGTCTTGTTGTATCAATAAAGTAATGATAGAGGGAAGTCTGACTTCCGTGAGACATCTTACTCTTTGGCACATCTTGATTACCTGCAACACATTGATGGTACTAATAAGGCAAATCATAAATACTTGTTTTTTCCCCTTCTTGTTGATAAGTATATGAAGACTAATTATAGATTTTTGAGTCTGAATTGCGAAAAAAATTCTTTCCCATCTCAAAAATTATATGTTATTATTTTTTTTTCTCAATCAAAGTGAAAATTTTATTAAAGTCCTGAGAAGAGAACTGATCAATACATAAAGAGGTATATTCTTTGATCTAAAAAATTTTATATTTCTATTATTGGAAATTATTTTTAAATAGTTTGCAATAGCAACATACCTTATTAATTTATCCCTTTTCTCCGTAGTATTTGACCTTTTTTTTTTGTTTTTTGAAAAGGAAATTTTATTCTTCCATCTCCGGTAATGCCATGGCAAGCCTTAAGCTTAATTGACAAAAGACTTTGGTGGCATAGGAACCCATTGGACTCTTCACCCACTTTTGCATTGAATCTCATTGGCCCTTTCACTGGAGGGGGGTTAGCTACCACAAGGACAGTTGGGAAATGCCATGGTGACGATGATTCTAGAGGACTTGTCACTTTTGCGAGGCATTAGAGCCATTTCCCATTGAATATGAAGTGTGCTTCGAGTTTCATGTAATTGCATCTTATGTATAAAACCACATGTGAGCAATTCGGTGCTACAATTAATTCTGCTCATATTTGACTCAGAAGATAGAGAAGTTGAGATTGATAGTGCTGCAAATTTTAACCCAAAGCAATGGGTGTTGACTATTAGAAGCATGGGTAAAACACGTTTTCCTTGAAACCCAACTCTTTTTCCTATTCTTATAAATCCCTATATGACTATACAAAATTGGTCATTCTATGCATAATTATGACTAAATTAATTGGGGTGCCGTATATGACGGCAATTAACAATCTTCCCCGAAGTTTCAACTATGATGATGCAATCAGAAATTATATCAAAGTAAGCAGCGATTTTCATATTTTCTTTCTAGCTCTATAGTTTAGCATGTGAAACTTTCTCAAAACCTTTGAGTGCACCTTTCCACTCATGGCTTCATGTCTAAAAAAAGTTGGGATTTCTAAGACGGAAAAGGTTGCACTAGTTTATATATCCATGCTCTCATTGGTGGAGATCTCTTTATGGGTCACAGCAAACAAAATCTTGCCCGTACCTACTTGAGGACCACATTGACGGTAACTACTACTTATTTGTGCGCACACTTTACCACAACTGAGAAAAATGTATAAAGCTTTGCTTGTAAATGTACCATGGAATAAGATTCCCCATGGTGCTTACTAATACTGCATTGTTTTGCCTCGTTTCCGATGATATGGGATAAAAACTTAAGTTAGAACACAGTCATGGAACACTGGAGATCAAAAGGGGACAAGGGGGAGAGACAAAAAGAGTTTCTTCCCCTGTTGAGGACGTAGTAGGCAGTGCTAATTTTGTCAAAATCTTAATTGATATGGCTCTAAAGCAATTGACTGATGATGATCATGATCCCTTGCCTAGCAGGTAGGTTTTCGCTTTGGCCTAGCTGGTGTTTCACAATAATGGTGAAGACCAATTAGAACAAGGGAAGCAAGAGGGTTTGACATGTTTAGCAGAAAAAGGAAATGAAAATTTTATTTGTTTGTATGCTTGATTTTTCTTGTGATAAACAGTGGAGTAGTTTCCAATTGAGAAATTAACATGAGGGAGGGGATTCAGAATGTTACTTTAAGTTTATACCTGTTGAAAAACATATAACAAGGCAAAGGGAAAGAAGTACGGTAAATGTAATCGTACGAATTACATTTAAACATTCCCTTTGGAAGGGGACCACCAGCGTTGCAACACTGTGAAAATAGACGACTTCATACTGAATGATTATGAGATGTGAATACGTCAATGCATTATACCTAATCCCATTAATGCATTATAGGCAGTCACCATCTCCACCTCCTTCAAGTTTTTTAGTCATAAACCACACCCTAAACCTTTTTCTTTTTTCTGTGTGTGTGTGATGACAAATTAATTAAACCCACATTCACTGTACATGTGAGGAAGTCTAAGAGTGAATAATCACTTCCGACGGGGAAGGAATGCAAAGGTTGATAATGCCACAATGATTTGACGTCCAGGCTTGTTATGCAATGAACAACGTGAGTCCCTATTTTCCACCAGCGTGTCCCTCACGTTCATGTGTGCGAAGCGATCAGTGAGGTAATTCCTTTGATACATAAGAAGTGATCATTTCTATTGATTTCGGATTGGTTATTACAGTCATTGCATTGTCTTGATTAGTCATTTCATTATGCTGATGCGAAGTCTTTAGTCTTATGCATAGCATAGCAGGGTTATGTTTGTTTTGCTGTTGATTTATTCTCAGGTGGTTATACGTAGATGAAAAATTCTTTTAAGCTGTTCGGTCGTGTCCTAGGCATGTATGGTCTACGTCACTGAACCTTCTTGGTTTCCAGTGTTAAGCGCTTTAATGATCATTTGTGTTCATATATAATAAATAAATTTATTGACTAAGCAAAAAAAAAAAGGTCTTTAGTCTTAGCACTAATAGGCATAAGACTTGTTTTAGTAGAATTAACTTTCTCACTTTCTGCAGAATGATATAGTGTTTCAGTTTACTTGTCGTTTACAAATAGTAGTTTGTATTAATAAAACCAATGATTACAAAATGCAAAACATGATTACTAAAAGGTTTATCTTTGTCTCTCAGAATCATTTATACGTACTATTTGTGAACACCAAAATTTTTTTATCAGTTATTTTGTTGATTTTCAACTATTGAAAGTTTCGAGATCATTATTATTTGAATGGTTTTGAAAGTTTTTGTATTCTTGCTTTGTACTATCCGGTATTATTCTTTTTTATTTATTAGAAAAGTAGTTTTTCAAAAAAAATAATTTACATGAATGAAAAAAGTATGGAGAGACAATCATGTAATTTTTTCTATTACATTTAACTCATCCCGATTATACTTAATTAGCTAGACAATCTTGTGGTGTTGGTGATTGCCATGTAATTTGAAAAGAGCTACTTTCTTTGAAGACTGATTTCCCTGCAAGTTGGTGTTGTGCAGATGACTACAATGCAATTCAAAGTGCCGATGAACGGGGGGATGTATTACTTTGGGAACTGGCATTGCAAATTTCAATGAGTTTGGATCGGTTTGTACTTTCTTTTAAGTGGCTTCTACAATTCCACAGCCTTAGTCAGAAATGTCTTAAAAGATCTTTATCCAACCACTGTCCAATATTATTGTTATCAGAGTATGTTGACTGGGGACCTAGACTGTTTCATTTCCTTGACCGTTGGCTCTCAGAGAATTCTTTTTCTGAGATGGTTGTGAGCAAATGGACTTTGTCTCAAGGTTAAGCTCAATCGACTCAAAACACATTTGAGATCTTGGAATAAAGTTTCTTTTGGAAACCATAGTTGATCTTGAGAACAAGGTGGATTATGATTAATGGCACATGGGTTTCTGTTTTTGATTATTTCAGAAAAGTAGGGTATGGTGGAGTGCTTCGAAACTTTTGATGGATATGTTGGTGGGGGGACCTTTAGGCATCCAAGATTTTAACTATGCAAAGATTATGGCAATTTTGCATGCTCTTAGATTTTTTCAATCCTCACCTTTTATAGGAGCTGATTTAATTGTTGAATCTGATTCTATAGTGGCTTTATCTTGAGTAAACAATATTGATCAACGGCCATGAAATAAATGATCCATTTCCAATGAGATTGATGTCTTAAAGCAAATGATTGGTATGGTCACATTTATGCATACGTTAAGAGAGGCCAACTTCTTCACAGATCATTTAGCAAAATCGGGTGTGGATAAGACATCTATGATTTCAGCTTGGTGGTGATATGTATGCATTGTTTTGTTTGAGCATTTGTGCTATGATGTATGGTAGTCCTTCGCTCTGGTGATCCTGTGTATGCTTATGTGTAGGGGTCTGTAAGCTAAAATGATATGGTACTCTAGGTGAGTTTGGAGACACTCTCTACCAATGGGACCCCATGGATTTCCCACGTACCGTCTTGAAATGTTATTAATGAAACTCTTATGATTGGGTGAGAAAAAAAAAATTTGTTCATTTGAGTTGATAAAAACCCAAGTGGTGCTAATTAGCCAACAAAACAAAACTATAACTTAATGAAGCTCATTATTATTTACTATATTAAGCGTTTCTAATCTGCTAAAGCCAACAAAAGTAATTTAGACTTGTCTCCTAATTATAATCCTGCAGCTCTATAATTGAAGTCTGGATTCTTTATCGTTGTGTAATGGAACATGGGTGGATGGTTCATCTTTGTATAATTCAATGATCAAAGGGTTGAGCTACAAAAAAAAAAAAAAACAAATGTATGGTTGTGAAACCTAAAGCACCAGACCTTCCATGCATCCCTTTCTGTGCTCTCCTGGTTTTGATTTATGATTTCCCCAACTGCATAACCATTCCCTTGTTACATAAATTATAATGCAATGAAATTCGTGTGGATGGTAGAAGATCCCATAAAGTTGGATATTACTTTATGAGGTCTGGCTATTGGTTCTCTTTCATTATATTGGTTAGTCATATTTCTAAATATCTTTTGGCCTCCATCCATCATTTGCTTTCGTCAATTGTCTTCTTTTTGTGTTATAGCTTTGATTGTAGGGCTTTTCTTTTCATGAAACTGTTTTAAATTGGAATTTAAATATTGAAATATTAAATCACAGAATAGAAACCATAAAAGGGTTTGGTATTTGGATGAAAGCCATATTGTTATTAAAGAACAAAAGATGTGTAAAAGGACAGAGAGACAGAGACAAGAAAGAAGAAATATCTTGATTGCAATTCATCAGCCCTAAAGGATAAGATAAAGTCCTAATACAAATCGGTCCATGTGATTCAGAAATTTCTCAGCTGATAGCTAGCAGTGAAGCTTTCTCACTGTAATGGTAGGGGAGCATACAATGTGTAGGCTACACTGTGATGGACTTAAGCTCAACTCCATTTTCCACCCCCTCCCACCCCTTTCCTTTCTGAAAGCAGCAGAGGGGGACCATGCCATCAATTTCTTTTGGTATTATCATCAGCATTAGTTAGCAAAGTAAGTCTATATGACATTGATGGCAATCGGGCAATAACCAATTTTGTCCCAGAAAAAGGACCAGAAGGGGGTCCTACATTAATCAAGTTGTGGCCCCATTAGGCTTGTTAAGAGGCAATTCCCAATCAAGAAACTTTGATACCAAGCTTTTTGAAATTGTCTTGGATAAACCCTCAGAAGGTATATAATGAATAGTATGTAAGGTATACGTTAGCGTAATTACCAGTAATTCACAAATATAATCACCTGATGAACTATGATTATATCAGCAAATTCATCATGCTTAAGTCGATGATTAATCAATATAGGTGGCAAGGGTTTAGGGGCCCCCACTGGCAGAAGCCTCAATGAAGTGAAGCAGCAAGAATGGTTGCTTTTATGGCATCCAAGTATTGAAATCCTGCTTTAAAGAAGCCATAAAGTTCACCATCTCTTTTGTTGGTTATAGAAATCTGAGCAAATATTCCTGTGCAATGATAACGTTTCCTCTCTTTTCCAGTTATCATATACTAACTTGGAGTAAATCAAGGAGACACACCCATGAACATGTCTAGCTTCCAATTTGAATCTAATTATATTATATGTATTTTTCTTTTTCTCTTTTTCGAGTTTCCAGTTTGGTGTTACTTTGGGTACAAAGACATTGGAGTTGTAAGTTGTTCCTCTTTGCGGTAGCTTTTGGTTTTGCTTGGTTATGAAAGTGAAAAACTCAGAAGAGATGGTGAATGTCATCCCCTTTCCCCCTGAAATCATAACAAACTTTTTCACTTCTTTTTAGTCAATTTGTGCTCAAAGTCCTAGTATTTCATTACTATGGTAAGCTTAGACAGAGATTTTATGGCCCAAGATTACAAAATATACCAACTTTTATTCCTCTGTTTCATTGATTAGTCATTGGCGCTTGTAGCACCCCTGTACGACAAGAATCAAACTGACTATATGACTCCGAATTTGATCATTAATATTTTTTTTAAAAAAAAAATGAATAACTCACCAAAATTTGAAAGATCCATTCAACCGATTAGTATAAAAAATCAATAACCCAAAATTTAAAACGATCCGAAGAATGAAAATTTCCAAATAACAGATACCAATTGCCACATCTAACAGTTTTAGATGTTATTAGTTGATATGAATTCACAAGGTGCATCTCAAGAAAGTGCCCTTGAGAAAAGAGGATGGTGTTTTGGCATCTTGTTGAAGCCAAATATTACAGTATTGAAGGGCCCAATCAAGGGGATGTTGAATACATAAAGATTTAAACCCTTCAAGACTAGGATTTGTACGAATGTGAAACCAAAAAAAAAAAAAAAGAGGCAGATTAATTATACTTTATGGACCCACCATCATAAAGAAACAATAATACTAGTTTGTGGGCTACAAACAGACATGCCAAAAGGGTCAAATCATGATTGAACAAAAAATATTCTACAGTGTACATTATTGAAGCATCTATGCAGAAACTATGCCAACATGCTTTGTACAATCTTTTTCCCAGATGTTATTAAGGAGTAAGCTAGAACAAATTTCGAGAACAAAGAGAAAAGGGGGAGGATGGCAGACAGTTGAGATATGGAAATTTTTTTTTTTTAGATACATGATAGAGCTTTACAAAAGCTGCCTGAGCAAGACAGGGGTCCAGCCAGAGGCAAGAATACACAGCTAAGACTCAAAATAGATTGTGATGAGGACAATAATAACCCAAGCCCAGGGGGCTAAAACATAACACCGCCACCTGACCACAACCTGATTACAAAAATGTCAGTCCCCTGTACGGTAATGTAAGCACGAAGTGGGGAGAATAAAAAGAAACAGGATGAACAAAACCTCCCCTGTGCAGAAAGAGAACCAAAAACAATGTATGGAAATTGATTTGATAAATTGGATTCCATGGTTACCCAAAGGTTTGGACTTCTCACCATCTTGATTGGTCCAAGTGATCTTCATGCACATCAATCTCATATAGTACACGATGCATGCATGAAAGTACGGATTAAAGCCGAGTTTATTTCTTGAATAGTCACTTTCCATGCAAAATCATCTCATAAGAATGTGAACGATGATAATTCACTAGGCCCAACATCAGATAACTGCAGTTAAGCCACCTATCTTTAATCAATCAGAATTCTTCCATAAATGGAATTCTTAAAATTCATAAAAATTTGGATTATGATAACATACTTAATGTACATGAACAGGTACAACACTATGGATTGATACAAATGTAGTCCTCAGCCCACAATGCAAAGGGAGAGAACCAAATCTGAAAGATATCAAACTCGACAATGACTACAAACAAATTAGCATAGGACAAAAACAAATGGTATGCTCCTGATTACAACTTGATCCTTTAGACAACAAACTGAAGAAGTGAATACGAAAATTTATGCACAATTATAAGCTCTGGAAGATAAACCATCAGGCACTCATATGCCACCAGTAGAACGAGATGAACTGCTGTGGCTGCTTGGACTAGAATGATCTTTCTTCAGCATTGCCTCCAGATTCTGAAAGCATTTCAATGGTCTAACCTGCACATATCGCAAGCAGTAGCAACAGAGGAAAAATATTAGCTTAATGGTGACAGATTGCACAGGCCTGCAAAATGGACCAAAATGCTAACTCTAAAAATGACTAACAGAATAGACTAAATTAACAGGTGTCTAGCTTATCAATTCCAGCCAACGAATCGAATGACTGAAGCTAGTGCTTGACACAAGCAGAGAAAAGACATGCCTATTTTTAAGAAAGACTAGCCATGAAGCAACATCATCCTGGACTACTAACCTAGCTTCTGCTGGCCATCCAACGACAGGAAATTTGGCAACTTAGGGTGACACTGACACTTGTGACACTCAAATTTTGATCATAACTTCTGACCTTTCATTTTGGGATCATGATCTATACAACGACAGATATCAAGAAGAAACTGATTCCCTCAAGCAAATTTGCAATAACTATTTGTATTTTTCTTTGATAATCAGCTTGCATGCATGCATTTCAGAGAAAATGCAGGTGAGAGAATGGTGGAATGGAGGTTTGGAGAAAGAAAGGATACCTTCCAACGCTTCTTATGACTGAAACTGTTGTGAATGGATTCCAGTCTTGTTATTATCTGTCTGAATGTTGGTCGCTTAGCAGGCTTCTCATTCCAACAATCCTCAATTAACCTGTGATCAGGAGCGTACATATCTTTTACATATCTATATCATGCCCCAATACCTACATCACTCTGACAAAAGAAATAGAATGACTAATACCCTAAAAGCTAATTTGCAAATATATAATTTCTTCAAAAGATTACAAATACCTTCACATTAGCACATCCTTTCAGAAAAACATATGGGATTAAATTCTGAAAGAATTATGCAAGCATGTCGGTATGGGTATGGTGCCAAAACAAAGTGTATATAATTAAGACTAAGAACCAAGAGTTTTAAGTGTGATGATTAACTAATACACTAAAAACCTCAATGCTAGAGTCCACAGAACAGTATACACAGCTAAAAGAACAGGAGTAAAATTACTCTACTCATAATGGAAGAAGACCAAATGTAGTACTCACTCTTTAAGCCCATGTGCATAATGCTTAGCTGGAGCTTTGAAAGGCGGACGCTCCCTTGATGCATATGCCTGAGGAACTTCATTCTCTTGCTTTGCAGAAAATGGCGGGTGGCCTTCAATCATCTGAGTATAGCACATTAAAATTACATATCAAGCCTGTTGCGATCATTAGACTTTGTCAAAGAAAAGGAGATTGAGCAGGGAAGCAAAGCTAAAACCTCATTGACTCAAAAGTTAAAACTTATTCATTTACTGAACATATGAGCTGAAGTGTGTAAAGAAATTTACCTCATGTAGGATCAGAGCAAATGAAAACACATCCACTTTGGTATCATAGTCACCATTTTTAAAAACCTCTGGAGCTACATATCGGCCTGTGTCAATAAAAACTAACATGTTTCAACTTACACAGACAAGGGTTTGTTAAATAGAAGATAAAGTCCTACATATTCAGATAATTTCAAAAAATGACTGCTTAAATATGTAAATAACAAGATTGCGGATAACTAAAACCAAATAGACAGTGAACTCACAGGATGTCTCTTGACAAGTTAGAGGTTTATCTTCTTTAACTGTGAGCAGCTTGCTAACTCCAAAATCTGCGACTTTCAGATGTCCAGAATCATCCCGCAAAATGTTTCTGTTTATTTCAAATTGTAAGCACATAAAAAGTGCTGACCATTTCAGAAAATTAAGGCAAACAATATGTCTTCTACAGAAACATAAAACTAATTTTTGTTCGTTAATATACATATTTGTTAGGAAAAGAAAAACCCATCTGAACAAGAAAACTTACGAAGGCTCAAGATCACGGTGAATTATTGGTGCTGGCTTATTCTCATGCAAATAATTCATTCCCCTGCAAAATTGTGGAAGATATGTTAATGATCTTTCAAGTCCACCCATGAGGGACTAGCAGCTGGAAAAAAAACTTCCATAAACTATACCATGTATTAATCAGTTTTATTTCTCTCACCTATCTCTAAACTCAAATTTTATAGTGATCATCTCAACTATAATCATCTAAGACCAACAATCAGTCTTATGTGTCACCACAAATTTTCTCTGTACACTAATGTATCATCATTTTGCAGCTTTCACATTCGCCTATCTGTATTCTTCATAAAGAAAGCATAACATGTAACTAAATACCTACTCATTTACACAGTAACTCTCACATCAAAGTTGATATCTAACTGTCCTTTTCTGACAATCAAAATAGCTAATTGTCAATGTGGCATCCTCAAGCAATAATAACCAAGTCCACTGCAATAATACAATAATAACCTTGCAATATCAAGTGCAAATCTCAGAGCTTTCATTGGTTGCAATGCTCCTTTTCCTTTCAAAAAAAGCCGTAAATCTCCCTGGAAAAAAACAGAAAATTAAGATTTAAAAAGCCAACTCTGAAGGAACAATTTAGATTTGAAACAAACAAGCTTAAAGATAACTTTAAGGCCAATATTTTACAAAACACTATCATTCATCCTCAATTTTACTCTCCATAAAATCACCAAAAGAAAAATTAACAGAACAAAGTAAATATCTGGCATTACAATTCCATATCAATGAATTATCCAACATTTCATACACAACAAAAAGAATTCATAGCAATACAAATTCACAAGAAGTTGAAATAAACATCATTAAGCCAAAGAAACAAACAGAAGTAAATGATTCATAGACGACAGCCCTTAGATGCTATGATAGCAAATAAGCTGCTGGAGTAAAAAACCTTGGGTAAATATTCTGTCACAATCATCATGGGACTACTTTGAGTTACCGCACCAAGAAATTGGACAACATTTGGATGTCGAATTTTCTGAAATAATGCAAGCTCATCTCTAAATGCCCTCCTGAAAAAAGAAAAAGAAAAGCAAGCAATTCATAAATCATACTATTGGAAGAAAAGGACCCAGGCTTGGTCCAGTGGTCCTCTCACCCAAGCACCAACTGCCTGCAAACCCACCCACCACAACCCCCACACCCCCAAAGAAAAAAAAAGAAAAAAAGGGAAACAGTGGAAAAAAAAACTTTCAGGTTATGAACAACTTACACTTTGTCCTCATCAGTAAGGACTTCATCTCCAAGCCTTTTTACAGCAACTTCTGTTCCTCGCCATGATGCTCTACAGAAAGTTCCCTGCAATTTATTCATAGAGATAACTTAGATCTGCAGCAGCTAAGAAAAAAATTACAGATGCAAAAGCACAGGCTCATCAGTTTATGAGTTGACTCTTGCATATATATGCAACATGGAGTTACCAAAACAGCATAGACTTTGCCTAATTGGCCTTTTATGTGACTCTCATCGAACCTGCATTGTACAATTAACGAAACTCTCTGCTCTATGCAACAAAAATTTAATCCTTTACTGGCTTTCTACCCGTTCCCCTTTGTCCGCTCAAATTCACAGTGCAACAACCAGGACACTGTTTAACAAGTCCAAACATTGTTCACAAACTTTAATGAGCATTATGCTAGAAAAACAGGTCCAACGCAAAATTATTTCCCACTTATGAATGCAATGCATCCAATATTAGATGGCTCCCAAGATTATTCTCAATTCCCATATAACACTATTCCTATGTATAACTATGATTTAAACTCTTACGAAATCCTGAAATGTTACAAAAAAAAAAAAGAGATCACCTTAGAAATGTCGACGCTGTTAGTAAAATCGAGTTCTTTTGGATCAATTTCATATTCTGGGACTTCACGCGCGTGATTTACATGCATTGGAGCCATCTACAACCAAAATTCAACAATCAATATCAATATCAATAACAACATCAGCAAAGAAAAAAAATTCCAAATCGAAAATGCAAAGACTTACCAAAGGTTTAGCTCCATGTTTCTCCAAAAGCTTAATCACATCATGATTCTTATAATATATAGCATCCGCCAAAGGCTATTTGAACAAAAACATATAAGATCAGAAAAAGAAACTAAAAGAAAAAAAGGAAAGCAGGAGGACTTTTTTGTTTCTGCTTACAGTGCTTCCCCACCGATCTTTAGATTCGACGTTAGCCCCACGCTGAAGGAGCAAGGAAACAACGTCGGTCTGTGCTTGACACGCGGCAATATGGAGAGCCGTCCGATCATCGATGTCGCGGAAGTTAACGTCGATCCCCGAGTCCAAGAGCTCGCGAATGCCGTCCAAGTCACCTTCGTTGGCTAAGTACATCAGCCTAACTCCGTCTATCTCTTCACCTTCCTCTTTCTCTTTTCCGTCCGGTTCGCCTCTGTTTCTCTCCGGTGCCATAGACGATTGCTTCCCTAACGTAAACCTCACCGCCGCTTTATTTTCCATTACTTTTTTTATCCAAACCAAGAACAAGAAAATCAAGAAACGACAACTACTTTACTTCGTTTATCCAAAATGAGTATGATTTTTAATTTGATTAGAGTCTTAATTAAACAAGATTTAAACGGGATTAGAATCCAATGAGCAAGATTTATATGTAGAAGTCGAGAGAGAGAAGGAGAGAGATTTTGCGGTGGTTTAACAGAGAATCGTAAAAGCGAAGGAAAGTTGGAACTGCAGTTGTTGAAGCTTTAGTGGTAGGTAACGTGGCGGATTTTTAATTTTCTTAATGGGTGTGGAATTCACGCGCTTTCAACGCGTGAGGGAAATTTCTTCGATACGGCGCAACCCGACAAGGACGAATGAGAAACGACGACTTTATACTTTTAGACATTTGTGGAAAAGCGGTTAACAATCCGGACCGTTTATGCAGCATTAGACGGTAATAGTGCAGGTTAGTTCCATGGGGCCCCAGATTATTAACGCGGAAGGAAATCGAAGGGCCAGGTGCGAAACGATGTCGTTGGAAAGTGGATAATGATTGTTTGCACCACGTGACAACTTGTTTTCGGTAGTCTGCGTATCCTGGAACCTGTATGGTACGAAATTGCTGTCCGGCTGGCTGCTTAAACTATTCAGCCGACCATTGAAAGATTTATTTCTTTGTTTGAAACACCTCAAAATTAAACCAAAATAAACAAAAAAAAAAACGAAAAATGGTTGAGGATTTGTTCATTTCCTCAAAGGCTCAAACCAATTCAGAATTTGACTTCCAAGCAAGGACCTCGAATGTTTGGATCCTGAAAAGGTCATCTTGTTCAAGGCTGCAAGTGGGAATTAAGTATTGATTATGTTGATCAAATAGAATCTTTCGAAATAGATACTTTTGGATGCCCTTTGAGGCTTTAAAAACCAGTGGTCTGTTGTGAATTCCGGATGGCGTTTGACTAAGTATAGGAATTGGCTAAGGTTCACTGTCCAATTCCAGCTATTCATGATTATCCTGAGGGAAAAACAATGTGGCTGTCTGACTATTAAACATGGCCTGATGTCATCCATAACATGCGATGGGAAAAAGATAAGTATCACATGGGAGCTCCAGGGACCAATCTTGGATTTAGGCCGACACTTTTCTCAACATGTTTACATGTTTCGGGAGTTTCTTCCTTCCTGGTAGTTGGAACAGAGTAATGGGATTCCTTTAAATCATCAAGTTGCTTTTACAGTTTGAACACGTTTTGGAATCATTCTTTTCTTTTCTGGTTTGGGTTATTCAGTCCAATGAGATTCCAACTGTGTTGGGTGCCTTACCCCCGGGTAAAGTTTGTGGAAAAGCTAGCTTATCCAAGATCCAGCTAGGTCAAGCTGTGAAAGCCTATTTGACCATTACCCATTTTTCACATACGCTTTATCACAAAATCCTCTCCGCCAAATGTCAACGTAATCGGATAAAACACTTGAACTTAGATTTGAAGAGATCAAATTTTCATTAACAACTTTAGGTTCATGGTCAATTTTGTCCTAGGAAAGTTCATGTCAACAATAAGGGCATAACAAGTACAGGGACTTTTGAATATAGATCATGAATAAGGATAACGGAATAAGGAATTCTGAGAGTTGAATTTTGTTAGCTTCTAGATCTCTTCTAATAAAAATATGTACGAGCCTTCAATATGAGAACAAAACTCTTGATAACCATGCAATTTCACCCAACTTGGACAAGGAAATGGAATTTACTTTTATTCGTTTCATATAGTTTTAGCCATATTGAATGGATGCTTTACATGCTTGCCCTTCTGGTTTTGTCTTCTTCAAACTAAGTGGAAAAAAAATAAGATGGATAATTTCGAGACATATTCTTTGTTGCCTGTATGCTCAAGTCATCTAATTATTATAGAGTAATGTCAATTTTCATTATAACCAAATGCTACCTATTGAGCGAAACTTGCCCCATAAGACCGCTACTTCTCTTCTTTAAATTAAAGGCACTGGTTTAAGCAAACTTTCATTGACCCCAACAAACAAAATAGAACACCACTTAAAGTAACTGACTATGCAAATAAGTTGCAGGGGATGGTGGACTTGGCAAATTGCCTATATTATTAATGGCTAGTGGCAGTTCTAAGGTACGCAACCTCAAAGACATCTAATTGTCAATAAGATAGAGTGCATCATCATAACTCATAGTAATTACTAAGAACCTGCACAGGTACATTATTATTGATATAGGTAAGATGACAAGGTCAGTCTTATTACAACCTATATGCATTGTATTAGGTGCTATTTGCATGAGTAACAGTAGAGAAAGAGCTAATTTGGGCAGAGGTTGCATTCAGCAACCTTCTCCCAGGATTTGAGAGTTTTGTCCTCAGTATCTGTTTTATATAATGCAAGACGACTTATCTGGAAGCTCAGGCTGCCAATGCTTTCATCAAGTATATTAGCTTTTTCTTGAACTTTCTTCTTCTCTTCTTCTGTCAGGTCAGCATACAGGAGGCTCAAATGTGGCATGTATGCTAGAAGAAAATAGAAGTATTTGTCAATTGTCACCAACAGAATGAATGTCAAAATGGAAAGACAAGCACAAATATTTGATCTTCGTGCACAGTTAATTGAAAAATGGTCAATTAAGCTTTGTTTTCAACAATCAGATGACGGTGACAGTGATCTCATCTACAAAGTACTTCTACGCCATCCTTAAAGACAAACGGCATTTACCAACCACAGTCATCTAACTGCTGGGACAACTAAAGCAATGCCATGGATTCAGGTATACATGCTACTTGACTTGTTTTGCGAGTTCAAAAGCAAAGAAATCAAATTGAGTCTATCCATTTAGGCACACCACTAAAGAACTCAGACAATAACTTTAAATCAAATCCAGAATCGTCATATGCATTTGGCAGTTTTGAAAATTACTGAAAACATTTCACCAACTGATAACAATATTTGAAAACCCAATTTCCCTCCTTAACACCCCTAGACGGTGTCTTTTTCATTTTTCACTCTCATTGAAACAATTCTAGCAACTGGTCGGAAATTTTTTGAGGGATTACAAGTCAAATTCCTGATGACTTATTTCATATTCCAAAACTCTAACATATACCTGATAACATTGGACTTCCTATTCCAAAACTCTAACCACTCTACAATTGAAAAATGTTGTCTGAACGTCTTTAACTAGTTCGTATTCCATAATTCTAACCACCTCTGGAGCTGTACTATACCAAAACCTCAGGGGTATTATCTAGATGTTTCTTCCCTTGAAAATTTTACGAGAGAGCACCAATGGTTTGGATTGACAGTTTTCCAGGCAAGGATAATCATTAATTCACCTAATATAGCCTCCGGTTAGTCTAATAAATTTCAGCAATAGCAGGTACAAAGTTAGTGAAATCTTTGGGTGCCTAGAAAGGGGTTTTAGAACATGTATCCCCAGTCACATGATACCCATATCCGTGACAGGTGCCAAGAAACATAACTAAGTTTGCCAAAGGTGTTAAAACAAAAGGCATAACTTACGTGTGGAACTCTTGTAACCAAAATGGCCAGTACAATGTGCACTAGCTTCCACCACCTGGAAAAATTCATGAAACTCTTGCTTACTTCAACTACTCCAATAACAATCATAATTAAAAAGCTTTTCTTTGAATTATTATAGATTGAAGGAAAACCACAGAAATAAAAATTGAAACAGGAATTACCTCGCGAGTGGGGTGAAGCAGCAAAAAGACACATTGATAAAAGAAAGTTCCAGTGGCCACACGTTCGACGGTAGCAGTATAAGCCTTGAGCCCATCACAGGCTGACCTGAACTTAGCCAACGCATCATCAGCGGTTAAACTGATGGCCCCTACAACCGTGACGTGGGGCTCGAACTGTGGCCCACCGAACTCGGATCTTAAACCTTCCATCAACTTCTTCACCCGGACAGCAACGTCTTCTGGTGGAAGTGCCCACACCGAATACACATCTTTCTTAACGACGGCTTCTGGGGTTGCCATGACAGTGAAAGAAGTGGAACTGAAGCGACCAGTGACAGAGCAATCAAGACGAGGGATTAGAAGGCTTTTCGCGATATTATTTGGGCTTTTGAAGATGGAATAAAAATGGGTTTGAGATTTTAAAGTAGCAAGTTGGGCAAGGTGGCACATGGGAAGAGCATATCCTATCGAGCTCGAGTGGAGGAACTGAGCCTGATGCCACGGCCCATGGAAGAATATTCCAGAAAAAAGATGATGAGCATTACCACATCGAGTATATATCTTCACTAACCTGTACTTCACTAGTATATATAAGGACATACAGAACAACCATTAGGATTGATTTTTGCTGCTCGAAAAGCTATACAACTTTAATTTATATATACATTTTGAGTTGATTATTATCAAACACTATCTTTTGTCTGATAAGGTAGTGTTTTCTAAGGGATTTTTATTGTTATTCATTTTCTCAAGTCTAATTTGACATTAGGATAGAATTGACAATTGCAATATTAATTTGACATTACGATTGCAAGTGAATATTGCGATAGTAAAACAGCAGGCTCTACATGCTAAAATTAGGATTAGAGGTGTGGTTAAGAACAATTTGAGACATGTGACAACTTGACATTGTGTTAAATAATCAAATTTAATGATGGAATTGAAATTTTTATAATAATTCCTAGGCTTCTGGCATTAAGTTTGGGACCAATTTAAAGGTGCAACTTGACTTTGGCGTAAGTAATTGTATGGTACTTAAGGTATTGAAAAGTAATTGAATGGGGTCTCTTGGAGCTGAAACTGCAAAGAAGAAAGCAATGTGGCTGTATCCAATAGTTTCAGGTTTTAATCCTTCTGAGAGATGGGGGGCACTCTGCCTGCTATTCCAATGGGGTTGTTTACGTTTTTGGGGGGTGTTGCGGAGGTCTACATTTTGGTGATGTTCTCATGCTAAATCTCAACACAATGGTTTGGAACACTCTGGAAACCGTAGGGCAGGGTCCCGGCCCTAGAGACAGCCACAGTGCTGTTCTTGTGGGGACTAAAATGATGGTGTTCGGGGGCACTAATGGTTCTAAGAAGGTGAATGATCTTCATATTTCTGGACCTTGCATCGAAAGAGTGATTCGACTCATTGCAATGGTGCTGCACCTTCTCTCGTGAAAGTCATACTGCCACGTTGATTGGTGAGGAAAGTAACAATCAGACTACACACCATTTACGCTGTTTGTTGAAAAACTTGCTCTCTATGGTAGATAAGTTCCACAATTTTACTCCAACACAAGTCCCCAAATCCCCATAGCTAGTCTCCATAGGTAAGGTTTGTTCGAGGGAAGGGTACTCCCAACTTCATTTTGGTTGGCTCAATGTCAATAGCAAAAACCTTCCCATGCTGTTCCCAGTAGTCCGCTTGTGGATTGATCCACTCTGGTTCTTCAATCTCCAACCTTGATCCCTGCAGTGCTTCCGTCGAGATGTTGTACTTGTCATCCCTCTCCTTGACCAGCTCCGGGTCGATCTTGCCCAAGTTCACTCCCTGGGGAGGCATCATCAATGCTGGTGCGCCCACTGGAAGCCTGTCACCTTCACAAACACCCACTTAAAATTAGTTTGTCTGCATTTGATGTCCAAATTAATAAAGGAATATCTAGCAATAAATTAACGTCTATATACCTCTGTCAACCTGCCATGTGCACCAAAACTTGCCATAGGTCTTAGCCAAATTATCCAGTTCAGGTTTCCTTATCATTTCTGGAATCCTGGGATTAACCCAGGGGCCTGATTTGATCTGTACCAAAATGCTCATTATCATGGCTAACACTATAATTTATCAGCCCCGATTTGTGTTAGAAAAAGAGATACAACCTCGCAAGCATCGGAATGCCAAAGCTTTTGCTTCTCTTGAGGCAGAGTTTCAAACAGTCGATCGGATATTATATATTCAACTCCTGCATAGAAATGAAAAACTTATTCAGCATTTTGTTTCGTTCTTTTTTACTTCAAAATTAAGGGGACAAAAATACTGACCAATGAGGCGGGCTTTGCAGTCATCAGAATCATAAACAGCGCACTGGAGAAAGTCGTGGTTTAGCCTGGTGATATAGTGGGGAGTCTCAATCTGACGACTCATGTCATGACTATACAACGCATAGGTGCAGACGTGCTGGCTAATCTGCTTCACTGGAGTGATGCACCCTTGTCTATCATGTGCTGCCCCATCGACATGGGTTGCCCCGGTGCCTTGAGCCGGGGACTCGTCACTGGAAACCATCTGACACGAGGAGTTGTAAACGGGAGCCATTGAAACGCACTGTTCTAACGCCTTTATTTCTATTTGATGTGCTAGTCTTGGGCTTTTGGGGTGTGGTTAATTTTGAAGGTTGTTCTGAAATTTTGGGGGTTATAAGGAAGGAGAGAAAGTAGAAGGGGAACGTGGAGGGACATTCGGGGGCCACCTTGAGATGCATGGAGATGAGGTGGTTGAAGTTGGCGAGCTATGTGGACAGGTGGGTGCTTGCGATCGACACTTGGGGCCGACGGGCCTGCACTGTTTACATGCATTACAAGTTTCAGTAAATCCCAGATTTCAAATGGCATCATCTCACTTTAAATTTGGTGAAACAGAGTGTTTTGAGGATCGAAAAGAAGAAAAGGGTGGAAAGAAACGACCAGGGTTATTACTTTTTATATTTCATATATCATTTTCACGCTTTTAAACACTATCATAATGAAAATAAAATGATTCAATCAACTTTGTGGGCTATTTGCCAAATTAATGTCTAGAAATTTGGGGTTTACTATAGTCTGTAATCCAGAACATGACACATTTAGTTAATGAACATAACAAATGCATTTCAAACCCTCTACAGCTTCACCGACTTGAAACTAAACATCCAAAGGGAAGTAGAAACAAATTAAGGAAGAAAAGAACTGTCCATTCGCGTATCAGTTGGCTTCTTCATATGATATTGTAGCTAATTACCTTCTGTCTTGTCTCCGGATTTGTCATCGCCAGAAAGAACCACAGGGCACTCAGACCTGTATTTATAACGGCTTGCAACGAACAAATAGACAATGAAATTGGCCAAACTCAGTAAGGATAGCAACAGGTAGAAGAGATTCAGATGATTTCTGTTAATGTTGTTGCCTGCCAACCAGCCTCTACTGTTTGTAATATCTTTTGTTGCTCTATTGACTATCTTAACCAAAATGCTGCTGAGATAGTACCCAAGTGCCATGGAACTCCACAAAAAGCAAGTAGAGACCGTTTTTAGTCCTTTTGGAGCCTCTGAATAGAAAAATTCAAGAAGACCCACATACGTGAACATGTCGGCAATTCCAAATATGAAGTACTGGAATGAGAGCCAGAATGTGCTAATAGGCAATGGCTGGAGCCCTGGAATAGCATCTAGCATGTTGTGGTCTCGTGCCACAGCTTTGCGTTTCACTTCCATTATTGCAGCCACAGCCATGGATATAGAAGAGAGAATAAGGCCAACTCCTATACGTTGAAGGTGAGTGATACCTGTGGGATGCCCTGTGAACTTCCGGAGGAGGGGAACGACAATTTGGTCATAAAAGGGAATTATGATGATCAAGAAACCAACAGGAATTATTGGCAGAGAGGCAGGTGGTATGTGGAAAGAGCCAACGATGGTTGTATCCATGGTAAGGCCTTGTTGGATGGAAAAGGTTTGGAGTTGAGCTAGGCAAAGGGTCATGATTATGGTACAAGCAAAAACTGGGATCATTCCAAGTATGATTTTTGCATTTTCTACTTGAGTTACCCTGCAGAGTTTCCATGGATTTGGAGACTGCGCTGTAGATGCTGTTTGAATGGCTGCTTTGTCCAGGAACCTGAATACAATCATATGTAAACAAGATTAATAAGACTCTTATACCTCTTTGATTGATTTATTTATTCAATAGCAGCAGGGGCTGCTTATATCAGTAAGAATGGAACAAAACAGCCCAACTTAGACCAAACCTGTAAACGTTTCTGTGAGGCAGGAGATCAGCTTCCACAGCAGCTTCCTTGTCCTTATCAATCTCATAAAGCTCCAGAGGGTTCTCAGGGAGTTGAAGATTTCTGTTACGGATGGCTGCAACATAAACCTTCAAGCAAACCCAAAGCAAGTAAATAATTATCATGCAAAGACACAAATTAAAAATTAATGAATTTTTTGATAAAAATAACATATAAAAAATGAAAAAAAAATTGATTTTCATATAGAATTTGAACGCAAACCTGAATGATTTCCACGATAACACTAGTTCCTTTAACAATATGTATCCTATACAATGGCCACCCAGCTACGGCTATGATGACACCCAAGACCATGGCGATGGCAGAGACCATAAGTCCCAAATCCCATCCTTTGTGATCATCAACCCAGACAATGAGCGTTAAACTAACTGCACCACCCAGGCACAAGGCAAATAGTAACAAGTTGAAGAAACTGGACATGTGCTTAGCCTCCCGGGGGTCTTTCTCATCGAACTGATCAGCTCCGTGAGATGGCACCGCAGCTTTAATCCCTCCTGTGCCGGCAGCAGCCAGGTATAAAGCAATGTAGAGGAATGCAGCATCACCATTTTTTATTTTCTCACAGCGAGAAGTTGGATCAAAGACGTTACAAGCAGATGGCTTGAGGCTCGGACAGTGAGCTTGCACCGAGAGCATTGCTAGTCCCTAGACATATGACCATTCCACAAACAAAAAGAAATGTGTTACTAATTTTAAAAACAATTTGTGAGCTGCTTTATGAAATTTCTAGTACTGTTCCCGAAAGAAAGAGCGGTTCCTAGTCATCGCTCTTGGGCCATTTCAGTGGAAGAATTGACAACGTAAAACGAGGATAACATCTAGCATATATACCAAAAACTCGATGGATCCTGAAATGAGAACAGTTTTGAATCTGCCAATATAACTGTCTGAGAGGACTCCAAAGAGAATGGAAAGGATGTAACCAGTCCCCATGAAGTTTGTCAGAGCATTAGCTGCATCAGCTATTTCGAAGTGCAAAATCCCATTGAAGTAAGTCACCAGGTTCACAGCCAGATGAAGATTTGCCATGTTCTCAAATGCAAACGTCACTGCAGAAAACAAGAAATCATGATACATATGACTTTATAGCCAAATCTTTCTTTTTACTTTGCTTTTTATTTTTTATTTTTTAATAAACCCGGTTCCTCATGCTTGCAACACTAACTAGTGCGCAGTGTCACTTACCTAGAATGAACAAAGCAGCTCTCATCCCTCCATGTTTATACTTCACAGCTGCTTTTCCCTTCCAGTCCACCTTTCCTTCTACAACCTCAAGTTTCTCCTACAACAAAACCAGAAAAGCATTGAAAATTTTCCTTTCTTCTCTTTTCCTTTCAAGAGGAAATATCTAAAACTTTACCAAAAAGAGATTGAACAAAATGAAACGAGGAAAAAGAAGAACGTACCATAGCTGATGGCTACTTAGCCTTCCGCTAGGTCTTGTTATGCCTAGAGCAAAAGATTATCAATGGTAGGACTACTTAGAAGCAAAGGAAAGCTCTGTATATATAATGTTTCAAGTATCCCACTATTAATTGTGGGCGAAGACTAGTTCATAGTCCAGAACACTCCTCCGCTTTGTTTGAAAGTGACGGCATCTTTAACTGAATATTGCCGACTTCACTAATGAGATATTCCCTCCTGCAAAGATTTGGTCTAGCTAGGAATTAAGCATGCATGCAAATAACGTAGTGACATGAAAATTTTATAGTGTATGTATCAGTGTTGGAGTGATTTTAAAGTCGAGATATTTTAACAGAGAAGCAACGGAACAAGCAGAAGGAATTTGCGCTTATTCCAAATGAGTCACAACGACTGGAATCTGTTGTCTTTTTTCGACTGGGCAGGCTAACTCCTGGACGCAAGGATGTGGGCTCTTACCGGTATTTATATAAGCTCACACAAATTTTACGTCTAATATTTTAAATTAAAAAAAATTAAGAGATAACTATTAACTTGATTTATTTATTAGATACGATTTTATAATTTTTAATATTCTTTTACAATTAAAAAGTTTCTCTGATTAATTTTTTCAATTTTCGTCTTAAAAGTCTCAATGACTTAATCTTGAACTTCATAATTTGTTTCAAAAGTTTTGATCTCCATAATTTTCCTTCTGGAGGCCTTGATCTCCATAATCTTTTTTTGATCTTCATAATCTTTTTTTGATCTCAAATGTCATGGTTCTAGCATGGAATTATATGAATCTCACATCATAAAGACACGCAGCTAGTGGGTAAAGCCAGAACGGAGCCAAAAGAATATGTCATAGTCTTAGAAATGAGTCATGAATCTCTCATCGATTATGTATTAAAGTGATATTAGGCATTTAAGGGTTCACATCACTTTCAACTTGTGAGGTGCTTTTTGTGAGACAAAATTGTGAGGTCAACGAGTCAAAGTGGGTAATATCTCATAAGAGCGGGTGTGGATCATGTCAGTTGGTATTAGAGTATACTCTAGGATATTAGGCATACTCTAGGGTACTAACGATATACCACTGAGAATAGTGAGCCTTGGGGTACTAACGATGTACCATTGAGAACAGTGAGCCTTAAGAGGATGTTACAGTCTTAGTGTGAAACCATATGATCTCACATCATAGAGATATGCTCTCAACAAGTAGAGCCATGAACCCTACTAGGAATAGTGAGCTTGGGAGGGTGTTATAGTCTTAGTGTGGAACCATATGAATCTCACATGCCTTTTGTAGGGTAAAATTGTAAGACCAATAAGTTAAATTATAGGGGTTAATGTGGATCGTGACTATATTCTTGTGTCTAGCAGCTTAGGTCTCCATAATCTTCCTTTCGAAGACTTTGATCTCTAAAATCTTCATAATCTTCTTTTCAAAGGCTTAGATATCCATAATCTACCTTTCGAGGTTTAAATCTCCATAATCTTCCCTCTGGAGGTTTTGATATCCAGAATTTCTTTTTGGAGACTTTGATCTCTATAAAAATCTCTAAAATCTTTTTTCTAGAGGATCTGACCTCCAAAATATTTCTTTCAAAGGCTTGATCTATAGAATCTTCCTGCTTTACTAGAATGAATGTGTAGTTAAGTTCTGAGCTCAAAGACTAGTAGTTGAGTTAATAATAGCAGTTAGTAATTTAATTGCAAATAGAACACAATCTCCAAAATCTTGCTTGGATCTTAATAATCTTCCTTCCGGATGCTTAGATCTCCAGAATCTTCCCTCTTGAGGCTTAGATCCATAATCTTCCTTGTAATGGGCTTTGATCTCCAAAATCTTACTTTGATCTCCAGAATCTTGCTTTGATCTCCATAATGATCTCTAGAATCTCTCTTTTGACGGCTTAGATGTTTAGAATCTTCCTTTTGAAGGTTTTGATCTCTAAAATTTTCCTTTAATTTTCATAATCTTCTTTTTAAATGTGCTGATATTTAAAAAGACATGGTTTACAATCTTTGATTTTTTTTACAATTAAGAATTTTTTTAAATTAATTTCTACAATCTTCATTTTGAACGTTTCGACCCTTGACTTGAACTTTGTATTTTGATGAAGAATTTCCTCTAACTAATTTCTTCAATCTTCGATTCAAGGGTCTTGATGATTAGGTCTAGAACTTCGTATTTTGATGAAGAATTTCCCTCCAATCTTTATTTCAAGGGTCCTGATGACTTGGTCTTGAATGTATTTTAATGAAGAATTTCCTCTAATTAATTTTTTCAATCCTCTTTTCAAAGGTCTTGATGACTTGGTCTCGAATGTATTTTAATAAAGAATTATCTCTAATTAATTTTTCAATCTTCCTTTCAAGATCCTGATGACTTGATCTTGATCTTGAACTTCGTATTTTGATAAATAATTTTTTTTAATCAATTCTTTAGTCTCCCCTTCAAAGGTCTTAATGAATTCGTAAGCTTTTTTTCTAGAATCTTCCTTCTTGAGGCTTTGATATCTAGAATCTTCCTAGAATTTATCAAGAAGGAAAGCTTGGGACTTGTGGGAGTTAGAGAGACTTTGATCTTCAAAATCTTCTTTTTTTTTTCCAATTGTCTTCTTTACGTGGAGAAGCATTATAAATTATTTTGGATGAGAATTTATATTGCTAAATGAGAGACTTGCATGAGATAAATCATGATTACTTACAAATAATTTTTTAATTGAACAAAGTCTTTAAATTTTGATTAACCATATTATCTTTAAATTATCTTAATTTATTTAAAGATAAATTAGATAACCAAATTTGGATTTTATCTCTAAATTATTTTGATTTATTTAGAGATAACTTGGATAGTCAATAGTTAAATTTTTATTGATCCAATTAATATATTATCTCTAAATTATTTCAAAAAATAAATATATGACATCTACAAAAATTTTAATTGGTCTAATTATATATCTTCAAAATAATTAGTTAATAAATTAATTATTTTATAATTAATTATATGATTATTATAATTGATGTCTTCAAATCCACATGACACATGATTCTTCTTTGAAATTTTTTTGAATTTATTAATTTCATATGACATCTTGTAATTAGATAATAATTTTTCTACTTCCATAGTATATTCCAAGTTAAATGTAGCTCACAAAACTGTCATCAGATCATGAAAACCATACAATCCTTTTGTATAACCAAACGTCTCTTTTAATGACACTTTCGGAAGTTTAAAAAATCTGTACATC
This sequence comes from Theobroma umbraticum, assembly GCF_002168275.2. Lineage (NCBI taxonomy): Eukaryota > Viridiplantae > Streptophyta > Magnoliopsida > Malvales > Malvaceae > Theobroma > Theobroma umbraticum. The sequence goes on along the minus strand of NW_018397267.1, from coordinate 3,315,236 downwards.
GTATTCCAGTGTGGGTCCGTTGATGGTTCCGAAAAGGAGCACTCCTGTTGTTGCCAGGGAAAAGTGAAACAGAATGCTGACAAACTCCTGGCTCATACGAGGGATAGATTTACATCGAAGAACACGATTTGGCGTAGGCAGACAACGTGGTGAATCAAGTGATGCTGACATGGTCAGGGGGATGGTGTTGCAGAACACCTCTTCTTGTCGTGGCATTCACGGATCAATATCTGTTGGATTTGGATCTGCATTTTCTCCCATCAGCAAGGGTTTATTGAGTCCTTCCGAATGATGGCCGGCTGGCTTGAACGTGTCAATTCTGGCTAATATTTTATAGCGTCAGGCTTTTGGATATGAACTAAATACCCACCAAGTGGATACTTCAGTTCCCACAAGAAATATGGGGGAAAAGGAATTCAAGATCAGTTGTTACCTTTTCTGTATTGGTGCTTCGATCGTTCTGAGGTTGAGTCAGCATTATATAATATTCTCTACCTTTGCATGTGCCTGTGTTTCTGCTCATTATATAATGAGGCAATTTTATTTTGATGAAAGTTGAGTAATGAGTAATTGAAACCGATCTGAATACGGGAATAAATCACCACCAAAAACGAAAAATAGAAGAAGATTTAACAATGATGTGCAAACTTCAAAGGAGAACAAGAGCAATCACTTCATATAACAATGTTATGTTTATTGGGTAACATGGCCTGGTTCTCTGATAAACAAATAGCGAAACTAAATTGAGGAACTGAGGAGTCAAATACCTAATAATCTGACTATCAACTGTAAGGTCAAATAAACAAACAAAAGAGCACAATGTACAGAAGAACGAACGAACGGGGATCGCCTGTGCAAAGAATGCTTGACTATGCTTACATGTAGAAAAAGGGTAATCCTACCAAATGCAAATAATGGATCAGTAATTCAGTAACGAGTACTTAATGCGCAATACAATCTTCCCCTTGTCCACCCCAAGCTTAGCCCCTGTAACCAACCAATGGCCTGGACTATCCTGCGGTCCTTTAGACATTTCAGTTGAGTCCACAATTTTTGCTAGTTTCCCGACAAGGCTTGAACTATCTTCCTTCTTATCGTCAGAAGTTCTCTCATTTGAAACTGATGACGAAGAACCATCAGCCCTTCCAGAAAGGCTGGAGGGACTATGATCCCACACAGATCGCCTTATTGTACACCCTGGTACTTTGGAGAAGAGGAGTTTCAGGTGTAACACGTTTTTGGAACCGAAGTCCCAAACACCAAGCTGAGCCCCTGTGACAATGTGAACGCCAGAGAGGTCTCCAATGCAAGTGTCAGTGTGTTCTATCGGTGCAGTGCTTACATGGGAGAAGTTTTTCCACTTGATGGGCTCAAACCAACGGCTGTCTTGCTCCTCAGGACCTTGCCACTTGGGTGCCCCTATGGCCATGTGTGCATCCCAATGGGGTTGAAGGATTTTTGGAAGAGATACTAAATGCTGCAAATGAATAGCAAGTCTGTTCTGCTTGTTGCCTTCTAAGCTAAGTCTAAGCCCAGTGACAGGTTTACGGCCAACTGTTACCTGCAATATCATGGCATAAATTTAGCTGAAGAAAAAACTATTTCAGGCTCTACAAAGTTATCTGGTGTGGCTCCAAGAAATACAGTCAATTATTTACCTTTTTTTCCCTCTTGGCAAGAGGGAAAATATGTACCAATGTCAATGAGTATTATTTCTAAGCATTCCAATAAGGAGACATCGAGTACAATATAGAGAGATAGGTAGTACAACTGTGGTATCCCACCTATACTTACCATGAACATGGTACGTCTCTGTTCATCATGCAGAAACAGGAATGAGGTGTGCCATTTAGATAATTTGTGGTACTAAAGGTAGGTTTACTAGATATGCTATTTTCGGTTGTGGTACATTGTAAAATAGTTCTTGGTCGCCAATAGTTTTATTTAGTTGATTATAAGATTTTGAAGAAATATGAAGTGATTTTTCCCTTAAACGAATGTAATGACTTTTCTTGCTGTCTAAAATTCTAAGAGGGCATTTAAATAATGGTTCATTAAACATAACTGGGTTTTTTATTATGTTTTAAAAATGGGTGTTAGATTTAAAAGTATGAAGAACATTTAAAAATCTAACTAGGCAGTAGCTGAATAACATTTCTTTTTCTAAACCCTAATGTTAAAAGTTTTTCTGCTACTCTCTATTTGTAGGTTTCTATTATTCTACCTCTCTGTCCCTCGTCTTCAGTCTTCTCACTCTTTAATCTTCTTTTTTCTTCTAAAATTTCAGAATCTGTGCTTCTCTTGTTCTCTCTTTAATTCCCACATTTTTTCCTTTTGTTGCGAAGTTTCGATGTTTGGTTCCCTCTATGTTCTGAAAATCTGGTTCACCAATTTTAAGGATACAGATTGCGTCCAAGGATCCCAGGCTGCAAAAGTACCAGGATCTGGATCGCATGATCCAATTCACAGTTCCAGGGTGGGTAGAGCGAACATGGTATCTATGATCCCACCAATGCTACTTAAAGTTTTGAAAGCTCTTCATACCACATACACAAGCATAACCTGGTAACTATGACGCCACCAATGCTACAGAAAGTTTTGAAAGCTTTCTATACCACACAGAAAAAGCATACATCTACATTGCTCAACAATTTCCTTCTGAAGGCTCATCTTTTACATTTAGTGACATAACTTATGATTAGAGGCTCAGAAAGGTCAAGCACACTAAAAGATGACAGAAACATTTGCAATAAATCAAGTCACAGAAATGACAAATCAGAATTCAGAGATGTGTCCCCCAGGTGCATATTGTTTGCTTTCAGTTTATTAATGGTGCTTTCTCTTTCTTTAAATACTAATAAATTTAGGACTTCAAGGAGAGAGATGCAATCAAATTATGCACATGGAAAACCAGCATTCTTTATAACTCATTTACACTTTTCCTCTTAACATTCCATAGTGTAGATTTCAGATTAATATAGAATACCTGATCCGGGCTGATATAGAGCTTGGGACCCATTAAGCTAAACTGAAGGGATGAACACACAGGTTCCTTCCTTTGAATGTTACTCTGTTCTGGAGCCCAAACTCGAGCAATTTGAAAATCCAGGAAATATTGTAAGTCCTCAATTGGTGGCTTGTCTGGTAAAAGGAAATAATGAATGTTTACTAGAATCTAAAGCGGAAGAAAGAAGACATCTTTAACATCTATGTAAGACAAACATATTGCTCAAGTTGACAAAAAGTTCACATTTCAAAAAAGTATGAACTGTTGAAGGAGAACTTACACTCCAAGTATAGTTCAATTGCACGGGCCAAATGTTTTATACCAGGCATTCCTTCAAGAAGAGAAACAATAGGGGTAAATGTCATGTTGATAACATCTGGTGCCGATTGTACTGTCTCTGCCCACCTGGCATGACTCTGCTCAAGATCATCACCTCCTCTCCTCCTAAAAATGACTGTAACATCCTACAGCAAGAACTCTTTTAGCAACAGATTTCCTCACATTAAGGCAAACATAATTTACCCAAGGAAAATTATAAATAACTGCAGTAGAAAGATACATATTTCCTTCAAAGTCAGCATTCACAACAAGAAGGCTAAGTAATAAACAGGAAGTGACAAAGTAACATATAAGGGATCACCATATTGAGCATGTATTTTGTCATTGAACCTATAAGTGAACAGCACCATAATACTAACCTTGTCCTTGTATTTTAAGGGTGTGGCACTTGACTGGCCTTTAGAGTCCAGAAACCTTTGATCCCCAATGTCTTTCACATAGTTCTCAATGTCTGTTACTGACAAAGGAGATGACTGGTGCTGTCTGACGTAAACAACATCTCTCCCACCAATTGTAGCAGAGGTTACAATGTGTGTACCATAATTTTCAATAAAACTGAAACAAATAAAGGAAACCAGATCAACATCAACAATTATAACCTAAAGCTGTACACCAATGCAGAATTATCTATGGTTCCTATGATACATTGTCATAAAGAGGAGAGAGAGAAGATCAGTGATACATATGATACATCAGATGCAGATTAAGGATTTGGAGCTGAAATTAATATTAGCTTGACCTCAGAGTATGGAAGTAACAAATCAAAAGTTTCAAATCTGTAAAGAGATATCAAATAAAAAATATAGCTAGAAATGTATAGCTTAAGTAACAAATGTTCATTCTTTAAACATGACTCCCATGCCATGTACCTTGCCAAGGATGCAGGATCCCAAGAGTAAGGAACAGCACGTCTGACTTCCTCGTGCAGAATTAAATTTGGCTTTGCCAATTTGACCATACATAGGGGAATTAAATATCCAACCATGGCAAGGGATTTTGTAGCTGCTGCATCAACTCGCCAAGAACCAGTGAAATTGAACATGGCATTAAAGCTTCCAAGAGGAACACGCCCTGATATACCAGCTTTCTCATTAAAGTAACCCGACATCTGGAATTCAAACATCAAGATGTCCATTAAAGGTGGGTTTCTCACTCCAAACTTAAATGCCAATAGAAGTAGAATCATTACTCTCAATCAGGTGATTTTGTCACTCTATACTGAACTGGTAAAACAGAGGTAGAATTTTTTTTTCACCCTATATAAGGAAATGTACACCAATCCACCAACACAGACAAAAATTATCCAAATATAGGACATTCAACCTGGAGATGCCATTCATTACCAGAAACAAGGCAATGCTTTAACTAAACATATGGATAGTGCCTAATGGCTTTAACCATAGGAAATCATCAACGATGTGAGTCAATTTCAAATCAGAGATGAGGCAATGCTTGGGCAGTACCCTGGCAAAACATTCACTTGTAGTTTAGTTATGAAATTACATCTCAAACTGCTATATTAAATAAAATTGTGTAAGTGCTGTACAGATTATAGGTAGAATGCACCCAAAGCATGTGCTAAAAAGATTTAGTGGTTTGTTTAAATGAGCATATCATCACATTAGATGTTGAAAGAACGCCTACTTAACCCAAAATATTAACTGGATTTATACAGCAGCATTTTTATTGACCTAGCATTTACCATTATCATATTCTATTCCATTCTGAACTATGCTCACTAGTAAAAGAAAATTACTAAATTTAAAATGTTAATGGTTCCTGCCCAAATATCCAGAAAATAAATTACAGCAAGTTTGAAGATTCTAGGTCAACTTCTTTACTCTAATGCAGAGGTGGCACAAGAAGATTTTAGCAATCAATGATCACAGCATGCAGTGAATGTGCAATAGACAATAGAAAAGGAAGTTATTCCACACAGACACCACGGAATATAGTCGCTTAAGTGGGTTAAACAGTATTGAATTCAGATTGAATATACTTGAAGGAACAACAAAAGTTCCCTTGCAACTATCGGTTTCTCTCTCACTTTGCCAATCAGAATACCTAGGGTCCTAGATAGGAAATATGTAAAAAAAATTGCATTTTTGCAAATAACTAAGAAAATGGAAATCCCAGCATGCCCAACAGAACATCAAAGTTTACACTTCGAAACAAATAACCAATTACCCCTATGTCCATCCAACCAAGACAGAAGGCCAATAAAGCTGCCAAACTGGGAAATTAAAATTACACAGATAATGAATCAAAAATGGAAAAAGATATGAACGCCACACGAAGCAAACAAATAAGATCAGAAAAACCAACAAGAGAAAACAGATCAAAAAGGGACAAGCAGCAGCCTACCTCATGAAAGCTACAAACTGGTTTTCTCTCGATGCCATCTTTGCCCATCGACCACTGAATATCATCAGACACATTGGGCACAATAACCCCACCAGGCAAAACAAGATTGTTAGTATGATTTTCTTCAAGCTGAACCAACCTCGACCCAGGTGCCCCTTTGCAATATAACAGCCTTATATCGGAAGTGACATCAAAGCCACGACCCAGAGCTTGAATTGAGCTACTTAGTGTAGTAGTCAAAGCATCTAGGCTAGAAGATGAGCTCAAGCTGCTGCCACTTCTTGTTCTTGGGTTTTCCATCGGGAAGAAAAAAAAAAGTTTCTTTGTTGCTTCACAGGACTCTAAAAAAATGAAATCTTTTTAATTTGTTTTAAGTTTCTGTTTCCTGCTGTTGTTTGTTGATTGAAAAGAAATGTAATAAAAAGAGAGATTTTCTTTTTCTTTTTCTTTTTTTGGAGTTTTGGAGTTTGTAAGAGTTGGTGAACTTGGTTAATGTTGTCGTCTTTGTTCTTGTTCTAAGGCGAGGAGGGAGATGTTGACTACAATAATCGCGAAAAACGCGTTTATTTTTCTGTTGTGTCTGAACGAGGAAGGATTCTGAGTTGACTGGTCTTCCTTAGATCTTTTCTGTCCTCCAATCTCTATTTTTTATTTTTCATATTTTCCCTTCTTTTGCCCCAGGGTTCTCTACAACAGTCTACGGCCCTGTTTTATCAGATAAAATGTACCATGCTGTTTTGACTTGCTCCTGTTCTGCTAAACAGTAACCTACTAGTACTAACGAAAATTACCATCTCATTCTCTCCCTGGGCCAAATAATCCTCTTTCTTCTGTTAAGAAATGAAATTAAAACACAGTAGTAGAGTAGAAGGCAAGCACCCTCTCGCTCATCAACTTGGACCATTCAATCTGAAACTTTCTAATTCAGGTTACATAAGCATTTCTTTCGGCAGTAGGGAAGGCTGCTGCACTAGAAAATTGGGCAGCTAGAGAATATTCAGAGTAAATTACTAGTAACCACTTTGGTATTTTCTTATCCCTGCCTCAATGTTTTACCAGAAAAAGAATTGGTGTGAGAACTAAAAGGCGGCTCTATCCTTTTGACTACGTCACAAACCAACAAGGAGAGCCAGATCAAAGAGCTTTGTCCAGACCCAATTGCACCCCCTGGGCTGCTCATCCAGTTTGGGTCAAGAGTCATGACCCATCAGTTTCCTGTTTTGAGCAGTTACACACAAATTGAATGCCAAAACAAAACACTTTTCTTCTTTCCTAGTGGGTTTAAGCTGACATTTATCCATCATTGAGGATGTCAATTTGGATTCCATGCCTCATCGTTTTCTTCAACTTTTAATTTAATAGCATAGTATTACTAATATAAATATATGCATGATCTCATCAGCTTGTGTTATGATATTTCTGTAAAGTTGAATAAGTAGTAATTGTTTGAATTGTTTGACTAGTCTTCTAAAAGATGTTACCCCTCTCTCCATGAAGACTATTGTGGCTGTTGTTCTAATAGGAAGACTTTTTAACTGGTTTAACAGAATAAGATAGGATATGATGCCATCTTATCAGGCTTTTCTAAGCTCTCTTGGCACATTAGACTTAACACATGAGACAAAAGTTCAACTTCAGACGCCGGGAACTTCCCCAGCAAGGCAAGGTGTCTCCCGGGAAAATGCCAGACGGGCCGCTACTCCGTGGACTTAACATGTCCCCATTTGGCTAGAAGATCCCCACATGCTTATGAAGCTTCCTTTTCCCCGTGTCGAACATTTGAAGCAGTAATGTTTTATATTTTTATTATAATAAATAACACAAATCATATTCGATGATAATTTAAATCATTAAAAAATTATCAAAATATGCTTTTTTAAGGACAAATAAGATTTCATGAATTATTATTAATAATTTTCTTTGATAGAATACAAATAAACAAAACAAACACCTCGCTCATCTGTTATGGGTAAAGTATGATTCTTGTAAGCCTAGTTTTTGATAAAGGGCAATGTTTAGATGTTGACCTAAACGTTGATAATTTATCCTGTCAATATATTTTTGGGCAGCAGTGAGCTTTTGTAATTCTTTAGGTTCTCAAAGCCTATATCAGAATTCTTATGCCTTTTGAAATCTTCGGCAAGTCATGTTAGAGACTTGAGGATGGCATAATGATAGAGAAGACTAATAAAATCAACGCTTTTGAAAAAAAAAGGAAAACCCAGAAAACTACCTATGGTAATGTTTAACCACTGAGCCCTCAAACCCTTGCTTTTCCCATAAATTGTCCTAAGAAGACTAAGATTCGGTGACAATTTCTTATAGCACAATCCGTAGGATACTATCTGGTGCTGATCCTATCAAAACTAGCAAGATCCTAGCTGGAAGTATATGCCATAACCAGGTTCCTGAAACATGTAATTTGTAAACATTCCTACTATTGTCAATAGAGTGTGAAATTCTCATCAAGATTCATACTTGTAGATGTGTTTCTCGATAGCCAAAAGTTTTCATCAAGCAGTCAAAACCGAGCTCCCCCGTTTCTTATATACATCCAAAACAATGAAGTACGTACTCACCAGGTTTATCAAAAAAGGAACAAGTAACTTTCTCTTTGGCATTGAAATTCATATGTTTGGGATATCATCGTTCAAGTTGAATGATCTCAATTTCACCTGTTGTACATTATTTGTATATGCAGGGCTTGATTTTGATGGATATGCTGCTTCTATATTTCTTGTCCCATCTGATATTCGGATGCCTAATGAATTTTCATTTTTGGGTGTGGTATTAAATCTAATCATCTTTAATTCCTAGTGATTTGAAATCTAAGATACCAATATTCCATATCTAATTAGTTTAGTTCTATTCTTTTTTCCGTTTATTTCTATATAACAATGACCACAATTCTCTTGTTGTTCAACATTTTATTCTAATTTACATTAGAACCTTTCTAATTTCATAAAAATGATTTTCAGGTCTGAAGGAGAAGCTGAATTTCTAGTTCAGGCCATCTGATAGTCTGGTAAGCAACTTCATGTCTCCCACCATTGACTAATTATAATTCGTAACTGCTCACCCATCTGGTTTACCAGCAGACGCTCATGCTCCCTATCAGCTTTGTCTCCCACTCAAAATTAAGTAATTTCCACACCATCCCCATCTTCTTTTCCCATTGAACTATATACACATTAGCAATTCCCCCTTGATTCAATTGTTTTTGCCAACTTATAAAAGAAGCCAAAATCGTTTGTTTCAACTCTTTAGTTTTCCCAACGCCATAAGAAGAGTTAATCCAAGGTAATATAACTATTTGAATATAAAATAAGAAGTGTTAATAGATATTATATATCTTGTTAAAGAGATTAATTTCTCTTTTCAAGATAAAACATCATTACCTTCGTATTATTGGTTTGACAATGGATGAATAAAGCACGTTGATGGAAAAAAAAGAAAGAAAAGAAAAAGGCTCATCCAACTTTCCTTATCTTTTCATCATCTTCTTAACCAAATATAAACTTATCATTGACTCCAAGCAAATGACGGCAATTACAAAGCACCAAGAAATGTAATTTCCTCATTTCCGTTGATCAGTCTTAGGATGAAACCAATTATCATCTAAAATACAAAGAAATCTGTTTAAATTATTCAGAAGGAGTTAAACCCAAACCCGGGCAGGGCCGACGGTAGGGTAAGGCCACCAAAACCCAAATTTCATAAATCTCATAATTTTATAATAATAATATAAATAATTATATTAAAAATATGCAAAATTTAAAATAATTAATAAAATATCTACATATTCTCTCATACTTAATAAATATTTATTTTTCCTCACTTCCATATCCCTATTGATTCTCAACTATTTATTTCATTTACCATTAAAAATATGTAAAAATCAAAATAATTAATAAAATAACATATTCTCTCATCTCTCTAATTATGTACCTAAGAAATCTTAATTTTTTATTACTTTCCAATTCTCACAATGCTATTGATTCTTAACTATTTCTCCAATTCCTAATCAAGTATGATAATGGTCTCCAACCACTATTTTTTTCCTATATATAAAATCAATTTTTTTTCAATTTAAAATATCCACTTATTAATTTCTCTTCTCATTTTCTCTTTCTTCCTTAATTTCAATAAAAAAAAAGGCCTCATTTTCTTAATTTCAATAGAAAATGCCTTATTTGAATATTTAACTTTATAGGTTTGAAGTTATTGGGCCGCTCATGCTTAAACAATGACCAAGGTGCTTGATTGCATCAAGGTGGCATTTGCTATTTTATATTAAAAATGTGATTACAGAGAATATATTTATTAAGTATACAATTGTGAATGTGATTATTGAAAAAACACCTTGGTAGCGTTTGCTATAACATAGAAAAATGATGATGATAAGGAATGTGATTGCTGATAAGATTATATTGTAAGGTTTTGTTTGAAAGTATTTACATTGTAATATAAATTTACAAAATTACTCTTATATTTGAAAATATAAAATTGAATAAACTTATATTTTTTAATGTAAATATTTAACTTTTCAAACTTTATCTCTTAAAATAATAAATAATAACATAAAAAATAATATAATATTTGAATACTAATTATTTATTTTAAATGTAAAATTACTAAATATTTATTTTAATAATAATACCTATAAATATTAAAAATAATAATTTTGTAATAATACCTAGAATTATCACATGAATAATAAAAAATATCATTCAAAGAGTTTTTAATTTTTTTGTCTTGAGCTTTTTTGGCTAATGATTTCTCTTTTATTTTTTAAAAATAAATAGCTAATATTTTAATAATATTAATAGTAATATTATTTATCAATATACATAAATAATACAAGTAAATTTCTATTTAAAATAATTAAATAAAAACTAAAAAATAAGAATAGACTAAATTAACCTAAGGCATCATTTTTATATTTAAATTAAACCTAAATCTATTCTTATTTTTATTCTATCTTTTTTTTTTTCAAAGGTCAACTTCCATTCTTTTAATAATTTTGTTTTATATTCACTCCACCTGTCACCTTCTTTCTCCGGCTTAGTCCTTTCCTCACCGTGAAGAGTGAAGACTTCATCTCTTCACTCCAAGACTCCTAAAATCCAGGATCCAAAAATCCAAGCAACCAAGGCAAATATAGATAGAACCCTCAAAAGCACTTAACAAATTAGATTCAGATCTCGGTCTCTAATTTTAACATAAATGTGAAGGTGAGCGGCTAGGGTTCTTACAGGTAACCAGGGGAGGAAGAAGAAGGAGAAGAAGAAAGAATAGCTGACCAGAGGAAGAAAAAGAAAGAAAAAGAATAAAGGGTCATGGAATGGGTAGGATAATTTGGAAATAATAAAAGTTGTAACTTTCGTTTGCAAAGGGAAAGTAACTTTGCATCCATGAGAAGACGAATTGATATTCCCTCTACTCTTTGTAATCACTTTACAGTGGGAGGACTTTCCCATGTCATATTGGTCAACCAAACACTACAAGCACAATACATTCAATTAAAATCCTTATAAAGTGACTCAGTCTCCACGTACTAAATGCCTCCCAATAGTAAAATTATATTTATCTCACCCTTAGATGATAGCTAATTGAGGTATTAGAATCTACATATATTAAAAGTTGTCCCTAAATAGGTTAATTGGTTAACACTTGTATAGCCTAATTGTTTAGCTTGATTTGGGTTGAATTGTCCTCCAAGACATGTGTGGTATTCTATTATTTGTTGAGGGTGTTTGATTTTTTTACAAATGAGGTCTTAGGTATTTGGAAAGATGCTAAGGTTTATTTTGTCTATTAATGTTCACTTTGCTTATTTTTTGTTGGGTCATTTTTGGTATTTTACAAAAAATGTTTTTAACTTTAGATTGCGTTTAGTATGAAGTAAGTGGGAGCACATTTCTTGATTGTTTTGCCTTTAACTTTATCATTTACGTAACAAATATTATTTTTTTCCCAGAGTGTTACATGGGCATTTTTGTCTTTTAAGGAGGTAATGATTTTTATGGACTTCTTAACATTTTACAATATGATAGGGGCATTATGGTTTGTTCACGTGAACTATCTTCTTTTTGTTGAGGATATGAAGTTTAATTTTCAACAAATTCTTGATTTATTTTGTGTAATTCTACTTGGATAAATTGGTTTATTTTAGTAGTTTTATGTTTTTGTATATGTTTTAATGTCATTATAAGTTTAGTTAAGAAACCTTTTATGCCTATTAAATACTAGAATTTCTCCAATATATTTGTGATTCATTTTACCTATTGCTATTGTATTGACAACTACCCTTAATAATGTTTCTGTCAGATGTCATTGGACTTCTAAGATTGATGACCAAAGTTGAACTAATTCGGTTGAACCACACAACAAATTATTTTGAGAAACGTGATCTATACATAAAAGACATGAGGTAAATAATAATACTAATAACTATACTCAGAAGTGGAGGGAAAGGGGTGATGGAATGGACTGTCACCTCTCAATTTTAATTTTTTTTAAAAATCATTTATATAAAATTTAAGATATATATTCTTGCCATCTTTAATTAAATTAAATAACTATTGTTGAAATACTGCTAAGCTTCCTAGCAAAACCATTAATTGGTTTAACTTCATTTCTCTTGAGCTCAAATTCTAAAATTTTTTCCCTTTCTTTGTTATTTTGTCGGCTAATTTTTTTTTTTGTTGTACTTCTAAATAACGTATCTATCACTATTATCTATACCTCACGGTCACTCCTCACACATAATTAGGATTTTTTTTTCAATTTTAATGAAATGGTATTTTATTTTACATTTTTCTTATCACTCAATTCCCAAGATTTCCTTTTAAAAACAACCACCACTTCCTCTAATCAAAATCTCATGTTTTTATGCCTTTCCTCCCCTTCTTTCTTTCACTTATTTTACTTCATCTTATTTTAAAAACAACCACAAAACAAATAGTAAAAGGAAAGTGGAAACAACAAAAAAATATTACTTTAAACAAGCTTTAAAAAAAATTCTTTTTGTTGTCTTCAATATCGTGAAATTCATGTAAATTGAATTAATAGAGTTAAATTTTTTATTTTGAAACTTGATTTTTTTGTTAATTAACTTCTCAAGTGATTATAAACAAACATTACACACAGCATACAAATACTGAAATAACTTAAAGTAATAGAAACAGCTTAAGTTTAATATATAATTACGTCTATCTTCTACGAATTTTAAACTTATATATAAATTTTTAAAATCAATTATCTATAAAATTTTACAAACGTGTAAGTAATCTTCTAGTGTGGTTTAATTCTTATACTTTTTTAATATCACTTCATCTATACACGTGTAGCATGAAAGCCAGCACTATCTGTCATATTATAATTATTTTATATGAAGTTTGGCATTTCTGCATGATGCACAAGTACAATTACCTCCTTTTGCTATATGCTTTGGTAGTTGATTGCCTATTTTACTAGTAGACGTCACAAACATCAATCCATTACACGAAAAGAGCCATCTTTTGTTGTCATTCAACCTCAATTTTCCACATATGCAACGTCAATCGGAAAATGTCTTGCTACACGTGAAATCCATTTGATTTCAGTAAATAATTTGTAATTTGTTTATCATATTTTTTTGTTATATAATAAAAGACACTTTTCTTATTTTTAAAAATTCACTATAATAAATTTGAACTTTTGATTATATTTATTTAATGTAGCATATAGTTTTCTGTAATAAAAATTTTGAAATTTTTACTACATTTTTTCTCCTTTAACAATAATTAAAAATATATAACTATTAGTAATGTATGTAATTTATTCAACTCCATGAAATTGTGTAATTAAATTCTTAAAGTTTTTCTTGCATTTGTAAGAATTGGGTTAATCGGGATGATCACTTGACCCAGAAAGGCCTGTGGTCTTCCCAAGTGTTTCACTCCCTGCATGCGCACTATCATTTCCCAATACATCCACCAAGTTCCACCTAGCCCCAAAGCCTCCAACCACTGCAAACTTAAGTGACAACTTCTCATTATGTCTAACATGATTGCTCCAAAGCATAACGGTGAAATGGAGCATCGATTACAAGTTGACCTCAAAGAAGCGCTTTATATTCTAGGAAATCTAACTGGTCAACAATTTTAGCCACACTCGGAATCATCAATTTCTTCATCATTTCCTTTCCTATACATTCTTCAACCTTTACTAGTTTCTCTAACATCATGTGTCTCATGTTGGCTTACGTGTACCAAATATCCTTTGCCACTAATACATAGAAGATTGACATTGAAAATGCACGTGGCACAGTCCACAAAAGTTCATTTTTCCCTTGTTATTATATAAATCATTTGCTTTATTTATACTAAACTTCAATCTCTTTTACGCGGTGTGATTGACTCTAGAGTCTAATACCTATAGAATGTTGGGGAGATGAAGGAGATTTAAGATTTTAAGACTTGCCAATTGGGAAAAGGGATGATATGACTAGTGACTACCAAACTAATTAACTTATAACCTTTACTTTTTCATTATTTGCAATTTATTTAAAATTCAACATTTAATCAGGAATAAGATTAGAGGTTCAAAGTAATTTTGAAGGAATCAAATGTGTGGCATAAGAATGAGATGGTGGGAGGATATTATGCTAGCGTGTCACAAAGTCGAAGCAATGGCTTGAGCTTAGCTAGTGCAAATAATATTTATGGGATTTTAGTGTTGATCAAGTTGACCCATTTATTGGCTTTAGATGGGCAATGTGTTTTCCATTTTAAGGATTTCTTGATGAGTCGTCGGTGCTAGTTATTTTAATCTTGAAATATAGACAAGTTGGAATCTCTTGTTCCCTGTAGAAGGGGGCTCTTGCTATTGGAATTAGTATATATATAGCTAGTTCATGCAACGCCATGGAAACCAGGGTGAGAAAGAGAGAGAGATACAGAGTCTAGTTAAAAATGTGTAGAGGAAAGCTGTTAATTTCTGTTGCTTTGATTCTGCTTCTGGCAGTAGGCCATGAAGCTCAACACATGCACCAAGCTAGCAATCAAAATACAGTTGATCTAGACCCGGTTGATGGTAATTCTGTTAAAGCCATATCTAGGTTCTATAAGTTGACAAGACGTTTCTTTTTTATGCGTGGGATTTCCATGTTGTAGCCTTATCTTAGTGTAGTAGCTCCTAATATGTACTAGGTTAGAACAATATGATGATATATAGACATTGATATTGAAAGAGTTACAATAAATTAGTGCATGAGCTTTTCTTTTTTGTTTTCTTGTTTTAATTTTTACGTATAGTTAAGTAAAGAGGTACAAGATTTGTACTCAAGTTCTTTTATGAAGTTACTATGAATTTAATTTAAATGGTTAGGCATTATGATTAGGTTCTAGGAATTTTTATCTAAATCTTGAATTCTAATGACTCTCTCTCTCATCCTTATGTTAGGTGGTAATAAAGTTACCATTATGTTATTATGAATTTAATTTAAATCTTGATAGTAAATAATTCTAGAATTCTTAACTATTCTTCAATCATACCACTCTCTTAGTCTCATTTCGCGTTGAAATTCTATAATTTAATTAATTTACTTCACAAAGCACAATATCTTCATATTCCACATATATCTATATGCTATATGCTTTAATTATTTAGTTTTAATATCTAAATCAAATTGCCATAGTCAAATTCATTAAGTCCAATTAGCATGCTGGGTCCTTACGATTACCTCATCAAGTGTAAGAATCTTTTAGTAGTAATTAGTAGCATTTGAATATTAATTCATTCATGCGCACTAAGATCTCAACCTAGAGTTTATGAAAAACTTATATAGTATGCTTCTACTAACTATTTTCCTACTTTTGGCAAAACATTTCGGTTTAGAGTAGCTGTTAATTATGAGATCTCAACTTTACAATAATATCATCGCATAAGCTTATTCTACTCTATGGACTAACATGGTTATTGTTGGCCATATATATATGCTAGTGAACGCTATCAATAGTATTGCTCATGCTCTGAGGTTGACTTGGGAAAGCGATGAGACAGAATTCTCAAGTAGCAATTGTGATTCCTCTAGGAAGGTCATCTGCGATTGCAATCTTACCCCTTGTCGAGTCACAAAAATGTAAGGAAACCTCTTCATTTTATTAAAAAAATTTATATTCTTAATACAAGGTCGAATTCAAAAAGTCTTTTTTTTTTAGTAATATCGTGATATTTAAAAAAATATTTTTCTCGATTAGGGTCTATTCAAAAAGTACTTAAATTAAATTCAACATGATGTTACTTAAAAAATATCGTTGAATATCATCATTAATAGAATTTTGTTGTTGTTGTTATTGTTTGGATTTTGAGTCTTATGAGATAATTTCTTTTTTTAAAAAAAAAAAATCTTTCTATGGCTTATTTGTCTAAAATTATAAAACTTGTTAAAAATTACTATTTATTAGTATACATTAAAATATTAAAATTAAATAAAATATGATTTTACATAACAAATTATAATTAAGGTTCAGCAACTAACAATATGATAATTTTCTATTCACTGATCAAAACTAAATATAAGCATCAACAAACCATATAAAGTGAAATATAAAAATCAAATAATCAAATAATATATCTACAAAATAATCAAAAAAAACTCACAATTTTAAAATATTATTTGACATATAATACTACTTTATTAGTTATATTATAATTATGAATCAAAATTATCAAACTAATCTAAAAAATATTTAGACATGAAGTGTTTAACAACTTAATTTGAATTAAAAATTACTTACAATTAAAGTCTAGATGAGTTGTTTTGAATGAGTGAAAAGCACAGTCAAAAAACAAGAAAGAAAAGGACTTGAATTTTTAAAAAAGAAGTAGTTTAGGTTTTTATTTTTTAATAAAATCTAAAATTATAGAAATTTTTTTTATCTTTTCGTATAGTATTTAAATATTAAAATAGATTACTTTTTGATAAATTACTTTTACTTAAAATCTATGATCCCACTCTTAGTGAAATTATAACAAAATAATAAATTCATTAATATATTAACTACTCTGAATGATAGATAAATTATATAAAAATTAAAATATTTTAAGACCACTCCTTCTAACCTGGGTCCACCCATGTTATATCATGAATGTTTCTTCTTCCAATATTAATATAGAAAAAAAATGATATAATGGGTTTTTTGCCAGGTCTATGCCTGGTCTTTGGTTAATTATGGAAGTAATTTATTACTTGTTTTTCATTGGCAGTGATTTTTCTAACACGCATCTAAAGGGTGAAATTCCTCCGGCTATAGGAAATTTGACCTACCTGACATCGCTGTAAGTTTTTTTTTCCCCGAATTATATAATAAAAAAAATATAATTAATTTTTTATAAATAATTCATAAATCTTTTTAAAAGATTATATCTTATTTCGTATACTATTATTGAATTTTTAAAACGACATAACATTATGACCTTCATTGATTCCAATGACTACCAAGTACAAACAACTGATATTTAATGCGTATTCTCCAAATTAGTTCCCATGACTTTCTACCTTTGCTGTCTGTCTTGAATGCTGCACAAAACACAAAAGTCAAAATTTTTTTTTTTGTTTCCAAGCACAAACTTTTGGTGTTGTCTTTCAAGACAACCTAAAAAGATTTTCTTGCTCTGCCAAGATAAGCATAAAGACAATTATCTGATCAACATCAAAACTATTGATATGTTTGATCCAACAAGAAAATCACTGGTGTTGTTTTGTCTCAAACCGAAGGATTCTAGCATGTTGTTTGACCAAATCTGATCTATATATAGTCATAGGCATGCCAGTGTCGAGATAACTTCATTTGGGTAAATAATGAGAAGAGACATGCTTGACAATGTTAGAGAAAAGGGTCTGCTCTATATCGGTAGCAGTAGCAGAAAAGTGAAATGGAAATTTAATGATTTGACTTCAGTTTCTTCTTCATCATTTTGTTTTCTGCTGCGTTTTCAGCGACTTGAGTTCAAACAGGATCCATGGAAACATTCCTGACTCGTTAAGAAATCTGACTAAACTTGAAAACCTGTGAGTTGCTTTCGCATTAACATCCCATTAACCGTCTGGTAGCTACTAGTATAGCTCGTTATATTGAGTTCTGTTTTAGGTTTGTTTGTGATATAAACTCCGAAGTTCACAATCCTTTATGACAGTGATCTTTCTTCAAATGATCTGGATGGGCGTATACCAGACTTCTTTGGGGAAATGGAATCACTACGTACCATGTGAGTCCAGAATTCTCCCACAAATATTTACCATATGATTCCTCAACTTTGCCTTTATAAATTGCGTTGTGATTTTTTTTAAGAAGTTGGCCATTTGTAATCCAAATGGAAATTAATTGAAACTTTTGACATTTTCTTTACTGATCTTTTCTCTTTCATGGTATTTTTGTTGAAGTATTCTAGCAAAAAACTGGCTAAAGGAATCAATACCACCAAAACTGGGCTCCTCAGCATCTATTAAAACTTTGTAAGCCATATATCCTACCCTAAAATCGATCTATCCTAATTCTGCAAATCCCATTTTTAATGCACTCATTTGCTGTTTGTTTGCAGGGACTTTGCAGAGAACCTACTAACTGGAACTATTCCTGAGACTTTAGGAAACATTTCAAGCCTTGAGTTCCTGTAAGAGCCTTTGCCATCACTGTCACTGAGCTCCCATTTTTCTGCTTCTTGGTCTTATGTACACTTACGATTGCGCTATCTTGTTTTTAACTTGCTAGTTCAGGCGGTTATCTGATAACCAGTTAAAAGGGCCGCTTCCGAAATCTCTTGGAAACTTGCAGAATGTCTATCGCATGTAAGGTTTTTCCTTTTTTCCTTCTTTTCTTTATCCCCAGGTTTGGATTGAAACTGATTTCTGTTGAATTTGACTACTTTACTGGCATGACTATTTGTTGACTTGCGCTATATATAACTGCAGGGTGGTGGCAAACAACAAACTTCAAGGACAGTTGCCTCAAAGTTTTGCAAATCTTACAAGCTTAAGGCACTTGTAAGGAAAAGTTTTCCTCTTTCATGTTGTTTATCTCGCTTCAAACAACATCTTTGATTATTGGTTTTTCCATCTACAGCAACGTTAGGGGGAATGAATTCATTGGCCAGATACCGCCATATATTGGATACTGGAAGCAGTTGCAAGTCCTGTAAGCACCTCTGTTAAATTATTACATATTCTATGAGAAATGAATGTTCTGAACTTTGATCAGATTATATTTACCTAGAACATTTTGGTCTGAACAGGATACTTCAAGGGAACCATTTTGAAGGGCCTTTACCTGGTACATTCTCCTCCCTGGAGAATATCATGGAGATGTAATGCCTCTTACTGCAGCTGGATTGATTTTAAGAATTCGAATTGAACTAATCATATCATTGTTTCTAACCTCTGATAACCTGTTTGGTGTTGACTTTCCAGGCGCATTGCTGACTTGTATGGAAGAAATGGAGAAGTTTTCCCATTTCCAAATATTTCAAGAATGAGACAACTTGAAACTTTGTTAGTGTTATTTCTGAAATATTTGTTTAATCTTTTATCAGGACAAAAGTTTTTTCATGTCAACTTAATCTCAATACTGATCCTTAGCCTTTCTTTAGGGTCCTGAGAAACTGTTCAATCAATGCTTCAATCCCATCATATATTGGAGAGCTCCAAGCCCTGAACCATCTGTAAGGCTATTACTCTACAACATGCTATTTACTAAGTCCGGGAAGTAATCAACAATTTTCACATTGCTTTATACATAAAGAAATCTTAACAGGCAAAGAGGAGTCCTGCAACAATCATATGATTAGGAGACTCTGCTAATTGAAGTAGATATGGAAATATTATAAACGAGTGTGACAGAGACATCCCCTTTCCCATACAGAAATGAAATTCAACCGTTAATTGCTCTCACCTTTTTTTCGGCACTTGCAGTAATAGTGTTACATGAGAACAGGGTTCATTGCAATACATATCAGCAATAAGCAAGTATTACATTCTCTGATTTTTCTGATTCTTTTCTCTCTTGTTTCCTGTTTATTTTAATATTTTAATGTAGGGACTTGAGCTACAACAAACTGAGTGGTGAAGTCCCATATTTCTCCGAGTATGGGAACTTGACAAATATGTAAGAAAACTTGTTTTAGATTTGTATTAACAACATATTAATACTCTGTTTGTTTTGATATGAAACTTACTTTAATGAGTTTAAAGAATAACAATTTGCTTTTATGTAATGATTCAGTGTTTTCTCCTCTAGAGGCAATTATATTATTTGTGTGGTTGATGTTCTTTTACCCTTTTATCAGATTTCTTCGAGCAAACAAACTGACAGGTTCAATTCCTAAATGGTTTGCAAACTTAACAGAAGCAAATCTGTGAGTCCAATTTCACTTTTACTTAAACCTTGCGTAATTCTATTTTTAGCAACCATTCTGTCTTTAATTATTTTAAGTGTGATGTTGTACAGGGATTTCTCCGAGAACAATTTTACATATTCATCATCTGTAGTAAACTACAAATCCAGGAATACGTAAGGCAAATTGAAAAAAAACAAATGAAATACCCTTTACTTTCTAGCTTCTCTAGTAATTAATACTTTTTCTCCCATGCATGAAATTTTCAGGAATTCATTTGCATGCTGCTCTTCCTCACCTGAGTTGTAAGCTCTACCTTCATTGCTTCTTTCTCCCTTGTGTTATCGACTTGTTTGGCTTTCTACATTTCCTGCACAAGCAATTGTACATATCTTAGCTGTGTATTCTAGTTCTAACCCAGTTTTTCTATTTTAAAGCGATAGTACATGGCAAAAGAATAATTTCTTCTGTGATGAAGACCAACCGGAAAGTGAGTAGCCTATCTGTTTTCAAATTGGTAATTTTTTTGCTATGTTAGAATTACTAGTATTCCATTTCATAGCTGTTTTAATGTCAATATGAATCCATCAGAGCTTAAGCCTGTAAGAATATTGAAACCTTTACTTTGAGAATGAATTAGAAAGTTCAAACCTTACCTTTTGCATATATTTTACTTCCTTCAAGAGGAAGGTACCAGTAGGCCACTGCCATTGACATGAGTTTCACAGTGTTTGAAACGCAAGGTGTATTATGGTGTGTTAACCGTAACAAAAATTTGGTTGCAGATGATCGGTTGTATATCAATTGTGGAGGTGATAAGGTAACAGCAGGCAGACACACGTTTGAACGAGATGCGCAACCAGAAGGAGCTTCGACATTCTATATCAGCGATGACAAGAAATGGGGGTACAGTAGCATGGGAATTTATGACCCTGCGCAAAGCAGGTCCATGAGTTACGCACACTCGATTGATAAGTGTCCATTTCAAAACAATGAGGCATCATTATACCAGACAGCTCGTGTTGCTCCAATATCTTTGAAGTATTTTGGATTCTGCATGAAAAATGGCTTGTATACAGTAAAACTTGATTTTGCTGAAATCACAATTAAAGAGGAAGCTGAACATAAAAGCAGGGGAAATCGCCTTTTTGATGTCTTAATTCAGGTGACTTTCTTATCATAAATTAATCAAAAAAGAACTCTTTTCCTGCTAGCTGCATTAGTTGTTTTTATCATGGCTGACTGGGACTGCAGGGTACGAAGGTCTTAACTGATTTCAATATTAAAGATGTTGCTGGAGGTCTAAATGAGAATATTTCTCAGACGTTTCAAGCTGAAGTCAAGGAAAACAGTCTTGAAATTCACTTATATTGGGCAGGAAAAGGCTCAAAACGTGGTCCCTTTGAGCTTTATGGTCCTCTTGTTTCAGCTATTTCAGTAGAGCCTGGTATACTCCCCTCCCAGCACACCTCTTCATGCTAGCTAGTCTGCTTTTCTTTTCCTTTGTCCTCATTAATTTTTAACAATTATCAACTTCATGTTTTTGAATGCAGTTCTTAAACCAGTAAAGCCTTCCATAAAACTTTCTCCTTTAAGTATTGCTGGGATTTCAGGATCCATTGTTTTGTTCTTGATTCTGATTTTTGCTTTCCTCTGGAAAATGGGTTACCTTCGTGGCAAGGAATCAAAAATTGAAGGTAAGACTATATGATTTATAAATAAGTGGGGTTTGGCTACTAAATTATGTTACTGATGTGGTTCTTATTTGTTTGCAACACTGTCAACAGCACAAAAAGAACTCATCTCATTGCCTGGTGGAGGACTTTTCACTTATCGGCAACTAAAAGTTGCCACACAAAATTTTAACAATGCAAACAAGATAGGTGAAGGAGGCTTCGGAGCTGTTTTCAAGGTATAGTCCCCTTTTTCTTGCTGCCTTATGATAAGCATAAACTATCAAGCTGTCAACATAATTTTTTTGAGAAAGCTCTGATTTTGGCACAAATACAGGGGGTGCTTCCCAATGGGACAGCAATAGCTGTAAAACAGCTTTCTGCAAAATCAAAGCAAGGCAGTCGTGAATTTGTCAATGAAGTGGGTGTTATCTCTGCTTTGCAACACCCAAATCTAGTAAAACTACTGGGGTGCTGCATAGATGAAAACCAACTGCTTCTAGTCTATGAGTACATGGAAAATAATTCCCTTGCACATGCACTATTTGGTAAGCCTGCTCCTATTCCTAACAATTATTTGAACAAATTGATACAATTTCATATGAAGTTTTCAACATACTAATAGCATACCATGTCACCAAACAGGTCCTGAAGAACTCAGAGTACAACTTAACTGGACAATCAGGTCTAAAATTTGCCGTGGGATAGCTAAAGGATTGGCATTTCTCCATGAAGAATCCAAACTAAAAATTATTCACAGAGATATCAAGACAACCAACATCCTTCTTGATAAGGATTTTACTGCAAAAATATCTGATTTCGGATTTGCCAAGCTTCATGAAGGGGAGAAGACACATGTCATTACAAAGATAGCGGGAACCACGTAATGAATAGAAAACCATTTTATTCAACTGTTATGCCTTCAGAAAAATGAATTTCAGAACTGATTGACCATAACTTTTTACAATTTTTTTTTTTATTCTTATAGGGGATACATGGCTCCTGAGTATGCCATGCGAGGTCATCTGACCAGTAAAGCAGATGTTTACAGCTTTGGAGTAGTCTTGCTTGAAATTGTCAGTGGGCAGAATAGTGCCAGTTACAGGCCAAATGATGAGAGTGTTTACCTTCTAGATTTGGTAAGTGCTGTACATAACTTTCTTCACCTTGAAGTACTACATTCCCGTTTGTCTTGAAACTGAACGAACGACCTTGGTGTTTAACTCTGCAGGCTTATGTCCTGCAAGAGAAGGGGGACCTTTTAGCTCTGGTTGATCCAATTCTGGGATCTGAGTACGCAGCAAAAGAAGCAAAAATGATTCTAGAATTAGCAATGCTTTGCACTAACCCATCACCTACACTTAGGCCTAGTATGTCTGAGGTGGTCAAAGTTTTGAAGGGAAAAAGTCGGCTTAATTATACTCCATCCCATGCCCCCTATTCAGCTGATGGTTTCGCACGGGCCAAGGCCATGGCTAGCCGTTCATTTTCCAACTATTCCAGGAGCATGTCCAGGGAAGAGCCATCTAACCCTGCAAGTTACGAATTTAGCATTAAGGAGGAAGAAGTGCATATCTCTGCTGATTACACCCCAGAGGTCACTGATGAGACTGGAAGATCACCACTTAATAACGTCTGAATTGGTGCGAAGTAACTTGCATATTACATTTCAAGTCCGACATACTTGCATCTGTTATATATTCGTATTCGTTTTTTTTCTTGCTTGTTTTGTACTACCTTAGTGAACTGTTTCCAATATGTAGCATAACCTAATAATTAAAGTTTTGTATTTGAAAAAACTAGTCTGCTAGGAGTGATTATAACTTGACGAGCTCTGTAGCCTCATGTATGTCATAATCGTTCCCAGGGTAATGAATTTTCGTTTAGCTATCATGCTGATAACTTCCTTGTGCTTCCTGTGTTCTTTAAATCGACTGGAACTGATTCTGACCCTCAATAAAAAAACTAAACTGCTTAAAGTTACTACCATACTGTAGGGCTGGGATTTTGGGTTTTTGGAAACAACCCTTTCAATTTATTTATTTTTGCTCAATCATCTATTTTACTGATAAAAACTGATCACATAGGATCAGAAAAGTGCACACAATCACTAAGACCAGATAGATCCAGTGATATAATGCTTACACGCTTGAAAGAACACCGTCAACCACCAGAAGTATTCATAACTAATACATGCCCTTACCTAAACCAAATCAAGTTTTTTTTTAGAGAAAACATACAATAACCACAACATCATTCCAATAACTTCTTTCCATTTATGGACTAGCATTCTCCGATACAGTTCTGTTTATTGTACTTGAATGTATTACAAAACCTGCTTGCAACAACACGATGGACTGAAATTTAAAATTGTTCTTCTATAGATCATAGGCAGATGTAGAAGATGATTTCATACTATGGAATCTAATAAAGGAATGGAGTGAGTTTCGCTACTCTGGAGTATAACTTGATCATAATCTCGAAAGGACTTAAACCTCATATCATCACCATGAAAGCTTGGTTCCCCGCTTACTTCATGAACAGCAGTGTGACCTTCAATCATGCTCACTACTGTAGACATTGTAGGCCTCAGAGCCGGTGATGGATTAGTACATAACAGAGCTACCTTTATGATTCTCATTGCTTCTTCTTTGTTAAACTGTGAACCCAATTTTGTATCAACTAGCTCCATAAGATTTCCTTTTTGTTGTAACACAAGAGCCTGAAAATGAACATACAAAAGGAGAAAAAGATGAGATGCATGGATTCAGCTTCATCTCAATGATGAGCAAAGATGTCCAGTTTGAAACTAGAATGAGAGCCATTAGAACATTCTGCTCAATGTGACACACAATAGAGGGACAAGTGACAAAGCAAGTCAGCTGGTCTACACTTCACATATTCTTCTTTTAGTTGCAAGGAAGATAATGAAGATTGTTCTTACCCAGTCCAGAAGGCATACATAATTTTCATTTGGCCGAAATTTCATGTTGTTCTTGCCAGCAACAATTTCCAGTGCAACTACCCCAAAACTGTAAACATCTGCCTTATTGGTCAAATAGCCCCATAATGCATATTCTGGTGCCATGTATCCTCTGCAGAAATAATTCGACCATTCTATGAGCTAGCTTTGCACGTGTTTATGATATGACTAAAAATTAACATGATTAGAGATACTGTTTGAAAACAAAGGACACAGGCACAGGAACAGAGTCCAATTCTGGAAATGGCATACTGCAGTATAATTCTCAAAATGTAATCCTTTCAAAGAGATCACTATATATGTTGATAAAAAATGGTGCAACCATGTACTGATGTACATCTTAAGAATACTAGCTACTGCTACCAAATAAAGGAGCAGAGAATATTCCTTTAACTCTACTTTCTGATCTTAAACTTCTGTATATTCAGAATTTAGGTGCTGCACTCATCTTGTTATCTAGCAACTCAACTTCTGGGATAACATTAAAACCAATATTTTTTCAATATGCTCATGTCATATATCATAAGAAGAAGAAGAAAAAGAAGAAATGAATATCTCGATATCTGAACTGAAAGTTTTCAGTTCAATGCTCATATTGCAGAAGGATGGAAATTTATCTTGCAATTACTGAAACAATTGAGAAAGAAGGAAACTCACATAGTTCCAGCAACTCTGGTGCTGATGTGGGTGTTTTCCTCTTCATCGAGCCTGGCTAGCCCAAAGTCAGAGATCTTAGGATTTATATCCTTATCAAGTAATACATTAGCAGTTTTGATGTCCCTGTGAACAATTTTCAGTGCAGATTCATCATGCAGGAAAGCCAGACCTTTTGCAATACCAATACAAATCCTCAGCCTTTTTGGCCAATCCAGCATCAGTTGCACTTCCCCCGTACCTGTCATTGAGAAGTGATTAATTCCTTTCTTTCTCAAATGGGGATAGGTCAAATGGTGAAGAACAGACTTTAAGCTTACCAAACAAAGCGTGTGCAAGACTATTGTTTTCCATGTACTCATATACCAGCAATAATTGATTTCCCTCAGCACAACATCCATATAGTCTAACAACATTTGGGTGTTGTAGACCAGAAATCATGCCTATTTCATTCACAAATTCACGATTTCCTTGCCTTGATCTTGAAGACAGCTGCTTAACCGCAATTGTGGTACCATCCAATAATATGCCCTGCATTGAAACATTGAAACAAAAAGTGACTTTTTAAATTTTTATCTCATCATGAGAGTTTTGTTTATATTACTCCTGGATAACAAAGAAAGGAGAGGGAGAAAAGAGTAGGTGGAGTGTTCAAAAATAAAGATGATAGTAGAGTTATATGTATGTCACCTTGTAGACAGATCCAAAACCACCTTCCCCAAGTTTGTTTGCTGCATCAAAGTTGTTCGTGGCCGCTTTGATTTGTCTTAAGGTAAATATACCAGTTTTCAGATCTAATCCTCTAAGTTCTGTTCAAGGAACAAGGTTAATATGCTGAGCTGTATCTAACAGACATAACATTGCTATTTGGATTAGTGTTTTAGTGCCCTTCAGGAAGATGACATCTGGAAGAAAGAACCAGACACAACAGCTGCAGATACTGATTCTCGTTATGACTATGCAGAAAACAGATCTTGTTACAAGATTCTGACTAAGATATTATTATTCTTTCATGAAGCAATGAAAGCTTTAAATCTGTCACTTCAAATTCGGAGTTTGTCCTATTTTGCTATCTTCACACAGTACAAGATACATTATACATAAAAAACTACTGTCCACACCCTCCTCATGCAATTTTATGGTATTAACTTGAGCAACCTTATGTTCACTTTGAGCTTCATTTTAATTTAACAATGTTGGTAACAGGACTGATGATCTAAATTTCTACGATAAGTAATCAAGAACATTATTGATCATGACTGCAACAAATCATTTCTAATCCTTGTATAGTTTCATAATACCTGAAAAATAAAAAAAAGAATCTGAAAGGTTCATCTCTCTATAACTTCACAGCTATACCTCTTTGTTTACTTCCAGTTGCAAATTTTCATAGAAAGTATATAAAAGAGTGCAGTAATGACACCGTTGATTTCCCAAAAATAAACTTTACAAGGTTGATATACATCACCTTCTTCCCTTGATATTCTGTCCCACAAGCAGCCTTTCCACCAAATAGCACCCAAAAT
Source organism: Theobroma umbraticum (assembly GCF_002168275.2). Lineage (NCBI taxonomy): Eukaryota > Viridiplantae > Streptophyta > Magnoliopsida > Malvales > Malvaceae > Theobroma > Theobroma umbraticum. Next base: position 3,288,314 of record NW_018397267.1, on the reverse strand, counting down.
CATGAGAACTAGGAGTAAAACCAAACCTACAGCTCCAACCACAATGAAAATCTTCTTTTGTCTATCATTCGGAGGTTTAAACTCTACACAAGAGCAACAAACCAGTCACATTCAAGTTGTATGCTAGTTCAAGGAGGCATACATAATTAAAGCAATCCAACACTTCAAATTAGTAAAATAAGTTCTCACATTGTGAACAGAAAACTCAAATTTTCTGTTATGGAAAGCACTATGTGAAGAATCTAGTCTTATTGTCTTAACCTTACTTCAAGATTCAATTTTATGAAATGACTAGTTATGCATTCGTACTCAGAGAAGTGGGCATGCATCAGTTTTTACGTCTATCACAAACAGTAAAATATCAAGCTCAGTGAGAGATGTCAACATATGAAGAAAATGACGGCCTTCTTCAAGGGTGTGCAAGTTACCCGATTTCACTGAGATAGCTGATATTAGAGGGCCATATGTTGCTCTCTTTGGGACAGCTGTTGTCCCTTTACTGGTCCAATAAAATTGGATCTCCAAAGTCTTATTGCTCACAGTAACTTCCTTAAATTCATGAATGTATTCCTTGTCAACCCCTTTTGCTGCACTTTCAATGTCAAAATCCTTCAACCTGCGTTTTCCCTGAAACAAACTAATTCAATCAAATCACTGTTGCAGCATATGGAAGAGCATGTAGAGACGACTGAATACCTGGATATAAACATCAAATAACCGCCTTCCAAGACTGTAGAAAGAACTATTGTCTCTGAATACTATTTCTGCAAAATGAAGTTTTGCAGTATAGTTTCCATTTCCTAAGCAGCGAACATAATAAGTGAGCGAAAGGGGAGACACGCGTGCTGCTGTGTACAAGGCAGAGTCTTTCATCCTGAGCACGGATTTGTTATGTGCTATATAGTCATCTGAACTAGGCTTCGCATCCCAGAACTGTCCTGTGCTACTAACTTCCCAATTGTTTGTCCCGGGAACATATTTTGCTGCACCCCCTTGGTCATAATCCTCTTCATAATCAATGTTTCCTATAGTAGTTTTTCCCCCACCACAATTTATAGCCAAAGAATATCGATCTGCGTAGAAACATTGAATGCTAGTGGTTCTTAGATATATACAAATTAACAAAAGATATGTGATCAGCTGGGTATGCTGAGCACCCCCAGAACACAAAATGCCGGAAAGTATCAAAGTAGGCTTGGAAGGATAATTAAGCATATGAAGTATTTTGATCAGAGAAGAGAAAATCACCTTTTGTACACGGATTGGGGTCCCGACACCCACTGAGTTGTCTGTATCATTGTAGAATAATAAAAGAAATCAATTTAGGTGAAGTAGGATGGAACTTTTGTTAAACAAAAAACCCAAAGCCAGGACTTGAAGCTTGGTAAGTAGGAGCATACAAATTCTTTCCTCCAAAAGAGCTTTTGAACAAGTTTCTGATAGAACAACAAACAGTTACTTCTTAAAATTTTGATATAAGTTAAAAGGAAATAAGGATAGACATAGTTGAAAATTGAAGGAAGAATTAAGAAAACAATTGTTCTTACAATGTTTCCCGACAAGCGGATTGTTCAGGGTCCATGGAGAAGTTATTGTACGAAAGATCTATCGGACTGCAAAATAAACATATATTTCTTTTATGTCATAATAACGAAATGCATCTTACATTATTTTTACAGAATAATAAGTGCGTCTATGAGATATTGACAGAAAGACTTAACACTATAATTCTTGTATGTAGCTGACTTATCATTTCAAAGGATGTTACTTCAAGGTTTCAAACACAGTTTCAAAACTTTATGTACATTTGGAAGTAGATCAAGTCCTCACTGTATGTAAATTCAAAGTGAAGCTTTTTAGACATGAAGACTAAGAAAATATATCTGTTGCCCAGAGCAGAATGGCATGCCTACCCTTTTATGCATACGAGTACACATGCATATCTTTTCATATATATTAGAATGTAGCAATGCAAAATTTTCTGCCATATGAAGTTATCAAGGCATATATATCTGGGCATCATCATAAAAGATAGAATCAAAACAATGAATCACCTTTTACCATCTGTGATCTTGATCCAGCCTGGAATAGGTCCATTCAGGGAGTTGTTTGTTAGATACCTATTTTGTTAACAGAATAATCACATTACAGTTAAACATTCACTGCTAGCACATTGAAAGATCATTGAAAAGAAACAGATAAATTTTAAGGTTTAGAATTTTGTAATATTAGAACATAATGTATCCGCCTATAGAAGGTAAAATGCCACCATTGGTTAGCCTACTTTACGAAGGTGATATCACAGCATATGTTTAGCATCATAAACAATTCTTCAATGCAACTTCAAAAAGGAATGCAGGAACAAAATCTCAGTGAATCATATGCATGATGATGACCCTTTAGATTATGAAATGCTTACAAGTATTCCATTTTTGCTATACTGGTTAAATTCGAAATAGTTCCTCCAAATCTGTTGAAACTGAGATCACTGCCAGAAATCAGAAAAGAAAGGAACAGTTATTGAATCCGGTAATAAATTTAATAGACAATGAACTCATGGTATCAATTGTGAAGCTTAAAGTCATATAAAAATAAAACAGAAGCATAAACACATCAATAGCTGATTATTTGTTTCATCAATGGTAATCAGAACTGTGAAAGTCCTATTAAAATTTTAATAGAGTATAAGAAAACAGTATTATTGATGTTAACTAGTTGTAATCTACGAGGCAGATAGTTGCAATCAAAGCATTTTTCTATCTGATTAGAGAACAAAAATTAGGCTTGAAGAACAGAAGATTTACATAATTCTTAGTTGTGGCAATTCTGACAAATAATCAGGTATTGGTCCAGATATCCTACAGCTCCTCAACATCCTGTAACATAAAAATGTAAGAACAATTGCAGCAGAGTGTACATTCTTCCGTTTTCAAGGATTATATTACTTAAAAACAACTCACAAATTTTCTAAGCTTTTCATGTTTCTTAAGTATGGAAACTGAGAAAGTGCTCCTCCATTTAAGTCACTAATCCTTCTGCTTGAAATTAAATCAGAATTTATTGTGAAGATAATAAAAGCTTGTTCATAACTCAGTAAGTGAGTTTCTTATCTTCGAAAAGAACTTATGGAATTCATGGAGCAAAGAATTCTGACCTCCGAAGGCAGACTTACAGTTCAATTAAGTTATTTAAGGAAGAGATGCTAGGAGGAATGGGGCCCTGAAAACCACTGGCTTGGATCTCTCTGTTAAACAGAACAAATTAACTACCAAAATTTGCATGGAAGCCTCCCGAAAGAGGTAGGAGGAACAAGCTACTTACAACTTTTGGAGTTGTTTCCAACTTTGAAAAATATCAGGTATCCTTCCAGTGAAGTTGTTGCTGCTAATCCTACTGCATGTTAGGTGTTAGCAAACATGAAAACGAGTTTGAGTGATATCAGACCTAAAATTTTGTTGCCACAACAATGTATAAGGACTAAGGTTACGAGAACTTACAGTTCTGCTAACTTGGTCAAGCTGGTGAGAGCCCTGGGTAACGGTCCTGTGAGATTGTTAGCACTAAGAATGCTGCAGTCACCAATAAAGAAGATCAAATCAGTTTATACATAGCCTTAGATTATTCAATGTGTTATATAACATCTACAAGATAATAATAAAACATGCAGGTATATCTTAGCAGAAAGAGAAAAAGAAACCAACAGTCTCTCCAAGTTAAATAATTTCCCAAGTTCAGGAGGAACAGGTCCAGAAAACAGGTTGGTTTCAAGGTTCCTGAACATGCAGAGCAGTTTATTAGAGCAGGTTAACAAAATGAAAGCTTGATTGCATTAAAATGGAGTGAGAACACAAAAAGAGATAAAAGAGTTAGAACATACAAATATGTGAGTGTGGTAATGTTCCCTAAGTAGTCTGGAATACGTCCCGATAAGCGGTTGGCATTAAGACACCTGATCAAGAAGATGAGTATACAGCAAAACCTCAATAAATGTGTTACGCGATTACTAGAGAAACTTAAACATGAAATGCAGAAGTGGCTTACAAGCTTTCTAACTTTAGAGAAGCCCATTCGCGTGGTATTGTACCATTAAGGTAGTTCCGCGTAAGATCACTGCAAAGGAAAGAAAAAAATTTATCTATTAAACGAAAATTATAAAGGGCATCATATAATTTTCTGATATCCAATATCAAAACACCATAGTTGAGAGCCCTTCTTACATGAACCTAAGGTAAGGTAGCTTCGCTAACGATGGTGGAAGTACACCAGGCAGATCCTGTCCTTTAAGAAATCTGCAACACAAGAGCATAATAAACAAGTTGTTTGAGCAACTACTGTAAGTATAAACCTACCAAACATGGATATAAGTGCAATTACATATCAAAGTTATAGTCATTGTCTGTCCCATTGTTATTTAACTCAAGGAGGTCCATGCTGAGAGCGTCTTCGAATGGCAGTCTCCATTATTTCATGCTCAGCCTTTCATTACGTCCTAGTGTTAGTGAACTTCTCGAAATTTGCCCCTTCAACTTCGGTGGTAGAATAATATAGCAATGATTAAATTGATCCTCCACGTTACATCTAAATCTTCTCATGGAAGTAATAAATATTTTATAATCAGGTATTTGAGTAGTAAAATTACTATTTGTCACGAGTTCAGATAATAATAATAGGATATTCACTACATGAATTTAATTATAATTATTAATTTTATATATGATTTTTTATTCATATAGTACTTTTAATTAATAAAATATTTATTAAAATTTATTTATTATTTTAAATAAAATTTTAATTTTATTTTATTTTTATGAATTAATTTTCATTATCTTTAATAATATATATGTAAGTTTATTTGAAATTTATTTTGCATTTCCAGTTCTGGTTTTCTTACAAGTATTAATATTTGAATTCAAATAATATATGAATTTGGATATCTTAAAATTAAAGCATATTTTAGTAGTACTCATTATATATATATGGTATTAACCTAGCAAGAGTAATTAGAAATTTAGCGAGTGAGGACACTTATATAAATAAGATAAAAGATTTGCTAATCGTAGAGGTTTGAAAGGATACTTGAATGTAAAAAGATTTAAAATGTCACTTAGATGCAAATAGAAAAGAAGCAAGTTAAAATAGAAAAATGAAACAAAAAGTGCTTTGTTTGTCTCATAAATCTATTTTTTAATTATTATAAATATTTAATAAAATCAACTAAATATAACATGTAATATTATATATATGTACAAGCCACGAGTACATTTCTGATCATTCTTAATTTATGAGTAGAACAATTTACCAAAAATGTAGGCTTGATTTGACTCAAACCTAAAACATTTTAGATTCCAACATAAATAGAGATATTATTATATATTATGAAAAAGCTTTTTTGTTTAATTTCAATTTTGAATTATCTAAATAATAATATTGCATCGCGAATTTAAATGAGCAAACGTAAGTAGGCCGAACGGAAACCGAAACTTATAGATATCTTAATGTGAATTGCTACCACTTAAGGCACTAAGACGATTGAACGAGCCCAGAACTCACAAACGAAACAGACTAAAACTGATAGATCTCGTGGGCTTAGGGCTTTGAAGCCTTTAGCCTTTACCAGGACCAGGGGCATGACCCCATGAACCATGGTCCCAGTCAAACCCACAGTAGCCAGCAGAAGTCTTGGACAGGTTGGTTTGTCACTTGTCAAGTTTTTCATCAAAGCCCAATTAAAAGAATTGAAGAAGAAAAACAAGACTCAATACAGGTAAAAAAGCTACGCACGCATGCCATGGTAACATGTCACTGAGTAGTAATGATATTAGCGTATATGGAACATACAAGATAACGACGTGGCAGACATCACCAGGGAAGGAGCAATTACAGATGACTGTATTATTGTACAATGGCCTGTCCGGAAGTTTTGGCGTTTCCCAGCTTGACTGATTACTGCAAGGGTCGACCGAGAAAACCCAGTCTTTTTTCCCTAATTCTTTGGCAATTTCATGAAGAGCATCCACTGCAGATATCAAAAACCAATCATCAAAACAATACCAGAGACATAGCTTGAAAACTTTTTTTTTTTTTCCTTTGGTGCAGTAGGTATTTGTAGAGGAGAAAAAATGGAAAACAGTGGCATTCAGATGACAGGAGATCGTTAAAAAATAGGGGAAGAAATTAATGAACTTGAAAGTGAAGGAAAATTATACAAAGACTAGTTAGAAAAGCCAACTCGCCTTCATCCTTGGGAAGCTTTCCTGCTTGTGCTTCCATCGCCATTAATATAATTATCAATACAAGCATACCTGATCTAAACATGGCCCCTAACATATCATGGACTCTTTTCATCGTCACCACCCGCTTCACACTTCCTTGAGCCTGTTTGCAGAGATATCAATGTACGGTGAATGATTGAGATCAAGTTGAATACTTCAGGTATTTATTTATACCCCACAATCATCAGCAATTTAGAATAGACTATTGCCCAACTGGCGGAAAATATGTTTTTTAAGATATCTTAAGGTTTATTTTTAATAAAGGTGTTGTATTTGATATTTTGCATGTATTAGGATAGTTTAACTTTAGGATTTAGTTATAAAAGAGTGTGTTATTTATGTCAATATTAGATTTAGATTATGATTTTAATGAAATTAAGACTTTGTCCTCCATTTCTTTTAGTCTTTCCTTTTCTGTATACCTTTCTAACTAATAATACTCATGGTCCACAAAATAGAAAACCAAGAAGAAGGTAGATAGACATATTAATTATTGTCGTTGTACAATGAAAGCCCATGATGCTAGATTCCCTTGCATTACTTCAGATCTTGCCGGGGCTTGTCTTGGCACTAGTGGAAATTTAGATTGGTTCCATGCATACGTCTATCCATCCTGAGTTAATGCATGATTTTGACACTTTACAATTCCTTCCTAGGAGCAAAGGAAAAAAAGGATAAGATATGTGTGAATGGATCCATTTTACTAATTTTCTGGGAGACAAATGAAAAGCATATGTTTTGTCATTTTCACACTTACATAATTAATTACTGAATAAGATATAGAAAAAATATGTTTTATTGTTAGTAGTTCTTTTATCATACGTATATAATTCAACATTATGAATGCATAAAGAAATGACAGAATTTTTTTTCTTTAATTTCCCTCTCTGATCTTACCTTGCGCTTAATTTCCCAGCTCCAATGTCCAGCAGTCCAGCTAACCTCACCTTGACTTTAGGACTCCATTTACGTTTCTCCAAAGGGAACTCCATCAGTCCCTTGCCGCTCCGGATCAAATAACCAGGACTCCCTGGTTTAATGGCTTCTGATACCTTCCTTCTCGATTTAGGATCTTGCAAGGATCAGCTCTGCAACGTATATACATAGCAACAGGATTAACTCTGCACTCTTACATCCTCTATTTTTCAACAGGGTACATAATCTCAGCTTCAAGACTTGAGTTTCCATGCAAAGTCCATGTAACCTCATATAATATTGTCAAATGTGATCCTATCACAATATCCTAGTCATAGTCAATTGTTTGTACAGAATAAAAGTAGAATGAGAAGTCAACAAATCAATAAAGAAGTAATTTATAGATTTGTTTAATTATCTTGAATCTCGATTTTCCATTTCAAAGTCCTTTTTAAAGTAAAAATATTAGTTCCATCAAAAGTTTTTGACTTTGCCACACGCATATGCATCATCTTGGCAACTTCCTTAAGTTGGCCCATTCACATGGAGTGTTTATGGCAAGGATACAGCCAGTACGTGCTTCTTGGCTTAAGAGAAACCAGACAAATCAAACTGCTGAAACTCGAGAGACAAAGGGTTGGTTCAGTGTGGTTCTATATATTTAAGCTATAGATTGTACCATCCTCTTTGGAAATTAGGCCATTGTTAGAATAATTGAGTTGGTCCTACCTTATCCATATTTATTGTTTACTGTTTTTGTTTTATGAACGTGAATTTTATCAAGTGTAACCCAAGAAATTGCTCAGGTTCTGTAAATATGACTGTTTTCAATGTTTTCATGAGAATGGATGCACTGATCTCGAATGCAAATAAATAAGAAACGCAACTTCATGACTTTCAACATTAACCATTCCTCCCAATCTACAACCCTTATGTAACACAAACCTCAGATTTCTTTGATTTTTGAAGCCAAATATAATTTACAAATACTATCTTTTATGTTACACTACTGAGAATTGATATCGATTTGATAGATCCTAGCTAGAACGACATTGAGGAAGAGCCAGGCAATACCCCGGAATCTGATGAGTGAGTGAAGGTACTACTTTCGCCTCCCTTCCGAGGCTGCATCCGGTTGAATTGGTCTCTTAGAGCTCCCAGCCTCAACTCATCACCAAAGATACTGGGATCCATGATTAATTCAGGAACATGGGTTCGACCTTTAAGCATTTTTACCACCTCAGACATGTTAGGCCTAAGTGCCGGTGACGAATTAGTGCACAATAGAGCTACTTTTATCATTCTAACTGCCTCTTCCTTGTTGAACTCGCTCCCCAACGTTGGATCTACCAACTCCATCAAATTTCCCTTTTGTTGTAAAACAAGTGCCTAAATATAGATGGAGAAGAGGAAAAAGAGACAGAAAAGCACATAAGAACTAAGATGCAATAATGTAATAAATGTAAAGTGAAAGAATAGTTAAAACAAAAAAGAAGTTAGAAGTTTAACACTGAGAGCACTATCAATGAAAAGGGAAAACAATAAATAACCAAAATGCATGGAGCAGTTGAGTTTATCTCAACTCAAGAACAGAATCCATTTTGAACTAAAAACATAACTTCTATCTTACCCAATCTTGGAGGCATACAAAATCTTCCTCCGTTCCATATCTTGTGTTTTTCTTTCCAGCAACAGTTTCTAATGCAACAATCCCGAAACTATAAACATCTGCTTTATAGGTCAGGTAGCCCCATAATGCATATTCTGGTGCCATGTATCCTCTGCAAGACAGGAGCTATAAGATGCATGGCACTTCCAGGTATATCAACTTTTCTCACCTTTTCATATACAGTTAAGTAATTAATATATCTATGATGCTGGACTCACTTGCTCTTGGGGAAAATAAGAAAAGAAAATTAGCTTTGGTATATACCATTAATTGTCAAATTTTAATTAGGTAGATTGTCAAGAAAGAAATCATAGGTTTATTCTCTGCTCTACAGAATATTTAAGATGTGTGCATTAGTTAGGAAAACAAGAGAACAATTTCGCCAATTTCTTGACAAGAAGATTAAAGCTCATTTATTATCCTTTATTATAATTACATAAACAACCTTCAGACACTTAAGCAAACTATTTCTTAAACTTGTAATTGAATTGGAAAAAGAAAAAAGAAAAGAGAAAAGAAAGTAGAGATTATCAGATTCAACTGAAATATACATGACTGAAAGAAATGAAATGATGATTAGCAGATTCTTTGAGAGAAACTGTGAAAAACAGCAGGGAAAAAGGTAGCTCACATGGTTCCAGCGACTCTAGTGCTAATATGGGTGTTTTCCTCCTCATCAAACTTTGCCAAACCAAAGTCAGAGATTTTAGCATTGAGATCCCTATCAAGTAGCACATTGGTAGTTTTGATGTCTCTATGAACAATTTTTAAATTTGATTCCTCATGCAGGAAAGCGAGACCTTTTGCTATGCCAAGACAAATTTTCTGCCTAGTAGGCCAGTCCAATTTCAACCGGCTTTCCTTGGGACCTGTATTGACACACATTGGCCCATTTAATGAAACACATCATATAGTTGTCAACATACAATGTTTAGAACTTTTGGTTCCCATGGTTGTTATGAAATCAACACCACCTAGGGGGTAGTGGAGGCTGTTACAGGGAGATGGTTGCTTCCGTTGTGCAGTAAATAAGTTAAAGGGCATATGAAGCTTACCAAATAAAGCACGGGAAAGGCTATTATTTTCCAAGTATTCATACACCAACAATAACTGATTTCCCTCAATGCAACATCCATACAACTTGACAAGATTTGGGTGTTGTAATCCAGCAATCATGGACAGTTCATTCAGAAATTCACGGTCTCCTTGCCTTGATTTTGAAGAAAGCTGTTTTACTGCAATTATAGCTCCATCTAGTAGTACCCCCTACAGTGATAGTATATAATAAAATTTAATATCAACATTGTAAGAACAACTCCTAAGCATCTGCGACCAGAAAGGACAAAACAAAGATGGTCAAAGAGAAATTACAGAGCAGGTACCTTATAGACAGATCCAAAACCACCCTCTCCAAGTTTATTTGCAGCGTCAAAATTGTTAGTAGCAGCTTTCATTTGTCTGAAGGTAAAAAAGCCGGTCTGCAGGTCTAATCCCCTCAGGACTTGGGAAAAGAAGGGGGCCAAAAGTCAAATTACATTGTCAATAAGCATGCATAGCACGCCACTGTGCGGATAGGTCATCTAAGACAAATTAATTGAAGGAAAAAAATTATATCTTCAAGTTATTTAGAGTACCTTGTTCCCTTGAGACCTTGTCATCAAAACAGCCTTTCCACCACAGAATGCCTAGTATTACTAGAAGGAGGCATGGAACAGAAACTGCAGCTGCAACCACAAACTTCATCTTCCTCTTCCAATCGTTTGCAACTGGCGGCTTAAAATCTAGCAAGAGTGAGGATAAAACTGGTAAAAAAAGTCTTTCTTAAACTACATCTCCTGAAGTAACACTGCATATGCATACACATAATGCTAGACTGATCCAATATTTGAGGTACTTAGTAATTAGGACATTACAGAATGGTTAAAGCAGAAAACTAAATTGGATCTTTTGTTGCTTGCACAGTCTATTTTAACGTTCTGTTAACCTTAATTTCCAAGAACCATGATCCTATGTGCTTTACATCCTTTGCAAGTCAATCCACCTCATGCACTAAACAACTTAGACAACAATTAAGATTCAAATTTAACTAGGAGATGGAGCAAGGATACTAATTACTCGGAACACATGAAGTAGGAGACCGTACATACAAACAGAACTTACCAGAGTCTACTGAGATAGCTGAAATCAGTGGGCCATATGTTCCCCTTTTCGGAATACCAGTTGTACCCTTCCCAGCCCAGTGAAAGCGTATTGCCAAAGTTTTGTCCCTAACAACCGTTTTAATTCTCCTTATAACTTCCTTATCAACACCTTTGGCCTCATTTTCAATATTGAAATCCCACAATTCACGTTTCTCCTGCAACAAATCAATTTAATCAAACCATTTTGGGTAACATGCAAAATGCACACTACACATATAGCCTGATTGGCTACCTGAACATAAACATCAAATATCCGTCTTCCAAGACTCCGAAACGAACTATTTTGTCTGATAACTATCTCCGCAAAGTGAAGTGTGACTGTATAATTTCCATTTGCTAAGCAACGAACATAATAAGTGAGAGAAAGAGGAGAGAGGCGTGCTGTTGTGTATAAATTCGAGTTGTTTGTTCTCAGTATGGAAACATTTTGTGCTATATAGTCCTTTGCCGATACGGAGGTATCCCAGAAAAGCCCAGTGCTACTAGTTTCCCAAGTCTCTTCGATTGGAAAATATTTTGCTGGACCACCTGCATCTTCATCCCCTTCATAATTGATGTCTCCAATGGTTGTTGCTCCTCCACCACAATTTATATGTACTGAATACCAATCTAGAAATAGTGGTAACAGTAATGGTAATTATATTGATTAAACAAAACATGAAAGAGAATAAAGCAAAAAGACATGTACGAAAATCAATGCCATATTTGATCTGTACATTGATCTCAAATATGGTATCACCTCAACTAGAGAAAATTTTCAGAGTCTATATTTGTATTTTAACTCAAGAAAGAATTACCTTTTGAACAAGGAAAGTTCTTCAGGCAGTTCTCAAGTCCTCTGGATTAGAATAGCATGACAAAGAAGCGTCAGCCTTTTTTAACAGTGATCCAAAGGGGAAAGCATAAAAATAACAATAAAAAGGTTTTTGAACATTCAGTAAGTTACAAACTCACAAGTTTTTCCCTTCCGAAGAGCTTTTGAACAAGTTTCTGATAAACAGAAAACCAATCACTTTAATATCTTGAGACATCTACAATGGTAGAAAAGTAAACACAACACAAGAAAGCCAAATTTGGAGAGAGTTTTTCTTACAGATTTTCACGACAAGAAGCCTGCTCAGAGCTTTTGGAGAAATTATTGTAAGATAGATCTATCTGACTGTAAAGAAGAATAATAAGTTGTGACTAATTAGAACTTGAAATTTTAAAGGCGTATCTAGGGACATTTTAATTAATATAACAGTATAACCACTATAACTTAAACAAGATTTCACAGGAAAATTGTTTGTCTAAGGGAGATGGCCACAAATGTATTTTTGACGTCTTCTAGTGAATGTGCAAACTGCATCAGGCCATTTTTCCTGGATTTTTACCCTTGAATGGCTACAAATTTGGCAGTTTAGATCATGTACACACTCCTTGAAGAGAAATACTGAGTATAGCGAGTAAAATCACCTAAGACCAAATCCCTGACTTCACCCAGGGCTAGAGGGTTCAGATGGTTTTGTGGATTAGTAAACAACCAAAGACCAAATCCAACTATTACCAAGGGTGGGAGGGTTTTTGGCTAGGGAAGGATTCTATTGTTATTAACTCTAGCCATTGGACCAGAAAGGGATATAATAAGTTGTATCAGAACAACATAAACTCATAACATAAATCTACAAGATTAAATCTTTCTTGTCACCCTTCTTATAGAACTACATGGTGGTTATACCATGACTAAACAAACATCTCTATTTCAGTTACTGTTGAGCCTGCTTTTCAAACGATCAGTTTGTCATATCTCACACATACTTTGCCGATGTTATGCAACATAAATGGACCTTTAGAAAGCAAAATTGAGAGCAAATGATTCCAGCTAGATTACATGAAAATTAGTTTGGCAAAATTCTGGAAACATGAAAATGAATCCAGATTTCACCAAAGATATTGGATGAATTGACCAGATGGCTTCATGCTATGTAATTGAGCATTGCAGGAGAGATAAAGTAATTTTGAGAAAATATTGCAATCCTATATTTGTTAGCATGTGAAAATCATGTTATAAGTAAGAAATTTCTTTCAAGATTACTTAATGAAATACAGAAAATGAACTGATAATGATTTGATGTCAAAAAATTGCCAAAAGATGGAAAAAGGGATGGTAGACATACTAGCGGCCATCTCTTGTGTTCACCCATTCTGGAATGGGCCCCGTTAGCAAATTACTTGTCAGGTACCTATTCAGCAAGCAACATATAAAACCACAAATAAGCAATTTTATTGGAAATATCTTGAAAGTTTATGTTTTAAAGTGAAGAAGTGAATTAATTTAATCAAGCGCTAAAATTTTGCCACTGCTTATGTGAAATTTTCCTTTCCTGTTTTCTGTTTCTAAAATTTGACTTGCAGATGTGCTAATATCAGCAGGCTGGTTCTATTGTGGCAATCATATTTTTCCATTAAGTACACCACTCAGATAAATAAATAAAAAATTATTATGTTCTATGTTATCATAAGAATCAAAAGGTTTAAATTTTAAGATGAACACTTGTTTACTAACAACTAATTGTTTCACATAAATAGTCATATGATTGTGTGTCAACTATCAACTTCAAGATTATATATACAAAATTGTCCTTCTCATGGATTCAGAGATGGAGGATTCTAGATTGCACACAAATACACAAGAGTTCAACGTGCTTACATGTATTGTGTAGACACAAGGCTGTTAGAATCTGCAACTTTCCCTTCCAATCTGTTGAAGCTGAGATCTCTGCAAGAAATAGAAAAGTCAGGCATTTTATAATGAAAAATACAACAATCTGCAACTGATGGTTTAATTGAAATGTGAAATCCGTTAAGACATATATTAGTGCATTAAGAAAGAGAGCTGTCAGGAAATTATTAGTACATTAGAGGTTAGAGTTCTCAAGCTGCTAATTAATAATTATAGTAGATTAAGGAATAATCCTAATATTCCATTAACCCAAATTAAATGTTTCTGTACATATTACAGGGCAGTCCAACTGGGAATCATTTTAAAGTGCAAAATTCCTTTGAAATAGGACAATGACAAATTATCAAGATGCATAACTGATAACAAAAAAAAAAAAGGAAAGAAAGGAAGAAAAACTATGCTAAATATTTCCAAAAACCTTTTATCCAAAATCAGGCCAAGCCCTGGAACACTCAATAGTTGGCATGCAAAGCTAACCATTATTTTTTAACAATATAATAAAAAATACACCTAGCCTCCAAGCACTTAAAAGTTGAGATGAAACACGAGAAGAATTACAAAATCTGCAGTTGTGAATATTCCCATATGTATTTTGGGATCGATCCAGATATATTGCAGCTCCGTAACATCCTACAATAAGAGTCATGTGAGTATGATCATTGCAAGTAGGGACTAGTACGACCTTGAAGAATTTTGCCAGCTTGGGAATGACTTACAATCTGTTCATGTTTGTCATGTTTTGTAAGTTTGGAAACTTTGAACCCTCTCCATGTAAGTCACTGATCCTTCTGAATAAAATTTGCATCATAAACATTTGTTAAAAGAGAAAAGGCTCCCAGTGAAGTCATTTGAATGTCTAAATTTGGAGAGGACAGAATGAGGTTGTATAGATTAATGGCTACAGACTACTTTACAAATTATTACAAGCCAAAACTCACAGTTCCTTTAAATTATTCAAGACAGCTAAGCTGGGAGGGATTGGCCCTTCAAAGCCACCAGCTTGAATCTCTCTGTCAGCAGAAAAGTTCAAAGTAATGAAGATTTCGCCCAAAAACTGCATTACAAAGACTTCGGAGATGTGATGGGCAAAGAAAGACACTTACAATTTCTCAAGTTGCTTCCAACTTCGAAAAATGTCAGGAATCTTTCCAGTGAAGTTGTTACTGCTAATCCTACTGCATGAACCCACATAAAAGCAAGATTTCTTATCAAAGCAAGCATTATATTTTTAATGGTATAATTACAGATAATTCTCTTAAAACACTTACAGTTCTGTTAGTTTGGACAGATTAGAAAGTGCTAAGGGAAACTCTCCAGTGAGAAAGTTAGCACTAAGAATGCTGCATTCGCCAAAGAGGAAAATCAAGTCAACTTCAAGTGAGTCAAGTGTTGCTTGATTATTCTATTTGTTTAGAAAGAGACGATAATCATGTATGAATACATAATAGGGAAAAAGGAAGCCTAACAGATTTTCCAGGTTAACCAATTTCCCCAGCTCATGAGGAATACTTCCAGAAAACCGGTTGTTCTCGAGGCTCCTGAAAACACAATACTAATTAGAAACCTTATAATGTTATACAGAAAAGGGAAAAAAAAAAAAAGAAGAAGAATAGAAACAAAAAAGATAAGCAAGAGAGATTGATTGAAAAGGCATACAGATATACAAGGGTGGTAATGTTTCCCAAAAAGGTTGGAATTGGCCCTGATAAGCGGTTCATAGAAATAGATCTGAAACAGATTCATTCCTATCAGTTTAATATGAAGGTAAGAGTCACTTTGTAACCGTGATAAACATAAATTGCACTAGTAGCTTACATAAGTTCCAACTCCATAGTAGCCCATTCATGGGGTATTGTTCCATTAATATAGTTCCGATTAAGATCACTAGAAGCAAGAGAAAAGATGTTAACATGGATAAAAGGTAATGATACTGTTTCTGCTTTTCTAATTGTAAATAAACCATTGTAACCTTTACTTACATTGTTTTAAGGTATGATAGCTTGGACAATGAGTGTGGAAGAACACCATTAAGATCCTGCCCTCTAAGATAGCTGCTCCAAAAGGATATGAAGAATTTTAGATTCATGTCCAATTTTAATTGATCATTTCCAAATATTACAATGTTTCGATTTCACAGAATTCAATTAGAAGAAAAATCTTGTGGACATTTTGAGACTTAAGTCGCATCTTATTGGTCAAATGACAGCAACAAAGTGACCTTCCATGTAGAAAAATATAATCAAAATTTGTGTACTGGATATGTACCTTATGACCGAAAATGATTCTGATAATCATTCTTTATACAAAGCCAAAATCACAGAACTTATGCATTTTTCATTGCTAAAATTAAGGTGAGAAATGCAGCCAAATCATAGGTCTATAAACCAAAGTAGCATTTTAAGGGTGTGTTTTAAGGAAATTGGAATAAGAATTTTCTTCTAACAAGTGAGGAGGAAAGAGGAGAACTCACATGCCATCTATATGACATTCACCATTGGGGAAGGAACAATTGCAAGTAACGGTACTGTTATTTGTTACCCCTGGCACATTCGGCGGCGGCGGTGGTGTAAACCAGCTTGACCTATTGTTGCAAGGGTTCTCAGTGAAATTCCAATCTTTCTTTCCAAGTTCTGCCGCGATCTCATGAAGAGCTTCCACTGCAAAGTAATAAAAATAAAAACCCATTGCTGCAAACAGGCCACACTGCAATTATATGCCTTAATTGTGCAGGAAAAAAACCGAGAACCTTCATTTCAAACATTTTCGTACCCCTTTTCCTTCTTGTCGGAGAAGGACAAGTTGTTAAAGATAATTTATTGGACATGCACAAAATTTAAAGTTGAAACTTTTAATATTATGTCGTTAACTTTCAATATCAAGAGCCTGAGGGTTGAATTTCAGTTAATCAAATTGCAAGCTGTACTTAGTACTTACTTTCAGAATCTGGAGGAAGAGGCGGCTCTACTTGAGCTTCAACATTGTTTGTTCTGAAGCACATGAGAACCCATGTAAGAATCATAAGGTGGAAAACAGTCATTGAAACACCACCAAAGCTTCCCATTTTTGTTTTTCTCCTATATGCTCAATTGCACCGTTGAGCTTTTCTCGCTATCTCTTTTGTCAGTTTCTCTCCGTCTCTCTGTCTGCATCTAAAGTAAGCTTATTTTACGACACTGAGACAAGAGGGTAGAAAATTACTGGCAAAACCAGTTGTAAACAATCACTATTAACCTCTTTGGTGGAAGTGTGGGGATTATGTGTCTTTGTCTTCTTTTTTCCTTTTATTTGGAAAAAGATCCCATGATCCTATCCAAATTTTGGGATGCCATCGATGACTAGCCGACAAAGTCCAATCAATTCGTGTGGTCTTCTTCAACTGCTTTCATATCTACTTCCCCTGTCGGTTGATATATACTTAAAGACACATTCTGGGCAGGCCCCAATCGACTCTATTTTCAACGTCACCATCTCAGCTTTCCAGTTTCAACGAGATCATAGTGGTGAGAAAAAAAAAAAGGCAGTATTGGTTTTTTGGATTTTTGCTTGAAGAAGGAACACTACTGCCTACTGGTGTCAATCAGTATCTGTAGTCGGCTCCATTGTCCACACATTCACACCAAGAATTGTCAAGACAGAGTATTGTTTCTTCCTTTAATGCAAGTTCGTTTATAGTCTTTACACCGACTGGATGGAACGCAAATCTAACTTGAGTTAGTTGTGGCATTTTTTCTTATTAGAGACCGTGTTAATTATGGAAATATTAATGGGTCTTTTTTTATTTGCTTTTTGTTCCGATTATTATTTATTTTTGTTCATGTTCCTTTCTTTTTTTGTTGTGTGTTATTTATATTAACTTTTTAACTTCTTTATACTTTAATACATATCGATATCAATTGCTTATAAAGTGCTGATAAGGTCTCTTGCTTTTTAAGATACCAAATACTAGTCAAAGATAGTTTTAGATTTTCCAAATTCTCCCATGCACGTGACTTTCCCATGGATATAGGGTGCTGGTCTATATATTCTTCCACTGGATGACAGCCTGGACAGGCAGGGGAATTCATTTTAGTCAGCCAGGGCAGGCTCCCAACTTGACTGGACTTTTCTATTGGTTAGCTCAGGAAGTTTCCTTGCCTACACGAAAATTCCTCCCTTAGCTCTGAATTCTGATACCGGCTGCCATATATTTCTTCATTTAAACAACTATGAGAAACCGCTTAATAATCTTGAACAAACGTTGAGGAAGAGTTACCCAAGCAATGCTGTTGAATCGGATGACTAAGTAAACGTGCCTTTATGAGATGGCATTTGGTTAAGTAGGTCTCTTAATTAGGGCTCCAAACCCTCGACTCATCACAAAGATACTCGAACCCATACTCAGTTCAGGAACAAGGGTTCGACCTTCAAGCATGTTTACCACCTCAGATATGATAGGTCGAGGTGCTGCTGAAGGATTAGTGCACAATGAAGCTACTTTTATCATTCTAATTGCCTCTTCCTTGTTGAGCTCGGTCCACAACAATTCCAAAGCTGTAAACGTCATGGTTTTTATGTCTGGTAGCCCCATAACGCAAGAGATTCTAAGTTAATTAATTACACTTGAAACATCAGTTAATGAGTACCATGATATCCAAACACTGCATTTAATTAAGTTCATGAACCATGCATGTATATATATATGTACGTTCTATCATTATCTGGACAAGGGAGGTGGCTCCACTTGTGCTTCAACTTTGTTTGATCCCATGAGGATGAGCATCAAGACTGTAAGTAACATAAAGCCAAAGATATATACATGGCTGGAAGGCAAGCAATTCTTCCCAGGTTTTCTTCTATCTAGATGCTCAGCTTTTCTTGCTATCTCCGTTTTATCTGAGTTAATTTTAAGAATAAAGATTCCATGGGGTATGGAGCACATGAGATCATGTAGTAAAGGGTGCTGCTCGTCTCATCTTTATATGGTATTATTATTTGGAGGTTATAACTGGATCTTGGTCTAGCAGTAGCGCTAAATATTAACACTTTAGTGTATATTCTGTTAGATTTTTTTTTAAGCTACAGAAAAGTCGGGTAATTGAAAAAAAAAATCTTCCAGGACAGAAAGGGCCCAGATTACAACGACTGACTCAAAACATTTATTGCGGGACCGAAGGACAAGCTGATCGTATTCATCAAATTCAGACAAGTCAGGTTCTCGCAAAAATGAAAGAGACAAGTCATTGAACCTTTTAGGGAGGTCGGATCTGGGGAGTTTGCCTTGTTTACGTGTTCAGCAATCACAAGACTACAGCTTATTACGTCAACTTTGTACTTTTTTTTTTTTGAAACGTGTCTAACTTTGCACATCTAAATTCAGGAACTCAAATTAAATCAATTGATAATTTAGATTTTGATACAAAATTGTCACGTAATTCTTGCACTCGGAGACAGGAGTTAAATCCTAGTTACATCAATTAAGTGCTGCTGGATTCTCACGGGCAACTGGCGAGATGACAGCCCAAATCATTTATGTTCACATCCACAGCTTATAGCTAGACTGAAATATATTTATATATGATCTGGCCTGTAAGACAGACCTGAAGATCCACGTCTCTTAGCAAGTATAATTCATCCAAGTAACATGCAACTGGAAAGGAATGCTCACTACTATGAACAAAGTAGGCCTAATTATGAGATGAAGATGCATTTGTCTACAACAAGGCTACTTTAAACAAGAGTTCCACTTCTTTTGTTTTGACTTCAGACCCTAACCTCTCATCAAGAAGTGCTGTCAAGTTTCTGGTTTGTTGCATAATGGCATGCCTGCAATACAGAATCATATATTTCGGTATAGAAGAGATCCGAAACTGGTACAGAAAGTGGACCGCCAAAATTAGGAAAGTAAGACCAAAAATCTCTGCACCCACATCGCGTGTTTCTGTTAATGGAGTTCACCCTATAAAGGACTGACATGCTTGCCTCACTCGTAACTCCTCAAATCATAACTTTTCGGATTGTTCTAATGTGCTTTCCTAGCTTTTCCTTTTTACTTTCTTTGATTTGATTGAGTTTTGCTCTCAATCTCCCGAAGACTTTCTCTTTTCTTTAATTATATGTCGAGGTGACTGTGGTATCCTATCTAAAAGACAAACAAACTTTTCTCTTGGCAAAAAGTTATTGCTGCTCTTCCCAGTAATGATTTTCATTGCTACAACTGCCAATATCTGCTTTGTTTTGTGTGTCTGGTGGCCCCATAATGCATATTCTCTGGACATTAAGACAAGATTGTGATGTTTTATGCAAAGCATGCCCTTCATGCAAGTATCTTCAGTAGATATTCAAAAGTTTTAAGCTTTTTGTTTTGAAGGTATGGAAGCAATTTTGGCCTTTTCTTACATTGTTGTGGTAGCCCTGAGAGTGAGCATAATAAGCACCGCTAAGATCCAGCAGTCTAACATGAGTTTCTAGGGGTATGTGGGCTTCTAGATGCAAAGTACAATTTTAAATGATCATTTCCAAACAAACCCTTTCTCGCAATCATGGAAATAAGTAAACACAAATCCACATTTCTGATTTCTATGATTTTTTAAGTCAGTCTTTACATTGCAAAGAAATCAAGATTGATTTGATGCATCTTGAACAAACGATAAAGAAGAGCCCAGCAATGCTGTTGAATCTGATGAATGTCTAAACGTGCTGGTTTCATTGTCCTTCCGAGTCTGCATTCGGTTGCATTGGTCCCTCAGGGCTCCAATTCTCAACTCATCACCGACGATACTTGGGTCCATGATTAATTCAGGAACAAGGGCTCGACCTTCAAGCATGTTTAGCACCTCAGACATGATTGGTCTAAGTGCAGGTGATGAATTAGTGCACAATAAAGCTACTTTTATCATTCTAATTGCCTCTTCCTCGTTGAACTCCGACCCCAACCTTGGATCCACCAACTCCATTAAATTTCCCTTTTGTTGTAAAACAAGAGCCTGAAATAGATGGGGGTCAAATTACGGAGGAAAAACAATGCCATTACAAGAGCTAAGATGCTTAATATAAGTAAATTTCAAGTGAAAGCATTAATGAATTTGCAGAAGTTTAATGCACAGAGCACTTATCAGCAAAAAGGAAAACCAAAAGCACATATCACTTAAGAGAATGCATGGATATCTCTATCAAATCCCAATCGCAAGAATAGAATCCAAGATATAACATTTAGAACCTAAAACATCAACTCTATCTTACCCAATCCTGAAGGCATACAAAATCCTCCTCTGGTCTATATTTTGTATTGTTCTTTCCAGCAACAATTTCTAATGCAACAATGCCAAAACTATAAACATCTGCTTTGTATGTCAGATAGCCCCATAATGCATATTCTGGTGCCATGTATCCTCTGCAAAATAGGAGCTATAAGCACAACATTCTCAAGCATATCAATTGGTTCACCTCTGCATATGCAGTTATGCAATTGATGAATTTATGATTCAGGACTTCCTCGCTCTTGGGAAAATTAAGAACATAAACAAATTAGTCTTGTTAAGTATTGTGAAAATGTCAAGTTTTAACTGTGGTATGCAAACTTAGACACCTAACTTATCCCATTTCAACCAAAGATCGGAGGTTTTGGAGTTTGGACTCATTTTCAGTGCTTTAAATACTGATGCTACTCTCAATTGCAGAAACCATAGTTTCAAATCATAATGAGACACGTGGTAAAAGGTGGTGGCAACTGATAAAGTTATCTACTGTTGGAAACTTGGAGCTGACTCTATATTTTGCATTAGTAAATTTGCTTTATAATTACTGACCCGACTCTGGTTTTTGGTAGAGTAGGAAAAACCCTACAACCACTGCTACTGCTTTAGCTGTTTATGTTTCTTCTTTATTTTCTAAATTTGATTTAAATTGGAAAAAGCAAAACTGGGTGAGAACGGTGGAGGTGAAAGTTTATATTAAGGAATAATATATATATTATTTTCCTAAAGTAGGGGCATTATTTTATATTCTTTTTGAGTGAAAGGATTCTGGCAGACAACCTTGCTGAATAACGCCATTGAAAGGTCACATGGCCACAGTTTAAGAATTGTCCACTTGTGGAAAATAGCACAAAAACATAACAAAGAAATTGTGATTTAAATTTTTTTTTAAGTATAATACATGCTTGTCCGTAAAGTCATGAAGCTGCCTGAGATTAAAGCTTTTAATTAAGTATTAGCCAAAGAGAAGTACGCCCGATAAGTCCAACCACGTCTTGTTGTATTAAATATACTGGTGGTTCTCCCATGCAAGAGTTGGCCTTGTAGAATAGGTGCAGAGCCAGAGGGACGTATGATGACCCATAAAAGACATAATAGCATGGAGCCCAGGATGAGCCTCCGTTTTCGTCCAGTATATTAGACATATCAGTCAACGTTTAGACAGGTCAATTCAGCTCATCCATTTTTTAAATGTATAAGCGAATCCAAGTCGCGAATGTTAATCTTCTTACGGAGAGTGATAGTTATTAAGTCGAACCTTAATTGTAGCGTAAGGGTATTCTGCATTAGGTGACAAGGGAGAGCAATGTTCAAAATTATCCCCAACAAGCAAAACACTAAGCAGTCATTCTCTGGTTTTTCCAGCATTTGGCACAGGCGCCATACCTCATCGCATACCCAATTCATTACAACAAAATTTACACAATGATGCCCTTGCTCAGTGCAATAGAAAAAGCACACCCCTACCCTTCATATCACATCTTTGTTCTGTATGTACAGTTAGCATCAAGAACAGAAGAAATCAGACCTCATCCCCATGACAAAAATACAGAATCAGGTAAAACACAATTCATATCCACAGTTATAGCCAGCGGCACTTCAGAGCATCACCTCCACAATTTCAGAGAAGCATCTCGACAACAAAGAAAAGCAGCATGTGGTCCTTTGAAGCCACATCAACAGCAATAATGATCAAAACCAGCAAACACCAAAGAACCTAAACAGCAATAATGATCAAAACCAGCAAGATGTGCTCTTGCTAGATTCGAACCAAATTCTCTAATTAATACACCAAAAATTCGTACCATCATACTTAAAACCTTATTTTTAATAATTTTTTTCCCCTCGTTTTGAAACCTCCTTACACTCTCAAAATTCCTGACTATAAAAACATTTTTGACCGGTTTCCATTGGCAGCCAACCCAAATGTTTAATTAATATTCTATAAGAAAAAATGGAAAAACAAGGACACAAAACCTGCAGAGTATCAAGCATCAAATTATCAACTTTGTACATCTGAATTCAGATATTTATATTAAATCAATTGAATTTGTACTATAGAACAAAAAACTGTCTCAACTGGCAAAAGAATTTCGGACTATTTACAACTTCTAAGCAGTGCTGAATTCTTACCAGCTAGATGATACAGCCCAAGTGATTTTGTAGACTTGTATTCTAGCCTCTACGACAGAAGTATGCAACTGGAAAGAAATGCTCGCTGCTATGAACCAAATCTGGAATCTGGGTTGATTTCATTGGAGTTATAAGATGTAGATGAAGAGTAGGAGGTATGAACAGTTGTTGAATTTTGGGTTTGGCTTCCACTCGAACTTTGATCTTCCTTCTGTCGACGGAGATCTCTCATGGCCTTAAACCTTAAATCTTCAGTGTAGGTGCCTGTTTCTGGTATCAAGTCAGGAACAGTCATTCGCCCTTCAAGCATGCTTACCACCTCAGACATAGTAGGTCTAAGTGATGCAGATGCATTTGTGCACAACAGAGCCACTTTAACCACGAGTTCTGCTTCTTCTTTCTTGACTTCAGACCTTAACCTCTCATCAAGAAGCCCTGTCAAGTTTCCAGTTTGTTGGAGATGGCATGCCTGCAATGTAGAGTTATAATTGATATATCTTGTCGTATTTTAGTGTAGAATTATAATGTAGAGTTATAATTTGAAAAACTTGCAAAGAAAGTGGACCGCCAAGAGTAGGACAGTAGGCAAGTACCCAATCTAAAAGACAAACAAACTTTTCACTTGGCATGAAGTTATTGTTGTTCTTCCCAGTAACGATTTCCATTACCACAACTCCAAAACTATAAACATCTGCTTTGTGTGTCAAGTGGCCCCATAATGCATATTCTGGTGCCATATATCCTCTGCACATTAAGATTGGGGAGTTGTTATGCAAAGCATGATCTCCATGCAAGTATCTTAAGTAGACAAAAAAAAGTGGACGTTTCTTGTTTATTAAAGGTATAATAACTCACATGGTTCCAGCAATTCGGGTGGTGATGTGGGTCTTCTCCTCTTCATCGAGCCTAGCTAAACCAAAGTCAGATATTTTAGGGTTTAAGTCACTATCCAGAAGCACATTAGTAGCTTTGATGTCTCTGTGAACAATCTTGAGTCTTGATTCTTCATGCAGAAAAGCCAGACCTCTAGCTATTCCAATACAGATCTTAAGCCTTGTAGTCCAGTCTAGTTCTAGCTGATTGTGTTCTGGACCTACGTATTATCCCAAGAAAGTATGTCTCACCAGATTTAGTCTTATCCATGTGCAACATGAACATCAGTTAATCATGTCTTGATCTATAATAGTTACAAAGTAAGAAGGAAAAAAACCATGAGTGCATGATACAACACTCACCAAACAAAGCAAGGGCAAGGCTATTGTTTTCCATGTACTCATATACCAGTAGCAATTGATCCCCTTCAACACAAAATCCATGAAGCTTGACAAGATTTGGGTGTTGCAAACAAGATATCATCCCAATCTCATTTAGAAATTCACGATTTCCTTGCCGTGATTTAGATGAGAGCTGCTTTACTGCAATCTTGGTACCATCAGGTAACTGACCCTGCACCCTGACCTTTATTAGATTCTCGTATGTTAACTAAAATAGAAATTAATACTATGAGGATAGTCACATAACGTTTAGTACCTTGTACACAGGACCAAAACCACCTTCTCCAATCTTGTTAGCAGAATTGAAGTCATCCGTGGCAACTTTAATCTGTTTCAAAGAAAAAGTCCCTGACAGCATGTCTCCTTTGGTATCTGTTTGCAAAGAGCCAAAATTGCATTTACTTC
Source organism: Theobroma umbraticum (assembly GCF_002168275.2). NCBI lineage: Eukaryota > Viridiplantae > Streptophyta > Magnoliopsida > Malvales > Malvaceae > Theobroma > Theobroma umbraticum. The sequence goes on along the minus strand of NW_018397267.1, from coordinate 3,263,491 downwards.
TTTAATAATTCTTTAAATTAGAAAAATAAATGATTTCCTGAATTTTAAGTAGGGTGACTAACAAGAGCATTAATAATTTAGATTGTACTGTATTCATGACAGGTAATTTAATTGCACCATTGAGGGCAAAGCTACAGTAACTTGAACAGAAAAATGACCTAACAACTTTTGCTGCTATTCCTGCAATTAATTTATTTATAACAAACCAAGAAAAGGTGGCATAACCCTGCACAATTGGGAAATACAAGAGACATTCTGCCAGTTGAATGTCTATAAATGCAATGATAGAATATAGGCTGACCTTCTTTCCTCCAATATTTTCCAAGCAAACCGCATTTCCACCAAAGAATTCCCACTACGAAGAGGACAAGGCATGATATTACAACCCCAACAATAATATTAGCAGTTCCCTTGTTTCTTCCATTTGAGCATTGTTTAAAATCTGCCAAAACAGCGAGATTCATTAGCTGAACCAAAAAGGCCTATCAGAAGAGAATTTTTCTCCACTTTTCACCTATTTTTGTTATAATGTGTGTGTGTATTGTTTTGGGGGGAAAGGTAGCCTTAAAATAAAAAGAACTGCATGTGCTCAATGTACATGGAAAGATTATGCAGATAGTATACCTGAAACTACAGAAATAGCTGATACAAGTGGCCCATAGACACCCCTTTTAGGAATCCTCGTTGTTCCTTTGCCAGCCCAATAGAATCGAATCTCCAAGAAATTATTTGTCACACTTACATTAGGAACTTGTTTTACTAAAGGCTTTTGAGCACTCCTTGCCTCTGATTCAATATTGAAGTCCTTCCACAATAATTTTTCCTGTTACAAATGTAAATTAAATTTGAGCAAAAAATACAAATGTAAATTAATGTATCCTCATTTGCAACTTCAAAAAGTATGTATTTTCAAAGGTGTGTTTAATCACCTGAACATAAATGTCAAATATGCGCCTGCCAAGGCTGTTATATGTTTCATCAGTAGTAAACTGTATCTCTGCAAAATCCAAAGTTATTGTGTAATTTCCGTTCTCTAAGCAATAATGGAAATAAGAGAGTGATATTGGAGCTCTGCGGGCTGTTGTGTACAGTTCTGAGATGTTTAATGACAGCTTTGATACGGTATAACGTGTATTTTGAAAATCATTGTCATCCATAAAGTCTCCTGTGCTACTAAATCCCCAATAGCCATCATCTCTAATATAGTATTTTGCTGCTCCCCCCTCAACATCTCCATCTCCTTCATATAATAAATTTGTGTTGATCCTTGTGTCCTTTCCACCACAATTAACATGTAAACAATTTGAATCTGTGACAAGGAAATGATTTGGTATTAAACAAAGAAATAAGCTCAATAATATATTTAAGGAAATGCGACATACTTAAAAAGTCAATTTCTAACAAAGTATGATGTTGTTCCTTAAATGTTCTATCAACACAATTGCAATATATTATTCCATAAACCCAATACTTTTTGAAAAATGTAGACTTGGACGTACGAATCAATCTTTTATTAGACCATTTTACCTGTGTTCTTCACGTATGACTCTTTCAGGCAAGCTAACAACAGTTTGCACTTTCTTGTTCGGAAATGTTTCCAGATAAACTATTGAGAAGTTGTATCATAAAGTATAGCAAGGATGCAGATTTGCCAACTCATGCATACAAATACGTAAAACAATTATTTATTTATCAATGAGAGTTGTAGGGTTTAACTAATCTTTTTTTTCTAAAAGTAGCTATATGTTTGAATTGAGAGAAGTGGAGATAAGAGAAGCTAAGAGATAACACTAATCATTGTAGTACTGGGTCACTTCATATGAAAGAAAGGTTAAAAGCCCAAAATGCAAGTATGTAAATCCAATCTAGTAATAAAATTGAAAGAAATCTAATGATTAGCAGTCCATATATTCCAACTCCTAAGGAGACATACTTACACTGACGACAGGTGAAATCCTTCTTGCATGGAAGAGCTCCCCTCCTGTTACAGAGATCATAACAGAAAATTATTATCACAAAGTTGAACAGTGCAAACACAAGATCTTCCTATATCAAGCCACCAAACACTAGAACAACAACAAAAATATTAGTAATAAAAAGAAAAATGAGAGAAAGAAAGGGAAAGAAAACTCTTACAAGTTGTTCCTTGATGAAGAGCTGCGAAACAAATTTAGGTTCAGATTCCTAAGGACAAAATGAAATAATTATTAGCTCCATATCAAATCAAGGATAAAAGGTATAAAGGAAAGAATAATACAAAAGTAGCCTAACATGTTCTCCCAACAAACAGGTTTCTCAGGGCCTTGCCATGTGAAGTTATTGTACGAAAGATCACTGCATCCAAGCATTGAGAATGAATATCAACTTCCAAAATAAGGATGAGAATGAACTTAAATAATAGTATTTGATTATTTAGAGAGATCTTTTTCTCTTCCTTTTTCCCCCTTGAGTGTTATGAGTAGTGCATCTAGGCTTAAAAAACCAGTGAAGCTCTTTCAGAAATATAAACACCAGGCAGAGTGCATATATTGGCCTTTGAATGAACCACATGAGGAGAAAATAGATTGAATGTTGGATTGCAAGTTGACAAAACAAAGGGGAGAAATGGAAATATGATAAGAACTATCAGACAGAAACATACATGCTACTCCCTTGCTTCAAGATTGAGTCTGGCACATCTCCACTTAGCATGTTGCCACTTAAAAAGCTTATAAAAACCATATCAGATGGTCAGTATGTCATCTTAATCAAAATAAAAGAAAGCAATCAAATAATCTCTAATTTAAAATTTTAATTTCACATATCCATGTCAGTTTGTTAAGTGGTGCTGGATTGTAAAACAAATTTAGAATTCAATCTCTGTTTCAATTCCTCTCATTCCTAAAATTATGACTGTGAGCTTCTATTTTTGCTCATTGCCATATATTCTGGCTTTTACAATTAAAAAGTTCAAATTGCTCATTCAGCATCTTAAACAACGTTTCCCCATAAAAAAAAAAAAACAAACAATGTTTCTCTGTGATCAAGTCCAAACGAAAACTAAATGAAGCCACAATTTGAAGTTAGTACTTACACAAATCTTAGACGATCTGCTTGTATGCTGGTTGGAATTTTCCCAACTAACTTGTTGAAACTGACATCCCTGTTGCAGTAGAGTTTGATAATTTTATGCCAGTGCTCAAAGTTTTAAACATGATTTTGTAAACTAAGAGTCTTTAAAAGATAATAATTAATTCACTCTTTGAATCCAAATAATATGAGATCATTTCCGGCAATAACTTGGTGATAGATATCTATTGAAGAAGGTTCATAAGGCAGATTTGACCTAATAAATAATAGAGACCTATTGTGTAAATATTATCTCCTAGGAAAGCAACAGGGGGCAAATAACAAACTTTGCTTTCAAAATATTTGCCTTAAGCAATCATTCTCAATTCAAAAATAGAAGCAAACTAGACAACAGTTAATACAAAAAAAGAAAGAAACACATAGTGTAGTTTTGACATGTTTATTAATTCTAAAAGTGCCCGGTATTTTGTGTTTTAAGTGTATTCTAGTACATGCTCCTGTGACTGCAACAGGTATGTACCATTCGTAAAGACATCCCAAATTTGTCTTCTAAGTGCTATGTTGGCACCCTTTGATATATTTTTACTTATAAGCCTGATCCTTGTTCAATTTCTATTTAAAGCGTAAAGATCAAGATTTTTCAGCACAAGACTTACACAAGATATAAAGTCTTTCCTTTGTATTATGAAAAATTCGTCTGCAGTCTACAGTTAGACCAATGTCCACTCTGCAGCAAGATGGTGGTGAACTATGTAACTGTGGTTGCTAATTGAAAGTTATCGAGGCAATAATCTTAGTTTCCTAAAAGGAGAATGGAGGACAAATCCATGCTGAATCAAAGAACAGTTACGTTCATGACTGCAATACTAATAATAATAAAATTTGGCCCCTTGTATGAGTGTCCTGTGAAAGTGATTGCAAACATTGGAAGGTGCGGAAACTTGATACCATTAAACGTTACGCATGCTTTACTTACAACATTTCCAGATTCTTCATTGCCCAAACATAAGCAGGGATCTCTCCAAAAATGTTACAATTCCTCAAAACCCTAAAATATATAACCGGATCACATTTAGTCAAAATGGATCATATATAGATGGCACCTACAATATATTTGAGGATGTGAGCACTAAACATACAATCTTACTATGCCTGTCATGTTTCTGACCATAGGAAAACCCTGATTTGGCCCATTTATATCACTAATCCTCCTGCATAAAAACAAGTCCAGCATTCATGAGCCATCAACGAAAAACAAAAAACTAGCTATGCGATATAAAGTCAATGACTACAAATAAAGGAGGCATTATACTCACAGCTCAACTAAATTACTCAAAAGTGATATGCTTGTTGGTATTGGTCCCTCAAGTCCACTTGCATGCATTTCTCTGCAATTATTCAGAATAAACAAGTTTAATTGTAAGAAAATGAATACATATATATATATATATATATATATATATAAGATCTGAATTTTATGTTAAATAAGGATCTTACAGTCTCCTGAGTTGTTCCCATTTTTGTATGAAACTCGGTATGGTACCATTGAAATTGTTATCATTTATCCTACTGCAATAGACAACAAAATGCTGTTGCTCTGATGAACATATCTAGATATATGGCTTAAAATAAGGAGAAATTTGAATAAACTTACAAATCAGTTAGATTTCTTAGCAAAGCAAATGTCACTGGCAAGTTTCCAGTTAACTGATTGGAGGAGAGCATCCTGAAATTACAATATTTAAGCAATAAACATAAAACGAATACACATGATTTAAAGTTGACAAGCAAGTGAAATATGTAACAGGAAATCCAAAGAATTAGAAAATATTAAACGAAGAAGAAGAAGATATAGAGACTGGGTTCTCCTTACAATGTTTTCAAGTTGATTAAATTCCCAAGTTCAGGCGGTACGGCACCAGAGAATTGATTTGCTTCAAGGGACCTGATTAAAAAGATATCAAAAGATATCACACACTTTTTCAAGAATTTCCTATTGAATGAGAAAGGATTATGAAAGAACCTATAGGTTTTAGGTAGCTATACATCTAATAAAAAACAGGCTTTGCTAGTTTGGTTTTGCAACTTGATTCAATTTCAAGGACTCCAATCACCATAAAACTCTCAAAAGTTTAACTAATTAAATACAATTAATCAAACTTCAGAACATACAGATTTGTGAGAGTGGTAATATTTCCCAGGTGCTTAGGAATTTCCCCTGACAAGCGATTTACAAGAACAGAGCTGCAGGAAAAATTTCTGGTTAATTTATGATAGAAGAAAATATATATATATATATATATATGTATGTATGTAAGAATTTGAAAAGACTTACATCGTAGTCAACTTCATTGAAGCCCATGCACTTGGAAAGGTGCCATTTAGGTAGTTGTAAGCAAAATCACTACAATACAAAGAACGATTACTTAGAGCAGTTATCTATGACGGTTCTAGAGTGTTGCACAAACAATTAGGATGTAAAATATAAACACCATAGTTACTTATTTCAAAGGATCTTACATTTCTCGAAGGTGAGGAAGCTTAACCAGTTGAGGAGGAAGCATTCCAGGAAGGTTATAACCCTTGAGCACTCTGACATACATGGAACATGAAATATCAGGATGTACAACAACCAACATAACAGAGATTGATACTAGTAGCCACTCTAAGGAAATCATAAAATTTCATAAATTACTGAAAGAGTTAAATAGCTACTCAAATGGCTTTGCCATGGTCAATGATTTAAGGGGGTATGCACATATGTACTTGGAAACCATGCCTCAAAAGCAGGATTTATGCAAATAGCAGCTACTTAGGATACAACAGCCAATAATACCCTCAAATGTTAAGTTGTTCAAACCCTCTCAGATTCACCTTAATTAGAAACTACTATGCAGATCCAAAATTATAGAATAGAATCACACTTGATCAAATGAAAGAATTTAACATAAAATATTCAGTACTAAGATGAAGGAATAATACATCCTTACGACGTAACAAACATTGCTGTTCGTCTCACATTCACAAGAGATCTCATGCTCAGAATTCTTTGGTGGCTCCAGTGTTACCCCAACCATTTCAACTTCACAGGAATCACCATTAAATTTCCAGTACCTTGAGCCCATCGTAGCAGTAATCTCTTGCAAAGCATCAACTAGAAGACATTCATATTTCCATAAGCATCACAGCATAATGCATGAAAATAAAATGACAAAAACTGATCTAGCTTCATTTCTTAACATCTTGATAAATTCAACTCCCTTACTAGTATTGCACAAAAGGAATAAAAGAGTAGATCATGCAATCTTCAAAGAGAGAGAGAACTTAAAACCAGCAGTTTGCTTCAGCGACAAGGTCTAAGAATTGTTAAACATGTCTGGAAAGAAATAACATAATAAATGTTTGCAAATTCAATTTAAACTACAAATTGAATAAAGCATCCAAATGCCGGAAGGATTGGAATTTATCAAACAAAGAAGATGCATTGCCAGATAGAAGTAAATGCCAAAAATACACTTCATCTCAAATCTCAAAGATTCCTTTCTGGTTTACCCGTTGTTTTTGAAAGAACTGCAACCCAATTTTGAAATTTTGTTTTGGCTGACAATAATATTTGATAAAAAAAAAAGACTAATACTAATAATATAAACTAGGATCAGCATTTGAATCTTGTAAACCTACAAACAATACGGGAAGGACTGGAAAATATAAGGATTAACTGTTTAAATGGATTAAGCTCCTTACTCAAGTACTTGGTCAATTTTTTTCAGCAAGCATGCCAAAGATCACACAGAGTGGTGAAAACCAAAAATCTATTTCATCATTATATATGATTTCTTTTGTTCCTCAGGACCAGAAATTCAGTATCATTTGAGCATGGAAGAAGAGTATTTCAGCAATTATATATACCATTCACTTTCACCATAAACAGATATTTTGTTAATAAATCCTAGAATATACAGCAGCAAGATCCTCATAGATTTCTGGTTTGGTTAGCTTAAGAAAATTAGAGAAAACCAGCAATATTTGACTAGATAAATCAGCAGAAAAGCCAGAAAAAGATAAGTTCTTGTCATGAGCCTTAATTTGAAGTACCAAAATTTAACAAAAGATAAACCTTGTTAAAAATTTCAATTTCTTTCCACTTTCTTTCATTTTTCCAGCAACAAAAAAAACACCCATTTTCCCACATTATCTGATCAACCAAATAAAACAACCAAAAGAAAATGAAAATCTTTCACTCTGACTCACCTTCTTCTTGCGGCACCTTTGACGCAGCAAATCTCAGCAACCTAAAGCAACCCATGGCAATAATCAAGAAGACAAACAGTTTCTTTGTAACCATGATGAAAGTAGCAAACAACTTTGAAGGATTTAGCTTTCAAAGAAACTATGGGTAGCTGCTCAGCTCGATCCAGCTTTGAAGTCTAGCTAGACCAAGTTGCTATAATAAGGCAAGGACAGTTGCAGACTTTACTAGTTTTGTTTGCATGTAGCCAAATACCTCCGACCAAGGACTTCAAAAAATGTGTTTAGTTATGTTTTTAGTTGTTTATACAAAGGAATGAAACAATTGTCTAAAAATATCGGGAATCTTGGTTACAGTGTCACTATCCCCTTCGGTCACTTCCATTATTATTCAATTTTTATTGCTACAGTAAATTTTTTGTAACCTGTTAGTCGCCACCTTGGATGGGGCTCGTTGAAATCCAGTACAGTTTTCAATGTGCTACACAGCATTTAGACTTTTGGATAATTCTTCCTCCATTTTTAAGACTTCGAACTAATTTAAGTTGTGCGATTTAGTTTACTTTTGAATTTCTTTTTTAGAAATTTCGTGAAAAGAAAAACACCACTTAGCCATATTATATTACCCTCCACCGACAGAAAATGAACAAAAAATGGTAAATTGACCACGTCACGTGCCAGTAAATGATGGCACGTTGGTCACAATGGCCAATGCCAAATTTTCAAACACCGTAATTTCAAAAGGGTGAGTAAAGTTTTACAGAATTATTTAATAAATAAAAGAAATCTCCAGTTGGCAGTGGGATGTTTAATTTGGTGATTGTTTGTATACCAAATGGATATCATTAACTAATCAGAATCTAAGAGTCAATGTCAAATAACAATGCTTCATCAGATCCATTGTGCTTTGTTGATAATCCATTCCCTAATAAAATTTTCATTTTTCTTAATAACTAGTCAATTTTTTCATTCAATCAACAAGATAAAGTTTACTCAATCGTGAAACTTTTGCTTAAATGTCACGAGTCATTATCTTTTTGTTAAAAAATTAAACAGGATAGACATGTTTGACATGAACGTGACTCGCTTGATATGATAACAAAGCTCAAATAGTTTCAAAAGGATTAGTAGACAAATAGAGAATGGTGGAAAAGTTCAAGAGAGAAAATGCTGGTGTAAGACCTGGTCGCAAAACACGATGAACATCCTACCAAGCACATGGGCGAATGGTTATATTTAAACCACTTTATTATGCTTTCTTTTCATTTTTCACTTTTTTTATGTCTGAAAACTTACATTCCCATTTTTCTATTGTCATTACCAGATGATTAGTCTTAATTCTTACCTAACAAAGTAAATCAAATTAATCATCTTTTTGCCTTCCAACAATTTTCACGTTTTCCATCTCTTAAACAAAAATATTTGTATGTAAGCTAAGAACGCAGTCACGAGTCGAAGCACGCAACCACCTTTTGTTGCTTTTACTACAAACTTTTATCATGTTCCTGAAGTTTGATCACATCTTAGTTTGAATGCCAGCTACTTAAATGGATTATAATTTACTTCCTTGATGGTTTTTATAATTCCATATCTTAATCAGTGAGGACCCATCTCACTCCAGCAGCCCACATTCAGCAAAAAGCCCAGACGTCACAAGATTTTCCGATGCTAAGACTAAACAGGGACTCTTTTTATAGTCAAAACAGGACCAGACCAAACACCCTTTTTGGTTCTGAGGCGATTTCTCAGTTTGCATGGTCCAGTTACGATGTACTCGTTGATCAAATCAAACATGTCCAAAGCAAGGTGTATATGTCTTATCAAATTTCCAGAGCATGGCATGAAACAGTCTCTTCTACGTTCTTTGCTCGTCTCATCAATTTTTTAAGGCAGGATTATTACCTATGAGAAAATTGCATGGTTATTTGAAGGCAAACAACTAATGAAATGATTATTGAAGCATTCAAAAACATTATCTCAGAAGTTGAGGGAAGCAAAATCAGGTTTATTTCCCTCTTTATAGGGGAAGAATGTGTTTTTTTCTTACTTAACCAAATATAATATTTGATTAAAACACTGCTTAATGCCCAAAAATTGACAGGTGCCTGAGAATCTACTACCATGCATACTGTTTAAGCATGTTACATAAAATCTAACAGTATATACAAATTCATATATGAAAGTATCAACTAGTTAAACGCTATGAGCAAGCTGTCTTAGCTGACGCCCACCGTATTCTTCTTGCAAAAAGCATAAACCCTTTGGCAATGTGTTTGCCTAATTTTTTATTATTATAATTATTCTTTTCAAGAAAGATAAAACATTTTACTAAGTAGTATATAAATCTAATTCATAATTCTTATTCAAATTCAATCAGGGGAGATAAGCCTGAGGGATTTTGCTTTTGATAGTGGCATGGAAGATTTGGCTCATTGGCTAGATGTCGAAATTAATCAACACCAGTCACTTTGAGGTAGTGGGAATCTCAATTTGCACCCACAAATCATTAATTGCCCGATGGAGACTAAAAAGTGAAAGCCGTTGTCTTCAGTTGACTCTGTTTTTGTTCTTCCAAATAGGCTGCTGATCGCTTGTTTCCCTTCACCTGTAGGATTCACCGATTTTCTCAACCTGGGAGCAATACCAAAATTTAATGTTCATCCAACCGTCAGGTACGGAAAGCTTGTAATAATAAAAGAAGTTTAATATTACGACCACCGAGTACCGACACAGGCGTCTGAAAACAACTGATTTATGATGCCCCTGTGCCCCTAATTTTGAAGAAACGATGATTTGATTGATTCAGGTGGAGAAATTATACAGTAGTCAATTCTCAAAATGGCAGAGGAACAGGGAACTGTCCGATGGACAAAGGAAGCTATGACTAAGATATCTCGAGCTTCAAATATGTGAATTGTCTAGGTTTCTTTTCCTCCACTGATTGGAAAACGCCAAGAGACAATCCTTGGTGGCGGTCTTTAGATGTGATTGTGATTGTGATTATGACGGCCTACTCTACCTACTAGGAATTGATGTTATGGTCTGATTTGATAGCTTTGGGCTTGGGAATTGATGTTTATGGTCTGATTTGATAGCTTTGTGAATAATGGGCTTTGCCATCAGAGCCCATTGAGAGTAAGCGTGCTCAGTTTTTTGTGAGAAAAGAGTAATAGTTATATAAATACAAAATATGAGTTATAATCTTATACACTTGCACAAAGGAGGTCAAAAAATAAAAGATATATTAAAAGGAAGGTATAATGTTTAAATATATTTTTAAATTATTTAAAAATATTTAAATAAATTTTTATTTTTTATTATAATTAATTAAATATTTTTATTTTTATTTTAAATAAAATAAAATTTTATAATTAATAATTAACTAAGTAACATAAATAAAAATATCATTTATTATTTTATATTTTCACAACACTGATATAATATTAACACTGATATAGTATTAATGTGAAGAGTAAAAAATACAACATAATCATGTAATCATGTTAAATTAACATATCATATTATCATCAATTATGATATATCAACATGCCACATCTTAATTAATTATGATAGTTTAATATATTATATTTATGTCACTCGATATAAAATAACAAGTGATATTTTTATTAAATTAATTATTAATTATAAAAAATTATTTAATTTAAAATAAAAAAAACATAAAAACTTAATTAATTTAAAATAAATATACAATAACTTGAATTTGAATTTCCATGAGTGGGTAAAGAAGATATTTTATTGAATATTATGTCTAAAAGGGAGGACAATCCTAAATAGCCGAAAACAGTGTACATCTGTGGATTTAAGACTCCTCGTTGGCGTCAGTGATGGTAAGAGCAGAAGTAGAGGAAGATTCGAATTGAGATCCTGAATATGTTGTACTAGGCCCCTGGCTTTCTCCAAAAGTCTGACTATATATAGAGCTACGATGGTCTCTGATGGCTTTAAACCTTAAATCCTCACTGTAGCTACTCGCGTTAGGGACTGCATCGGGAATGGTAATTGTTCCTTCCAGCATTTCCACCACTTGGGACATTGTTGGCCTCAGAGAAGGTGAAGCATTTGTGCATAAAAGAGCTACTTTAATCATGCCTTCTGCTTCTGATTTATTATATTCAGATCCCAGCTTATCATCCACTAACTCTAATAGCTTTCCACTTTGTTGTAAATGACAGGCCTGCAGATCACATGAAAACAACTATAATAAAGACAGGAATCAAACAGGTTATGCGATATCTGAAATATAGGGTTGGGAGGTACAATGTATATGAAGATACAGAAACAACATCCGCCAGATGCAGAAATAAGGAAATAAATCAGTGGTTACCCAATCTAGAAGGCAAGTATGTTTGTCGCCTGGCCCATAATTCAGATTACGCTTTCCACTGACAAGCTCCAATGCCACTATTCCAAAGCTGTAAACATCTGCCTTGTAGGTCAAATAACCCCACAGTGCATACTCTGGTGCAATATATCCTCTGCATTTAACGAAATTTACCTTTAAAGTTGGAAGGAAACTTTTCAACTAAAACAACATTGCAAACTAATGGTTGGCTTACATTGTTCCAGCAATTCGTGTGCTGATGTGAGTTTTTTCCTCTTCGTGAAGCTTGGCCAATCCAAAGTCAGATATTTTAGGATTGAGGTCTCTATCAAGAAGAACATTGGTAGCTTTGATGTCTCTGTGCACAATTTTGAGTCTAGACTCCTCATGGAGAAACGCCAAACCTCTAGCTATTCCAACACAAATCTTGTGCCTGGTAGGCCACTCCAGATTTATTCGTGAGTATTCTGGTCCTGAACATGATAATCCCAGGAAATATTTTATAATTCAAATAAATCACAGGTACCCTAGTTAGCATACTAATTGTTTATTAAACTTACCAAACAAAGCCCGAGAAAGGCTATTATTTTCCATGTACTCGTATACTAGCAACAGTTGATTCCCTTCGATACAGCATCCATAAAGCTTTACGAGATTGGGGTGTTGCAAACATGAAAAGATGCCCATCTCATTCAAGAATTCACGATTTCCCTGACTTGACTTTGAAGAGAGCTGCTTGACAGCAATTATTGTTCCATCAGCTAGCTGACCCTGTCATCCAGTCATGAAATTGAGTAGCATCTCTAAAATCGAAATTTCATATTAAATAGGATTTCATTTGACACATATTTAGCTTGAATACCTTGTAAACAGGCCCAAATCCACCCTCTCCAATCTTGTTTACAGAATCAAAATTGTTGGTAGCAGCCTTGATCTGCTTCAAGGTGAAAGAAACTGTTTGAAGATCTAGTCCCTCAAGATCTGTAAAAAGAAGAGGGGTAAGAACGCAGTAAGCAAGTCTCCTGATCCATTGTATATAGATTCATTAAAAGAAAAAGTAGAAGGCCTCCAATGAGTCCAACATGTGCATGGCCGTTTACTAGTAACATTCTGTATGAAAGTAAACAACTTTGGCATGTGAAAATCCTGTTTTCAGGAATGGTTTGCCTATCTGAGATAACATAAAAGAAGAGTTTTTGGCATGAATTTTTCAAAGCATTAACTTCTGCTACTAAAACACCCTAACCTTTTTCTCTCTGGCTTTTGGTTTTGAAATAGTATCTCCAGCAAAGGACACCCGATACCAAGAATACGAGAAATGATCCTAGGACACCAACAACAATTGGCAAAGTCTTTGTTTTCTTCTCTGCATGCTGAGGTTTGAAATCTGCCAAAAAAACTCAACTCATAAATCCATTGTGCTAATCAAAGTTAAGCTTGAAAATAATTCAAAACAAAACTAATTTTCAATTGTGCAATACAAAAGGAAGGCGCAGATAAGGATGAGGAAGAAGGAGAAAGTAGATCACATACTGGGATCGAGTGACATGGCTGATATGAGAGCGCCATGGACTCCTCGACTAGGAATTGCTTGAGTCCCTTTTCCAGCCCAATAGAAGCGGATCTCTATTTCACCATTCGTTACATTAACATTATAGTGTTTCGTTAGTGGGGTAAGAGGTCCACCAGCTTCAGCTTCTATATTGAAGTCTTCTTCCACCAGCTCATCCTGCATCATGGAAATTCACCGACACCTATTTATCAAACGAATAGAGACCAAATGGTATCTCAAGAACAAAGCTGAAAACAAGGCACATGCTAACATGCTAACCAAGTTGAATTAATAGGACAAACAGAATTCTGCAGATGACAACATTCAATGGTCAGATTCTTTCTAAAGGAGCTAGTTTCTCAATGGTTATAGATTACCTGAATATAAATGTTGAAAATGCGCCTTCCAAGTCTTGCATATCTTGTGTTATTTGTGATCTCGATCTCCGCAAAGTGTAGTCTCACCGTATAGCTCCCATTCTCTAAACAATATCGATAATAAGTAAGTGAAAGTGGAGATAGACGTGCTGTGGCATATAACTGATTAGTCATGCTTGCTGACTGCTTTAGATAACGTGATGCTGCATTCAGTTCATCATTGTCATCCCTGAAGTCTCCAGTGCTACTAAAACCCCAGTTCTCATTGTTCCAATATAATGTTGCAGCACCACCTAAACCAGATTTCGCATCTCCTACATACATTGTCCCATTTATTTTCACATCATTATCTCCACCACAATTGATATACATAGAATGCCAATCTGCCAGAGACAACTACATTAGCTACATAGAAAGCAGCTGACAAGATTCTACCAAGACAAACAGAAGTGATAAAGATAATCATTAAATTACACTTTCCATGTTAACAGCTTGCTAACTGCATGTATAAACTTTATGGCAGAACTTTACGGCAAAACTTTACAAGAGGAATGACCACATTTTACTACACTAATTTTGGTCGAAACAAAAAACTATATTAATTAAATATATAAATATGTTATATTAATGCTAATCTTCTATCAAGCTGTAGATGATCCTTTAGCTGAGATTTCAATAAACTAAGAATAAATCTTTGAAACAAGCTTGCAAATTGGAAGGCATAAATTTTAAGGTAAGTATTACAATTAGATTTCACATTCACAGCAAAAGATAGAGTGTACTTACATTTCTGACATTTGAAATCACTCGTGCATGGAATAACTCCCCTTCTCCTTTTATGTCATGAAAAGAAAGGACCAAAAACAAAAGACAGATTAGCAATCAAATGAATGAATGTAGTGTGACATCAAATTCTGTGGCATAAGGTTGAATTGTAATCTACAAAAAAAAAAAAATCAAGAAGCCAAGAACAGAACCTTACAGGTATTCTGCTGAAGAACTGCGAAACAAATTTATATTGTCCCTATTTGAAAAGCAAAATTCAATATAAGTCAATACACTACAGCCCAGGAAAGCATACAGGAAGAAGATGATTCTATTCAATTCAAGGAAAAAGAAAAAGAACCAACAATTTCCGTGTACAAGCAGGCTGCTCAGGGCTTTGCCATGTGAAATTATTGTAGGAAAGATCCCTGAATGCAAGAAAGAAATAAAACTGTCTTCTCAAAGATCTCTGCATGTGAAGAATTGCACATATATATTCCTCAAATAAATATTAGATTCAGAGAATCCTAGTCGGAAATACATACAAGGCAAGTCCTGTCTGCAACATTGACGCTGGTATATTTCCACTGAGCTTGTTGCCTGTCAGGTAGCTGACATCAATACATCAGTCAGTATTAGGGACATAGCAGAAAGTCAGCATCAAATGTTTCTTCAAAACTTACATGATTCCTGTCCAAGAGAATAAAGGAAGAGAAACTTACAGGAATTTTAAATCCCGAGGGAGAGTGACTTTGATAAGTTCCCCACTCAAACTGTTAAAACTGAGATCTCTTCCAAATTCACAAGAAAATCTATGTTAGTTATTCAGGTCTAGTGACATCTGCTGATGATGAAAAAAAATTATAAAACTTTAACTAAAGGAACAAAAGTTAAATCTAGATGAGTGCAAATTCCTTTTAGCTTAGTTTTATACTCTACAGCTTATAGTGAGCCAAACACAAAAATAAGTGAGAAAATATTAATTTTTGGCACAGACACAAAATAGAAGCATAAAGATCCACCTGAGCCATTGAAAAGAGTTACAAGTCACTAAATTCTATTTAAGCAGAACAGATCAGGACTGCGTCTCCAGCAGTGCAGTAGGAGTCCAATTTACATATTACAGTCTTCTCATTTCTCCTTTTAGATTCATAATGCTTCTAAAAACCATAAAGTTTGAAACAACATAAAACTCACTACTTTTTGTCTGAAGAATCATGTTTTATACTTACAAAACGTGTAATTTACTCAGTTGCCAGATCTCTTGTGGGATTTGCCCAATAATGTTGCATTTCTTCAATACTCTACAATTTCCAAGAACAGCAATGTCAGATGCAATGATAAAAAAGGCTAACATCATAAGCCTTCAAACAAGAATATAAGATAAGCAGCAAATGTACATCCGATTGATTCCTGTCATGTTCCAAAAATCAGGAAAAGGCTGATTTGTTCCATTTATATCACTGATTATCCTGTAAGTACACATGCCATTAAGAACAAAAAGTTTAGCAACAACATATTAACAAACCTTTGTCTGTAATCTTCTGCTTAGACGCTTTCACTTACAAGGTTATTAAGTTTCTCAAAGCAGAGATGGATGATGGAATTGGACCTTCAAGTCCACTAGCTTGCATTTCTCTGGTCAATTCAATCATGCAAAAACAATCAGTACATGTGAAAACAATCAGTTCAAGAGAAAAATACAAGTTTTAAAGTCTCATAAACTTGAAAGGCACTTAAAAACCTTTTGAAAGTTGAGGATCTTACAATCTTTGAAGATTCTTCCAGTTCTGAATGAAATCTGGTATACTCCCATTAAAGTTGTTGTCATTTATCCTACTGCATTGTATAATAATAACATTTACAAATTATACTTCTGCTAAATTTTTGTGACATCCTACTAGTATAAGTTAATTAAAAGCTTACAAGTCTGTTAAGTTTTTCAGTTGAGAAAGTTGCACGGGCAAATTTCCGCTCAGTCTGTTGGATGACAATCTCCTGCAAAGATAATTATAAACTTCATCTGTCCAAAGTACACTAATTATAAAAGTATAGCTTATTCCTTCTTTTAACAAGTTTAAGAGGATAGGTCAGGAAAGTTAAAATTGTATAGATTGTATAGAGGTCATGAAATGCCTTACAAAGTTCTCAAGTTAACTAACTTCCCAATCTCTGGAGGAACTTCTCCTGAAAATTGATTTGCTTCAAGGTCCCTGTAAAGTACTTACATTGAAATTACTAGAGATAAGAGTAAAATCTTTCTTGATCAATTCAAACATTTGTCTTCCTTTCATTGCCAGGAAGCCTAGATAATTTGTGTGTTAATAAGCCATCAGGAGAGTGAACAGTATATCATTTCATAAGCTTAGCACAAAACATAAAACTAATGGACTGGAAAGAACATCAATTTTGAAACGTCTGTCTCCTGTAAATGAAGGTACTTCAAAACTTACAAGTATGTAAGGCTGCTAATGTTTCCCAAATAAGTTGGAATATTCCCAGATAATCGGTTTCCAAAGACAGAGCTGCACTCAGGTTGCTTGGTTAGCTACACGAGAAAAACTTTGTTTTCTTTTCAATCAAAGATTGATCATACACAATGAAACGATAACTCACATGAACTCAAGCTGCATTGAAGCCCATTCAGGTGGAATTGACCCACTGAGATCGTTGTATGCAAAATCACTGCATGCCAAATAGATTTGGGCTTAATACACATTTTACTGTTGAATGTCCAAGAAAATAATGGAATGAAAACAGTTTAATTCACATAGTTGCCCCCGCTCTGATTTTCATCATTCTTAAAGCATAAGAGAGAAAACACCTCAGACTTGGTTTGATTGTTGTCATCCCTATTTTCTTAGAATTTCCCCAAAATGAACTCCAAAGAAAAAATTCAAAGCCAAAAGAGAGCAGAGGTGCTTACATCACTTTGAGGTGAGGAAGATTTACAAGTTCAGTTGGAAGTACTCCTGGAAGGCTCTGAAGCTTGAATATTCTAAGAATCCAAAACAAACCCAATATTAGCCATTTAATCCTTTCATAATTGTCTATATCTTAGACTCCATTTTTCTTCTGAACACGAATTTGTCCTTTTGGTCCTTCATTCTTCGGAAACTTACATATGTGTAACGTGGCAGGTTCCATTTTGGCAAGTGCAAGTAATGTTTTTCTCGGAACCCGTGCCCCTGTCCACATTCTCTGTAACATTGCAGACGTCCGCATCGAAATTCCAGTCGCTATTTCCCATCGTTCTGGCAATTTGGTTCAGAATATTCACTAATAAAATCACAAGTCAAATAACAAGAATATTAATACTATTACATAATATCCAAGAAAAACAAGCAGCTAAGAGGGAACTATGTCTACCCTCATCTTGAGGCAGGTTAGCAGCATCAAGCTTGTTCGTGTCTAACCAACTGAAAGCAAGAACAACTGATAGCAGAAGTGCGGTGGCTTCAGGGAAGAACATCTTTGCAGCAAAGAAAAATCATGCAGCCTTCTGTGCAACCGTGCTGGCTCTTCTATTTCTTGGACACTCTCTAAGTCTTTCCGGCCTTCCTCTTTTCTGATCTCCCTCCCTTACTTTTCAGACAAAGAACAAAAAGAACAAGTAAGCTAATCGAGGAGTAAAGTGGGAAAATTGGAAGTAGTAGTCAGATACTTTGAACACAAAAAGTGAAAACCACCATTCCAGCTTTTACTTGATATTTCATAAGGATGAACCTTAGCTTTAGCTTGATTTAACTTGTACATGGATCTTTTTGTGGCCGTGTCCCATATGTTCCCTAGTTAATTTTGCATGATTCAGACAAGTGTATGGACCCACCCCTCGCACATGCATTTGGATCACTTTGACGGTATAGTCTCTTAGAAATCTTGTCTTTCTTTTCTTTAACTAAACAAGGTATTCAGCAGAACAGAAAAGTCTAGATTCATTAATAATTTTTTATTTTGTATGGCTAC
Organism: Theobroma umbraticum; assembly: GCF_002168275.2. Lineage (NCBI taxonomy): Eukaryota > Viridiplantae > Streptophyta > Magnoliopsida > Malvales > Malvaceae > Theobroma > Theobroma umbraticum. The sequence continues at coordinate 3,245,172 of NW_018397267.1, read as the reverse complement.
CTGTTTTTACTATTATTTATTTCGTAAATGACTCGAATTAAAAATACATCATAAAAGCGACAACTGGACATTTTTATTGTTAAAAACTACTACTTGAGTTCATTCTACAACTAACATACATGGGGAAGCAAACCCGAATACAGTCGGCTTTCAAGGGAAAACTGACGAGGAAGGTGTCATTGAAAAGTAAGAGGAAAAGAGTTGTACGGCTATGTGCCTTCCTTTCTGTTTCGGTGTCAGTACTTTGCGTGAGATACAGAGAGACCATCCATTTTGGGCACATTGCTTTTGACATTTGAAAACATAACTTGTTCACAGCTTTTCCTGAAAATTTCTGGGACCCTACACTTTTTCCAGAGTTGTGATATGTAGATAAATAATGGCTGGGTGATCGAAGAAAATTCGGGCAGGTCCACCTGAGAAATCCCATTGGAACTGTGGCAAAGGTCCAAAACTCCAGGGTTAGATGCATCCATATCAGGGTGATGCAGTTGATTGGAAATAAGTCATTTAGGAGCAAGAACAATGAGCCACTTGTACATTGACTAGCAGCAGTTCCAAAAAACAAATAATTCCTTGTGGCAATAGAAGTCTGCTGTTGCACGCACCTGTTATGAACTGTAAGATCAAGTTTCACATCTCATGTTTTACTAAGCTTCGTTACAGCCTTTTATTTATCGACCCTCTAAAGAAAATCACACCAAAATAAATACAATGCAAAATAACCGTTCTGCTTGCTGCCATCCTTCCCTTGTCATGCACTGCTCGATACGACCAGGATTCATAACAGTCAAGGTCTTTGATTAATATACAAATATGATACAAAGAGTAAAGGTTGTCTACAAAGACAAGAAGAACAAATGAAATGGTAAGAACAATCCTGACAATCTAAGCAAGCCTGTTTCTCTGTATGCTACGAACGTGGATGAAGGTCGTAAAAATCATGGGTAGATACAGACATTGTTGAAGAGCCAGCCCATGATGGGACTGATGTTGATATCTGGCTTTCCATGGCTTTGAACTCATTGATTTCATTGCGTTCGTAAGCATAATCAGAAGAAGCTTCAATCCTGGACCCTGCAGATGTTGAACTATTCGTCTGACTTCCTCCCAAATTCTGACTATTCATAGACTTATGATGATCTCTTATGGCTTTAAACCTCAAATCTTGACTGTAACTACCTGGATCAGGGACGGATTCCGGAACCATGATTCTTCCTTCTAACATGCCGACTACTTCAGACATGGTCGGTCTTAGAGAAGGTGAACCGTTTGTGCATAAAAGAGCTATTTTAATCATTGCTTCTGCTTCTGCCTTGTTAAATTCAGTTCCCAGCTTTTCATCCACCAACTCCGAGAGCTTTCGATTTTGCTGTAAATTACAGGCCTAAAATGTACATAAGAACAATTAAGGTCATTGCTATGTTTTTCAACAATCTAAAAGACTAATGTATAAAGAGTAATTACCCAATCAAGAAGGCAAGTATATTTATTCTCTGGTCCATAAGTCATGTTGTGCTTCCCACTGACAATTTCCAATGCCACAATTCCAAAACTGTAAACATCTGCCTTGTACGTCAAGTATCCCCACAGTGCATACTCAGGCGCAATATATCCTCTGCATCCAAATTTAATTAAACTTGAAAGTTCAAAACAGACTACAAGATTGAAAGATGATGAAGTGGCTTACATTGTTCCAGCAACTCGTGTGCTGATGTGGGTTTTTTCCTCTTCATGAAGCTTGGCCAATCCAAAGTCGGATATTTTAGGATTGAGGTCTCTATCAAGCAGAACATTGGTACCTTTGATGTCTCTGTGAACAATTTTGAGTCTAGACTCTTCATGGAGAAATGCTAAACCTCTTGCTATTCCCGTACAAATCCAGTGCCTGGTAGGCCAATCCAGGTTCATTTGACTCTTTTCTGAGCCTAAAGAAAATCCCAAGAAATATTTCATGGGCAAAATCAATGACCGTCCTCCTTTTTGAGGTTTTTGTTTTCTTTTTTTTTTTGTTCAATTAAATGTATCTGATAAAAGATTCTACAATGAACTTACCAAACAAGGCTCGAGAAAGGCTATTATTTTCCAGGTACTCGTATACTAGCAACAATTGATCCCCTTCAATGCAGCATCCGTAAAGCTTTACAAGATTGGGATGTTGCAAACATGAAATCATGCCTATCTCGTTCATGAACTCACGATTTCCCTGACTTGATTTTGAAGATAGCTGCTTCACAGCAATTATTGTACCATCAGCAAGCTGGCCCTGCTACCCAACAATGAAAATGATTCTGAGCATAAACTTTGAAGAAGAAATCCCATTATACCATAGGGTTGATGATGACTTAAATCTGGTTTGTATACCTTGTAAACAGGTCCAAATCCACCTTCTCCAATCTTGTTTCCAGAATCAAAATTGTTGGTGGCAGCCTTAATCTGCTTTAAAGTGAAAGAAACGGTTTGAACATCTAATCCTTCAAGATCTGGGAAAAAAAACAGAGGAAATATGATTGTCCATTACATGTTTATATATTTGCTTAATGGAAAAAAAAAATAGAAAAACCAGAAGGTCATCTAATCAGTCCAACATGTGCATGGATGGTGTTATATCTATGTGTTGGAAATTGAAAGTTTATACTTGAAAGTAAACAACTTTAGCAGAAACCTGGAAATTGAGATTTATTGAAAGGTTATTTCATGCAAACCTTTTTCTCGCCGGCTCTTGGCTTTGAAATAGTATCTCCACCAGACGATACCTGATGCCAAGAATATGATAAATGCTCCTAGGACACCAACAACGATTGGCACAACACTCTTTTTCTTCCCTGCATCACGATGTTTGAAATCTGCCCCAAAGAACTCGTCAATTCATATTGTAATTGGAACTAAACTTGAAATACTAATACCAATAACTAAACATGTAATGAAAGAGTAGGACCAGGATCAGGATCAGGACGACTAGGAAGAAAAAGGTCACATACTGGGATTCTCCAAGGAGATTGCTGAAATAAGTGGACCATGGGTTCCTCTGTCAGGAATTGCTTGAGTTCCTTTGCCAGCCCAGTAGAAGCGGATCTCTATTCTACCATTTGTTACACTAACGTTGTATGATCTTGTGTACGGGGTAAGAACCCCTTTAGCTTCAGCTTCTATATCGAAATCCTGCTCAATTACCTCATCCTGCCACACGATAAAAGATCCAGCAACTCCTTGGTGATAAGCCATTAACACAAATATGCCTCTTAATTGTGATCAGTTACCTGAATATAAATATCAAACATTCGCCTTCCAAGGCTTCCATAGGTTGCATTATTTGAGAATTGAATCTCCGCAAAGTGTAGAGTCAGAGTATAGTTCCCATTTTCTAAACAATATTGATAATAAGTAAGCGAAAGAGGAGAAAGGCGTGCTGTAGTGTATAAATCCGAGAGATTGTTGGGTGACTGGACAGTTGCAATAAAACGTGACTGTAAGTTCAGTTCATCGTCATCGTCCCTGAAGTCTCCAGTGCTACTAAATCCCCAGTTATCATTATTTTGATATAACGTTGCAGCACCACCAGAACCAAAAGTTCTATCTCCTATATAAGTTTTACCGTCTATTGTCACATCATCACCGCCACAGTTTAGGTACAAAGAGTGTGAATCTAAAACACAGACATATAAGTCAGTAAACTACATAAGAAGGAGCTTCGGAGAGATGCTATTAAGACACTTTTGGAAGTTTAAGAAGCTAAAAAATTATAGTTGAAAGCAACATTTCTGGATACTTACTTTCTTCACATTGGAAATCATTCTTGCATTGAAAAATTTCACCTCTGTTTTGATAGATAGAAAAGGGAATGGATTAGCACCAAAGGAAAACTATTTAAGAGAAACTTAGCTAGCTAAAATTTTGAACTATATAATGGAAGAACCAAGGGTGGATTTTGTTTTGACAGAGATTAAAACAGAGAGCAAGAGAAAGAGCCACTATGCCATACTCTTCTCAATGCAATGACAGTGGATTCTATGGCTGTAGCTGGAATTTTTATAACATACACAATAATGCACTAAGAATGGCAACTTACAGGTTTGCCGATGAAGAACTGCGGAACAAATTAATATTACTCCTATTTAAAAACGAAAACACAATAAAATTCAGTAATGCTGCATTAGGAAAGCATAAGGAAGTAGACAGTTCACTCCAATTAAAAGGAAAAGAAAATAAAAACTAACAGTTGCCGACAAGCAGGCTGCTGAGGACCTTGCCATGCGAAACTATTGTAGGAAAGATCCCTGCCACCAAGAATCAAATAGAGCCATCTTCTTAGAGATATTGCAAGTGAGGAAGAACATACAAATATTCAAATAATCCTAGTAGAGTATACATACACAGTGATTCCTGTCCTCAAAATTGACTGTGGTATATTTCCGCTCAAATTGTTGCCAGTTAAAAAGCTGATCTTGGTGAAATCATATAGTCAGTATTACTTGCTTTACAAACCATAAACTAGAAAAATTTTGGCTTCATGGCTTAGATGAGTACTTTCCATCAAAGGGAAAGAGGCAAAGGGGAAGAAACTCACAGGAATTTGAAGTTTCCAGGGGGTATGACATCTTCAAGTACTCCATTTAAACTGTTGAAACTGAGATCCCTGTCCAAAATCACAAGAAAAACATGAATATATTACATGATGCAGTTAAAATTCCCCCTAAATTCATAATACTTGCAAAAACCCAAACGTTTATGCTATAAGAAAATTTAAAAAAACTTTAATAATTAAAGACTTATGGAAAATACTCACAGAATACGCAAGTCACTCATGTCCCAGACATATGCAGGGATCTGTCCAGAAATGTTGCATTTCTTCAAAATTCTACAGCATCCAATGTTAGCCATATCAAATATAATTATCTAGAAATGATTAATTATATGCCTCAGTAAATTAGTCAAAGATTAGCAGTAAATGTACATTCGCTTGATGCGCGTCATGTTCCTTAGATCAGGAAAAGGCTGACTTGTTCCATCTATGTCACTTATTATCCTGTAAGCAAGTATAAGATTGGGAAATAATCATTTAGTTAACAAAACATTTAGTAAATTGATGTCACTAATCTTTGCTGATGGTAAAATTGAGAAGCTTTCACTTACAAAATTTCTAAGTTTTCCAAAGCAGAAATGGATGATGGAATAGGTCCTTCAAGTCCACTACCTTGCATTTCCCTGGTTGTCTCAGATAAATTAACAAAAAACAATCAAGAAGATTTCAAGAGATAAATACAAATTTAGAGATTTAGTCACTTGAAAACTATTCAAGTTGAGGATATCTTACAGTCTATCAAGTTTGTTCCAGTTATGAATGAAATCTGGTATACTGCCATTCAAGTTGTTGTCATTTATTCTGCTGCACTTGCAATATTAATATTAGTTAATAACAAACCTCATCCTTTTTTTTTTTTTTCACGAATTAATGCATCTAGTATAACTCCATTAAAGAAGCTTACAGGCCTGTTAAGTTCTTCAGATCAGCAAGTTCTGATGGCAAATTTCCAGTCAATCTGTTGGAGGACAATCTTCTGCAAGACAAATATATTACATCCTTCAAAGAGTACTGTGAGACATTTCAAGACTACAACAGTAATGCTCTTTTTTTTTTTATGAGTATTAAGAAAATATATCGTTCAAGGAGACAAAAGTTTAATAGAAGTCTTGAAATGTCTTACAAAGTTTCCAAGTTGACCAACTTCCCGAGCTCTGGGGGGACTTGTCCAGAAAAGTTGTTTACTTCGAGGTCCCTGCAAGATAGATAAGCTAAGGTCACTAATAGGACACACCATGCACCCTCCACCTCTATCTTGGGAAGAATGAGGACCGAGGGAATAAAACTCTTCATTCCTCTGATTGTGTCCTAACTGAAAATTGCAAAGAATATAACTAACAAGTTTAGCTATGAAGTAAATTTTATCGACTAAAAATGATTCCAGTTTCCAAATATCGTCAACAGATTAGAGTACTTCAAAACTTACAAGTACTTAAGGGTGCTTATATTCCCCAGAGAGCTTGGAATTCTCCCCAGTAATCGGTTTCCAAAGACAGAGCTGCATTAATGTTGTCCGGTTAGCTCAATAACAACCAATTCTCTCAACTATTCATGCAAGCAGGGAGCATAACAACTCACATTTTCTCCAACTGCATCGAACCCCATTCAGATGGTATTGAACCACTCAGGTAGTTATATGCAAAATCACTGCAGGCAACATTAAGATCATTCTGATAATTAACTTAAATTTATATATGTGCCTGCAATGTTGTATCAAAAGAGAAAGAAAGTCGTGTTACTTACATCTCTTTGAGGTAAGGAAGGTGTACAAGTTCAGATGGAAGTGCACCTGGAAGGTTCTGACGCTTAAATGCTCTGAAATCCATAACAAGTTTAGTCGCTTTTAATCAATCTGTATGTGTCAGTTTTTGTGTTTTTTTTTCCTGAACCTAAGACTACTATATATTACATATCTATGTTGATGGGCAACTAGAATTCCATGATTTTTTAGTTTACAAGATGAGGGATTAGTTGAGTTTTAAGCTTTAGTTCGAACACGCATGCTTTAAGCTGGTCTAAGCCTATAAAATGAATAAACTATGTCAGAAAACCTAGTCTGTTTCGAGCTTTTTCTTGAAAAACATTGAAGCATAGGTTTTCATTAGCTTATAAACAGTTAGTTGCATACCTTGTGACAAAAACTGCAATATATTTGTTAAGTTCATTCTTCAAAAAAGGAAAAACATATCCAATACAATAAAAATAAAAAATGAGTTGAGAAAAAGTAAAGAGTAGAAAACAGAGTACAAAATTACAAAGAGATAGAGGAGAATACATGAGAGAACTACCACAGTAATGTTCAGCATCTTCTCTATTTAATGAAATGAAGATGTTATTATATATATATATATATATATATATATATATGTAGATATCGTCTATCAACTATCATCAAAGGTAAGATGTTATTAGTAATATCATCATGTCGGTCATTTTGAAACTAAATGCTTATAATCTAGTTCATCAGTGTTTCTAATTTTTAAGCTTAACTGTTAGAGGTTGAAACTAAAGCAACAGTTAACTTTTACAAAAAGAAAGGAAACCTACAAATGAGTTACGTGGCAGGTTTCGTTCTCGCAGTGGCAAGAAACGTTTTTCTCAGGCACAAATCCTCTTTCTACCCTGGGTGTGTCATTCTTTTGGCAACCGTTTCCATCAAAAGTCCAGTTTGTAGCTCCCATCGTTCTGGCAATTTGATTCAGAACATTAACTGTATAAATATCACATCCATCAAACACCCAAGTCACATATCTACTTGGTTGAATCCCAAAAACCCATAAAAAGACGAAGAAGAAGAAAACTAAAACAAGAACATGACCATAAAGAAATAATAATTCAATCAATTCATCATACCCTCATCTTCAGGCAGCATGGCGGCCTCAAGTTTATGTGTTCCGATCCAACTCAAGGCTAGAACAGCCGATAGCAGAATCATGGCCTTAGAAAACAACATCCTGGCAAAATTGCAGCGCCGTAGAAACTCGGAAATCATTCTCCTGTTTCACTTTGCAAGCATTTGGACTGTTCCTCTATACTTAAACACTCCTTTCCTTTGACTTTATGTAACAGAACGGTATGAACTTGTGACAAAAAAGCAAATAGATATACTAGTCAAATTAAAATGCTTTAAAACCTTTCAAACCAAAGGCACCATTCTAGCCCCACCCTTTAGCGTAAACTAACCATGATCCTGGAATACTAGTATGATTTTTTGAATGAATATTGCAAGTTTTCGACGTGCTTTTCTCCTTGGATTGTTTCATGGTTGGTTTCTTCAGAATTTCCAAACCACATGTTTGACTAGGATGATGGACGTGGACCTCTACATACGTGGTCAGTTTCAGTTTTGACATAAAAAATCTTATTTATTCAAGTTGGTTAATTGTTTTTTCTGTGTACTTAGTTGGTTAATTTAAAGTTTAAACAGCTTTGAATTGCTTCTTTTCTTCTCTGGGATTTACTTTGCTTGAGAAACAGAGGCAACCACCATTTGGCACATCGGCTCTGGCCGTCTTTAGGACAATGTTGCCCTCTCCATTTCCCTTCTCATGTCTCAGAACTCTTCAATTTTACACCAAACTACCGTCAACAATGTGAACCCTTTGAGGTCACATCAAATTAGTTATTTATTAAAGTTTTAAAAAATATAATCACGAGGCACTTAGGGTTGTTGCGGTAAAAACCGTGGCCATCAATAGAAATCAGTCTATAATGTGGTTATAGACTTTTTTTGTGATACTTTAGACTCTGTAAACCCCCCGGATCTACCCGTCAAAGTCATTGTATGGCTGCAAATTTTGACGCGAAGTGGCTTCCTAGGGAACTCCGAATATCCATACCAAACTATTAAAGTTATCCCTAACGAATCCAATTAAAGATATTTGGCAAGTGGGCTCCAATTGCTTGCCGTGTATATCCTTGATTTCGCCCTTCTTTTTTGCCTGGGTTGGCACAAAGCGACTTTAAGTACAGATCATATAACGATGACTAGAAATACATACATAATCGTCTAAACAAATATAGAAGGCTGCAAATTGGATTGCTAAAGCATCCAAGATGAACATCTGTTTAGATGATTATGTTTATATTTCTAGTCATTGCTGTAGATGTAATGAAATTGTTAACTCAACTACTCAAATACCCTTTCACGCATATAAGTTAAATGATTATATTATTTTTGCTAAAGATTAGATTATCTTAATTATGATTTTTAAAGTTCGGAATGGAAAGACTCCTGAGTTTGATGAAGAACAAAACAAACCCGCAGCCAAGCATGATCTCTAATATTCTTGAAAGCAACAAAGTTTGAAAATATCATTATTCAGAGAAACAATGAAAGAAAAAAAATACTATAACAATATTAAAATGAATGTTCATTTTAATCACTGTATTATTTAATACTTCAAACATTAGGAATTGTGATCGGCATGATAAAAATCAAGGCTTGGAAGATTTGAGGCTCAAGTAACGGGGGTACAGTTGTAGAAATCTGGGTCTGGCCTGCTGAACTATGGGTATCTGCTGGCTTGTAGAAGCTACTTGTAGCTTTAGACCTTAAATAGGACTCCATGTTAATTTCATTGAGTCATCTTCGGAGGGAGATGAAGATTGACCATGCCACAGCCTGATCGGCCTGGAACAAATAGCCTGACTTCCACTCGAACTCTGGTTATGCATTTGTTTGTGATGATCCTCTATGATCTTAAACCTTAAATCTCTTTTAAAGGGACTTGCTTCAGTGTTCAGGTCTGGTATGACGGCTGATCCTTCTAGCATGCTCAGTACTTCAGACATGGTTGGCCGTGATGCAGGTGAAACATTTGTGCACAAGAGACCTATTTTTATCATCCTCTCTGCTTCTACTTTATTGAATTCAGACCCCAGCCTTTCATCCACTAACTCTATCAGATTTCCACTTTGCTGGCAATGGCAAGCCTGTCATGTAAGGATAAAATCACAAAATAAAACTACTGCAAAATTTTAGTATGTCATCAAAAATGATACTATTAACAGTGAAACCTTAAATTAGGGTAGTTTACTCATGATATCCTGAGTGTAAACAACGAAAGAAAGTTCTAGTTGCCTTTCAACAATCTAATGGGGAGCAACTTTCAAATCAATGTCAGTTTATTTTTTGGAACATGACAAATCTTCAAGGGGCCTAAAGGGCATTTCCATTTCAATTTTTGTTGGCAAGTAATAGGCAGAAGTTCAAGCTAGTGACATACCCAATCCAGAAGACAAGAAAACTTATTCTCTGTCTCGAAACTAATATTTTGCTTCCCACTAACAATTTCCAAAGTTAAAATTCCAAAGCTGTAAACATCTGCCTTGTAAGTCAAATAACCCCACATTGCATATTCTGGTGCCATGTATCCTCTGCACGTTAGTGTTTAATGTAGATTATGTAGAAATCAGAATAATCAATTTAACTGACAAAGCATTAGAATATGAAGCAAAAGCCAGATATACTAGAAAGAGCAGATTACATTGTTCCGGCAATTCGAGTGCTGATGTGGCTTTTTTCCTTTTCATCAAGCTTAGCCAATCCAAAGTCAGAAATTTTAGGATTGAGATCTTTGTCAAGCAGAATATTGGTACCTTTTATATCTCTATGAACAATTTTCAGTCTTGATTCTTCATGGAGAAAAGCTAAACCTCTAGCAATCCCAATGCAGATCCTGTGCCTTGTTGACCAATCCAATTTTATCTGGCAGTTTTCTTGGCCTGCGTAATTAGTCAAGGATGTATTTCCAAGGGGAAAAATGCATTGGTGAACTTGATGTAATCGAAAGGTTTCAGTTCATATAATAGACTAATCAACTCACCAAATAAGGCACGAGAAAGGCAGTTATTTTCCATGTATTCGTACACTAGCAGGAGTTGATTCCCTTCCACACAGCATCCATAAAGTTTCACAAGATTTGGATGATGCAAACATGAAATCACACCTATCTCATTAAGAAATTCACGATTTCCTTGACTCGATTTTGATGAGAGCTGCTTCACAGCAATTACAGTTCCATCTGATAAGAGACCCTGCATTCAGGTCATGAAAAATATTATCTTTCAAGCCTGTTCATTAGATGGGAAGAATAATGAAGACCAAAGGTTAGTCAGGATACCCTGTAGACAGGTCCAAATCCACCTTCTCCAATCTTGTTTACTGAATCAAAGTTGTTAGTGGCAGCTACAATTTGCTTCAGTGTAAAAAAACCTGTCTGGAGATCTAGTCCTTTCAAATCTGTCAAAACGAAGACAGTACTAGGATGTTGGTACATAACTATACTAAGCAGCTTTACAACACCAAGATATCAGAGTCTAGACCCTAATACATGCAGTGACCACGCCCGCCATTCTTTAATATTTTGGTGAGTCCCAATGTTGCTATGTCCACCTACAACACTCAAACAGACTTGAATTGACTGCGAACAAGCTATCAAGTATAATAGTGTTACATTGAGCATGCTAAAACATGAAATTTATTTTGAAAAATACACTTGCGAATTGACATTAAAGATATCGTAATAATTAGGTCATCGTTTTATCTGAAACTGTTATCTATGTAGCGAAATAGCCCAAACCTGTTTGTTTCCATATCTTTCCTCTGCAATAGCAGCCGATGGTAGTCAATGTCAATAGGATGATATATGCTCCCACAGCCCCAACAACAATAGGTGCAATTCTGGTACTTCCTCCTATTGAGCGATGATTGAAGTCTGTCACACAAAAAACCAAATGCTAACAGGAACTTTTGCAAGGGTAAAAATAAGAAAACTCTAATCCTTCATAATAAGCAAAATGGTCTTTGCTTAACTGATCAACAAATCTTCTGAACTATGTTAACAGAAAAGAATTTTCCTCTGAACACAATTTACATCATACGTAGAACACATGTTAAGCTGTTGCAAATTGAGGCCAAGAGTTTACAGCAATTTAAGTAATTTTAGCTATAAATGAAGTTTCCACTTTAAGGAAGGCATGCCTGTATTGATAATCTATTCCCTATTTAATGAGCATGAAAACCAGATCCCAATCCACAGAGATAATAATAATTAAAAAAGAAAAAGAAAGCATGCAATTACGTTTTCAGTTTAGAGTATGTATTTCATGATATGAATAAAGGTGCAGTTCTGGTGCCAAATTTCAGTCAACCTTTAAGCTACCAGCATGGCCTAATGAAATGGTGAACCTGCCTGAGAAGCTTCAGCGGACATATACCATATGTTCATCACTCCCTACTCCCTACAGTTATTAACATTTGCTAGCCAACGTATTAAGCTCTTTCATTTCATCCATGAGGAAAACAATGAGAATGATAACATCAATGGCTGAGGGTCTTATTTCTGTGCTAGCAATGTCAACAGAAGGAAGAAGAACTTACTTGAATCTACAGATATAGCTGATATTATGGGACCATAGATTCCTCGCGTGGGAATTCGTGTAGTCCCTTTACCCGCCCAATATAAACGAATCTCCAACATATTATTTTTAATACTGATGTTAAATAGTTTGATGAAAGGTGTAAGAACTCCAAGAGCTTCTGCCTCTACATTGAAATCCTTCTCCACTAATTCATTCTACAACATAGAATAAGCACCTTCCTGGTTAATTAAATAAAAACCAAAGAACTACCAATTTGGCATGCACGCAGTATCTGTTTAAAGGCAATTTTTCAGAAAAGATAGGCAATTCCATTTTTCAAATAGCATTATTTGAAGATTAATAACTTTCAGAGGTGAAACCAGGTAAATAAATTAGCACTAGTTAATGTTTATAAATTGCTACACCAATATTCTTCAGTGCAATCAATACCTGCATATAGATATCAAAAATGCGCTTCCCAAGGCTGCTATATGTACTGTCATTTGTGTACTGAATCTCTGCAAAGTGTAAACTCACTGTATAACTCCCATTCGCCATACAATATCTATAATAAGTGAGGGAAAGAGGAGAAATGCGGGCTGTTCTGTATAGTTCAGGGATATTTTGTGATTGCAAGTTTTCAGTGTGACGTGTGTTCTGGATGTCATTGTCATCCATGAAATCTCCAGTGCTACTAAAGCCCCATTGATGGTTGCCAGTAAAATAGTCTTCCGCAGCTCCACCATCACCTCCTGCATCTCCTTCATATATGTTGCCACTTATTTCCACATCATCTCCACCACAATTAACATACAAAGAATGCCAGTCTGCCAAGGGACAGACACATATATGAAAACAATGAAATGGTACTATTGTAGAAATCAATAGTTCATATACAGTGTGCTAAACGCAGAGATTGTTCAGAACAAGTTGCCAAGAGACATACTTACATCGAGAACATTTGAAATCATTCCTGCATTGAAGTAACCGACCTCTAGTTGGAAAAAGAAAAAGTACTTAGTCCCATGTGGGAATTGTAAATAAAATTCACAAAGCTTACACACAGAATACCTCCACAACCCAAAAAATTGTTACAAAAATATCTACATAAAGAAGTTAGAAAAGGGTTTTTTATGACCATGAAATGATCAATAAAACTTTTACATGTCATGGTCATTAGCTCAGTAGCTCAAGTTGGAACTATAAGAAAGCAAGAAAAGCAACTTACAAGTTGTTTTCTGTCAAGGAACTTCTGAACAAGTTGAGATTTAGATCCCTAGTGAAATAACAAAATGCAAAATCTATATAAGTGTTTGGATTAGCCTTTGAACAAACATCAAAAGAGGAAATATAAGAAAGAAGATGTCGTCCATGAATAAGTATAATTACGTGTATATGTCCCATTGACAAGCAGGATGGCCAGGGCTTTGCCATGTGAAGTTATTATAGGAGAGATCACTGCATACAAAATGTAAATTAATCATATGCTCAATGATGCTGGTTATTGAATGTGTAAAGGTGAATCACGTGTACTTGGACATGCCGAAAAACAAAACAAGCAAAGTTTTTGAGTTTTCAGAATTTCTTGAAATAACAATGCCTGTTCCCTTTTTTAAATTAGCTGAATTATTACTCTGGAATATTCATTTGAGTTCATACATGCACATCAATGAACAAAGGCAACAAATGCAATTCAATAACAGCTAGTGCAATGTGTTAAAACCGGTTGTAGCAGAGTATCTGCGTCTACCAAAATTACTTGTACAAAGCAGTGTCAGCCACAATGAATGACTCATAGCACACAAATCGATGAGTACGTATTTAAAGTAGTCAAGCAATCCAAGATATTGCGCATACATATTGCTTCCTTGCATTAAGATTGACTGCGGGATGTCTCCACTAAGCAAGTTACCTGTTAGAAATCTGATCGAGGCAGCATGAAAAGCTTAGCTTGACATATAAATGTAGATTTTGGGATTCTAAATTATATGAGCTTACTGTCAAGAAAAGGATTTTAACTTACACAAATTTCAGATTCTGTATGGTTATGATGCCTGGAAGTTCTCCTGATAACATGTTAAAGCTAAGATCCCTGTCCAAAATTACAAGATTGAAGAACATGATCTTATTTCAGACCGTAAGCACCAGTACCAATGTAATGTATACAGCAGATCAACTTTTTAGAATACTAAGAACACCGGAATTTCCGTGCAATTTTTTTTTATCTATTCTTCTTTTTTTTTTCCCCTGCTTATCGGCATCCTAAAATTTTTCTTTTCATATATCAGCATTACATGCAGAGGTGATTTTGGAGAACCCACAGATCAAACATGAAATAACTACATATTTCTGTTAGAATCATGTTTGAAGGCTGAGAAAAATTATAGAGTGAGCAACTGATCATTCAAAGAAGTTTACTTATGCCCATAAGGTGCTAAATAAAATACCAGATGAATTTTAACTTGGCAATGAAATGCCAAACAATACATAGGAAGTAATATAGGCTGAGAGCTAGCAGCACCATATATAGGAAGAAATATAACTTAGATTATATCTCATATGTGCTCTCCGGGATTGATGCATTGTAAATCTTAGAAAACTAGTTCTTAATAGGTTTCACTCATAAAAACACAACACATCTATTTCCTTGACCCTGTATACAGAATATCAAACCACTGTTTAATGTAGAGACTGCTGCTATCATGTTTGTAGATATTCATTACAACAACCTTCATGCATACATGGCTAATCATCAAAAAATTTCTGTTAAGACTCTTACAGCATGAGAAGCCTGCTCATTCTCCATATGTATGAAGGGATCTTTCCAAATAGATTACAATTCCTCAAAACCCTGAAAAATCAATTATAGCTATGCAATATGTAAAAGTCCCATGAAAGGTTATCATCATTCCTAACCTATACCTGAAAAATGAAAAAAAAAAGATTAGCAGTGAACTTACAAGTGCGTAAGGCCTGTCATGTTTCCTAGCTCGGGAAAAACCTGACTAGTTCCATTTATGTCACTAATCTTCCTATATGTAAGAGCATAAATGTTAACAGCATCCTTGACCAGTACAGATCAAAAACAGTCACAGACATGCACATATCGTAAAAGAGTCCACATACCTACTATGATACAATAAAAAAGAAGAAAATAGCAAATGAACTCAGGAAATGTTCACTCACAACAGTTTTGATGATACCAAAACTGAGATGGATGTTGGAATTGGTCCTTGGAGTCCACTAGCATACATTTCCCTGCATAGATTCAGTCAAATAGAAACGGTGAGAGAGTTACAAGAGACAGAACAAGTGTCATATGGGGTTGAAAACTTGAAACACTTGAATGTTGAAAAGAAGAGATACTTACAATCTTTCAAGTTGTTTCCAGTTCTGTATATAATCTGGTATAGTTCCATTGAAATTATTGTCATTTATCCTACTGCATTGTGCAAAAGGCAGGCATTCAGTTCTCGGTTTTCTTGGAAATTGTGCATGGTATACTCATAAGGGCATGAAAATTTTACAAGTCAGTAAGGTTTCTGAGCTCAGCGAATTCCAATGGCAAATTTCCACTAAACTGATTCGAAGACAGAATCCTGCAATGAAAAAGGAATTTTTAGTCCTTCCAAATACACCATCTGTAGAAGAACGCTCGAGAAGGCAAAGACTCAAACATTGAAGGACGTGAACTTACAAGGTTTCCAAGTTAACTAACTTGCCGATATCTGAGGGGATTGTTCCAGAAAACTGGTTTACTTCCAGGTCCCTGGTAAGCATAGGAAATGAATTTCCATTGAGACTCTAGCATTTTTCACTTCAAACAAAAGTGACAAATTTTCATATTCTGTCATATATAAATCATGGGAGTTTTATCTGTATGCATCGGCCTAAAGCAGAAGTTCTCAAGTTGAGGACTTACAAATAAGTGAGAGCGGTAAAGCTGGCCAAATGACTTGGAATGTTCCCTGATAAACGGTTCCCAAGAAGAGAGCTGCATAGTACCATTTCTTGGCTAAATGAATTCATGGTACGAAAAGTGAAAGCAAGTCTTTTGTTGTAACAACAAAAATAAACAGATGGCGGCTTACATGTATGTCAATTTCAAAGAAGCCCATTCAGCTGGTATCGAACCATTCAGATAGTTGTAGGCAAAGTCGCTGCAAGGACCAGCAAAACAGCTTTCACTTGCCAGTAAATTAAAGGAAAAATATAGAAAATAGAATCTCGTCGTTCTTGTTAGTTTCTGGTGAAAATGAAAACTGAAAGAAATAATAAAAGAAGAGATGAACTTGTAAGTCAAGGCATCCCAAGTATTTTTCCAGATTGCTTTGTGATTTTGAGACTCAACCATAACGTGTTCACAAATTAATCAGGCACTTGAATGAACTGCTAATAAGTATTGCTCAATGGATCGCCTTAACTTCAAGTGGTTCGGCTTCCTGTTCACCCATAGTTCATATATACTAAAAAAGTTTCATGAATTGATCATGGGCTTCTTTTTGTTTTGGAAAAAAAGGGAGGAGGGTGTTCAATAGTTTGATCATTTTATTTGACCTGCTAGGAAATTTTTTAGTATATGTAGATGCATGCATCTCACATGGTTGATCTCAAACTCACATGCGTTCGAGGTAAGGAAGCTGGACTAGTTCTGGTGGAAGCACTCCAGGAAGATTCAAGCGCTTGATTTCCCTGAAAGTAGTGGTGAAAAGAAAGGGAGAAAGTGAAGCAAACGCAACTCCATAAATTACTTTGTCGGGCATTTGAGTTCTGGAGTGAAAAACCTGGACAAACGAGACTTACATGGAGACAACATGGCAGGTATTGTTCTGAAATTGGCAATTGCAAGTTATGTTCTTCACAGAATTCTGAGGTGGATCTGGTGTTATGCCTACCATCTCTACCAGGCAATTCTCATCATCGAACTTCCAGTATGTGGATCCCATTGTTTTCATACTTTTCTCCAGAGCATTAACTAAAATCACATTCCATTACAGAAACAGCAATCAGATAATAGAATTCAAGAGCTAAAGTTGCCCGACAGAAAGGGTGAAGTGTGTCCTTGGTTGTATTTAACATAAAGTTGGCAATACAGGAAATTGAACCTGGTTTTAATGGAAACTAAGAAGCCGAAAACTAAGATTTTGTGCATTTGAAGTTCATCTTATACCACTTCATAAACCCCCGAAGCGTTACAACTTCAGAAGGGGAAAATGAACAAAATTCGAAGCATAAATCTTACCTTCATCTTGAACCAGCCTAGCTGCAACAAAACGTTGGTTTGCTAAGCAACTCAGCGCCAGGACAAATATAAGGAACAACTGTTTGTCAAACATGTTTGCTTGCAGCCCAGCAGGTCTCACTTCAAGCTTCAATAACTAAGCTCTCTTGACCAGTCTTACCTTCTAGCTTGATATAATGTTTTGCAAACATTAATTAAAAGTTCTTCGTTTCATTGTCGTCGTGTCTTTCAATTATTTATGCATTTGAGTCAAACAAGAAAAGTATATAACAAACTGCAGATTGTTACTAAACGGCTTTAAGTACTGCAAACAATATATATATATATATATATATATATATATAAAAGAAACATTTGAAACATTATTTTCTGAAAATGAGATGGATGTTTCCGAAAGCTGACGCTCGTTTGCTTAGATCATCGTGAAATAGAAATATACTTACGTATCAAATGTATGCATGTAGTCGCTTATGGCGATTTCATGATTCGTGGCATTCGTACATAACCTCTGTTAAACATCATTATCAAAGTTCTTGTGGTTTGTATAGTTTCATCGTACCATGCATGCATATGAAGTTGCATTCACTGGCTTTGGACCATTGAAGAGACAAAAGAAGTTTCATTCCATGCATCATATTTATAAAAAGTTAAAATGTATAGTAGCCAGGGTGGTTTGCATAAAGAAAAAAAATAATTGAGGCCATGATTTTCTCAGCAGCAAGTAGATCTATATAAGAGCTAATCGCTTTCTTATATGCCCTTTCAGTATCAGCAAAGATGAAGTTTCACATGAACTCCATCAACTTGGGCTTCATTCAGTCACAGGATCCTGGCGGAAAAAGAGAACTGAATTGCCTAATTTCACTTGTTCCCCTATCAAATGCTTTCTCCTGCTCCACTTGCAAGCCCAGCTACCCAACTTTGTTTATATATATATCTTGCAAGCCCAGGTATCCAGCTTTGTTTCTTTGTTTCTTCAGCTTAGAAGCTGGCATAAATGGAAGCCATATGGTCCAATTTAACGCGTACAGAAAATAAAGAAAAATACAAAAAAAATTATAAAATTACAAAAATCAGAAAACACAAAGAATCAAAAAGCAAAAAATATATATATAAAAATCCCATCTTCCTTGCAACTCTTTTGCTATATTACTTATATGATTGTTTTTGATATAATTATAAAAATTGGGAATGTAATAATATGTATGTTTAGCAAGCAAGCAACAAAATAAATGAATTTTTCATTTTTTATTATATTTTTAATGTTTTTACCAGATGTTAATATGAAATTTTTCAACATAATTAAAAATTATCAAATATTTCAACTTTTATTATTTATTATAAAAAATATAAAATTTTAAAATAAATCACAAACAAAGTATTAGTACTTAATAATTCTAATAAGGACTTGAATTATTTTAGTTTTGGGTTCATATTTTGTTCAAAAATTATTATTTGCACTCAACATATCTTTTATAAATATCAAGTTAATGCGTTATTATCTTTTCTTTCTAATTGTACTTTAATAAGCTAATAAGATAGGACAATAGCTTTTATTTGAATAATGAAAGCACTATACTTTTCAAAAAAGAAAAGTAATCTGTCTCAAATTCGAGATCATTTACATTTGACATTCAGATTATTTTTATTAAAATCAGTTTAAATTTATATTATTTTCAAGTTCAAATCTGAAGAGTAAAAATTATTAACTTTTCTAATCAAATCATATTATAAACATTTTATCATTAATTATTCTTATATATATTTAGATTAAACAATTAGTTTTATTTTATAATTAAAATGAAAATAAACCTTCCGTAAAGTTTAGGATTAAAACGAAATTACATAAAAATAATTCCGAAAAGTTCATATTTCAATTGACATTCTCGCAAGAAAAGGCTACTAAACCTATGGTACACGTATTCCAGCCCCTTCTTCATCTTGTTCATGAACCCACGTTACCTACGTGGCACAACAGATATGGTGTTATCGAAAAAAACTTTTTTCTGTAATTAAAATATTCCATTCATGTAATACGAAATTAACTTTTAGATTAATTAAAAAAAAACAATTACCACTTAATTTTTAATAATTTGAGAAAAACGAATGGAAAAAGAAAAAATGTGAAAAAGGAAAACAAGCTGCCAATCGTCGCCAATTTTCCAATGGAATCCCAAAACGCCGACGAAGAGGACCAGTTCTTTGATGCACTCGACGACTTCCCGTTTTACGATTGCCTTACCTTCGACCAATCAGATCCTTCCACGTCAGACTTATCCTCTACCCTCCGTCGCCGAACCTTCTCTCGCAGAGGAATCTCCTCCGAGGAACCTGGAGATTCCCTTCTAGAAGCCTCCACCGTCGGAGGCCGCTTGAAAACCAGTTCTAGAGAGCCAAGGTACAAACTTTACCGCGATTTGAAGGCAAATGACAACAATTTCGAGATCACTGAATCAGCTCGGGATGGACTCATCTCGGCCCTCGTCATAGAAGAGAAAAGTGACGTCGAATCCACGGTTACCACCGCGAAAAATGATGAGTTGGTTGACCAAGTCCGTTACTCGGCCGAGTCTGGCACCGAACTCAGTGAGTCGCTATCTCCTTCCTCGGGTTTGCTAGTGTTGATAGCTGGTTTAGTGATAAAGGCAATCGGGTTTCAGTTAAATTTGCTAATTAGCTTCATTACATTACCTCTATCGCTGTTAAGTTGCTGCTACATGTTTATTATCGATCCCTTTCAAGCTTTGAGGCATGGTAGAGCTCATATAATCACAAAGTTGTTAAATTTATGGAATTCAACTTGTGGCTATTTTAGTCCTTTGATGTATGAGTGGTTAAAGGATCATAAATCTATATGGAACCTCTTGCTTCGATTCGGGTGGGGAATGCTGTGGGCTACATATGTAGGCTGTGTTTTATGTGGGTTATTGTTTACTTCACTTGTGATTAGTGGCTTTTTCATGAGGTATTTGGTAGAGGAACCAATGGAGATAAAGGAAATGTTGAACTTTGATTATACTAAGAGTAGTCCAGTTGCATTTGTTCCGATTGTATCCTGCGCTAGTGCTGGTTGTGGTGTGAAATGTATGGAGAAGATAGATTTTGGGAAGAATGTGGGATCCCGAGTCATACCGCCTGATCACAAACTGCAGGTTACTGTTTGTTTGACATTGCCAGAGTCAGAGTACAACAGAAATCTCGGGATGTTCCAGGTATTTGTTTGATTTATGGAATGCAGAAATTGCCATTATTTTCAAGTTATCGTACTTAGTTTCATGTGTGTTTTGTTTCTTATCTAGAAGTCAATTTGGGGTTTATGGTTGTGTTTGTAGTTTTAGGTTGGTTAAGTTTTATGCTAACATTCTTTACATTTTATTATACTCCTAGTATAACTTATTAGATAAACTAATTTGACGTAAGAAGTTGGTAATTATCTTGTTGTTGGGTTTGAAGTGTCCGTCAAGCTTAACTCTCAAGGAAATGATTCTTATTCCCATAGGTTACTAGCCTCTTGAGCCAGGTAAAATTTATTGCCAGTGCAGTTACATTAGAGTATGAGACATTAGCATTGCTAACCTCTTGATTCAGGGGAAATTGCTTTGTGCAGACGATATTTCTTATATTAGCATGCCCATAGGTTAGTAGTAGCTAGTTACCATGAGAGAATACCATCATGTCCCATAGGTTAATAGCAGCCTATTACCATGAGAGAGTTCCGAAAATAAGTTGAATGATGTTCTGGTGAATTAATCATTTTACTATAGGAAGTGTGAACTTAGACCACTTGCTTCTTCTCTCAAACACTAAAATTTTTGAGGTAAAGCTCAGCTAAATTTTGATGTTTCTGTTACCTTGAACGTGTCTATCGCATATGCACTAAATAACATCATAGAGTGATTCAGGCTGATGATTTGTTGGTTAAAGCATGGTCTAGAAACAGGGCTTGACAGCTTGGTAACAAGGAAAGATGGCCATATTTATAGTGTGTTTCTCCCTGAGTAACTGTAGTGATTGTCATTTTTCTTTATCTGTAATTCGACTCTTAACTATTAATAGCCAAACCTGTATTTGATGAATGCTAGTGCAACTTTCTTTTTTTTATGAAGGTCAGGGTAGATTTCCTGTCCATCAATGGTGAAACTCTTGCTAGTTCAAGCCATCCATGCATGTTGAAATTCAAAAGTGAGCCTATCCGCCTTCTGCTGACATTCTTCAAGGTTGCTCCTCTAGTCACTGGCTATGTTTCAGAAGCACAGACTCTAAATCTGAAGATCAGAGGTTTGAATGAAGGTATTGTGCCTACTGCTTGCTTAAGAGTTGTACTTGAACAACGAGCAGAGTACAGGCCGGGTGCTGGTATTCCTGAACTATATGACGCATCCCTCATCCTTGAATCAGAACTTCCTTTTATCAAAAGAATTATATGGTATTGGAAAAGAACTATATTTATATGGGTCAGTATGACATCATTTATGATGGAGTTACTGTTTACTTTAGTTTGTTGTAGACCTATACTCATTCCAAAAACAAGGACAAGAGCTGGTTCTGCTAGCAGCAGGTCTACACAGAATAGTTGGCCAGCATAGATTTGAGGGATTGCAGATTGATGATAATAATGCCATTAAAGATTTTCCTTCTGTTTGCTTACAAAATCACTTAAATTTGCTAGGGAACCTTGACTGTATTGTTCATCCAATTTTTTAATTTTTTCAACCCTGATGTACATGAAACTACACCTACTAGTTATAGTTGATGAGTAACTGACATATTGGCTGATTAGTTGTTGCAGAGATGAAGGAAATAATGCAAGTGAAGATTTTGCATTGCTTGTGCTATCTGTTCTCTAACGCAACCAATTATATCTTTATGGCAGCCTATATAGCCCCAATGCAGTTGTACTGCTTGTTGGTAATTTGTTGTCGACAAGTGATTTTCCATGTTGGAAATAAAATTTGTTTTAATTTACATGTGGTAGCAACACCTTCCTGCTTAATTCTTGGTTGAACAAAAATTTTCAGCTATTAAGGGGGGAAAAACAAGCCTTTTACTTCTTTAGCTGACATGCAAATTGATGCATAAGTTGGTGGGAAAGTAGACAACATAGAACAGCAGAAAGAGTTGCATATATTTCACTGCTTCATGCATGTTTGCTCATGTAAAAGAGCAGCCGTTTTTAGTTCTTTGTTTTATTTTTACCATTCGTGGTAAATACTTTGCTGCATCGACCAGAGCAATAGGTTTGATAAGCATCAAGTATGGTATGTGATTCGTGATGCATTAGATCACTTTGAGAGATTTTGCGAGAAAGTTAAGACTATATATGAGGATGTTTTCTCAATTCCACTGGGATATGCAACATGGCCTTTTTAGAATGATCCATATCAACACTGTGGTAGCTAGTTTTGTAAAGGTCTGAGAAAGTTTATCATGCAGATAGTTCCATCAACACGTGAGGTCTCTATGCTTGGCCGATGGCTACAGGGAACTCTCCTCCTTATGTGCCAAGTTTCTGTACGTGCTTATGAAGATCAAAAGGACTCAAACTGGCTCACGTGTCAGCGTATCATTATCAGATGCAGCATCCAACATGGACTGTTTCTATGTCGGTGCATGTGAACAGTTATTCTAGTAAATCAACGATTACACCTCAAATTGCAGAAACCTCAGGCCATGCATGACTCGTGTGCTTGTTGAACAGAAAGCCTCCCCAATTTGAACAAGCTTTTCAAGGCGGCGCATTCTATCAATGCATATATAAGAAACATGAAGCATGTGATCTCAACTAATTTTTAGGAGAGGATAACGTGCTTTTATTGATCTTATCCATTTCCAAATTTTCGTTTCCATTTTGTCTTCCTCATGATGAAAGGCCTTCGGGTTTCTTTCTTCACATGATGAAGAAGGTATAGACCATTTTACTTTTCTGGTTCACATGGTGTAGCTGATGTAAAGGACAAGTACGACGGTTTGGATAAGAAGATAAAAGACAAATCTGCTCCAAGTAGCCCGCAAGCAAAGCCATTTTAGAGGAATTTCAAAATTAATTCAAGTAATTCATGGTACTGGGCATTTGAATCATCTGCTATTAAAACTTGGGATAGGAGGGATTACGAATGATCGGTTACAAAAATACCACAGTAATGAGCCGAACACTCTTTTACTTTATGACCAGTACATGCTTATTCACTAGCCATCTTTGGTTTTTTTTTTTTTTTTCTGTAGTAAGGTTAATAATCCACTTTTATAATACATTCTGTAGTCCTCTGCAAAAGGAGGCCTCCTAGATTTCTACACTTAGTAAGTTAACTGCAATTACGCGAAGCACTACTCTTGAGGAAAGAGGCACTCTTGGTGATCTCCCGCAACGGCTTGTCTGTGTACCTCACCATGTTATAAATCCAAGCACCTGACACTGCCCCAAGGGTTGGGGAAGTAAGGTATATCCATATACCTTTGTAACGATTGGACACAATTGCAGGTCCCAAGCTCCTTGCTGGGTTCATCGATGCTCCTGTTAATGGCCTGTCCAATAGCATCTTAAATCATCAGCATACATCAATTTCAAAATTACAAAGATGTACTGCAAAAAGACGACAGCAAAGACAAAGCATGCTTAGTTTGACCCCTAGGTTGTTCTTCAAACATTTGTACCTATGTTCATTGTTGCAGAAATGTTGGACATATTCAAATTTTCATTAGCATTTAACTGTTTAGTTTTCTGAAGGACACGACACATATGATTTCAATACTTAGAGATTTAAAAGGTAGGCAAAAATATAATACCCGGCAAACATCACATTGAGCAGCACGGTGGCGCCAACGGCAAGTCCAGCAAGTTCTCCAATCTACATCAACAAAATGGAAACATTATTGCTGATGCTTTAAAACATTTTATATTTGAATATCATTGTCAGTACAGATAAGATGAAAAGACCAAGTCACTGTCATTAACCTTATAATTAAAATACTATGGAATATATATTAGGCAAATTAATCAATGGTGAAATAAATATTGATAAGTTTTGTAGGCAAATGAGGTTGGCTACTTAATTCACCAAACCTATTAACATATACCTCCATTATTTTTCTTTCGAGGGAAGAAACCATAAAGGGCTCTGAAGAGGTAGAACTTACAGCTCTGTTATCAGTGGCAACACCAGATATGATGAACATGAGGTAGAAAGTGATGATGAACTCGATCACGAAAGCCTGCAAGTCAGACCCTTGTGGCGACGTTCCAAAAAAGACATCGTGTGTTCCGTTGAACAGCAGACGAAGGGTTCCAGCAGCCAGAGTTGATCCGAGAACTTGGGCTGATATATAAGCAGGCACCTAAATTATGAAGCAAATTAAATTAACCACTGCAAACTTGTGCAGCTTTAGCTATTATCTCATGGGGAACATGGCCTTCGACCCAAATTGCAGTCAGGCAATGCTTATTTAGCCTTTTGAAGAAAGGTTTAATTCTACTTTCTCAACAGGAAAATTTATTCTCAAATCTCAAGTTCTTTCAGGATGACCAAATTTGGCTTAAAGTTGGTATTTGTTGTTGACCAATTTTTTACAATAAGAAGGAATGGCAACTATTTGCCTTTTCTTAAAAAGGATGGATTGACCATGCTGACACTACTTACTTGTTTCAGAGGAAATCTTTTGCAGGAAGCAAAAGCAATGGTGACTGCAGGATTGAAATGGGCACCGGATATGTGACCCACAGAGTAAACCAAGACCATCACAGCCAATCCCCACACCATGGAAATCCCTGGAAGTGAAACCACTTTCTCATTGTTTACATTCACCACCACGGATGCACAACCAGCAAATATCAGGAAATATGTGCCCAACACCTCAGCCATCAACTGCAAATTTGAAAAACAAACCGCCATTCATTCTTTTGAGACATAACTATTTACTACATAACAGTAACAACTTGGAATTCGAATTATATGGGATGAAGATTGCTGGGGTCATATGCGAAGCATGGCAACTGATCATGATCAAAGCAAAAAAAAAAAATTGAGTTTTTGAAGACGAGATTTGTACAAATTAATTGGAATATAATATTAAAAGGAAAAGAAGAAAAAGACAAGAAAGAAGCATATATAGAGTGACCTTTTGCATGAAAGGTACAGAGAAACCGATGTCAGAGCTTTTGCTTTTGGAGGCTGATGGAGGAGGATTATGATTGGCCTCACCATTCACATTCAGGACTACTCCATTATTTCCATTATTCCCGGAGATCTCAGCCATGACTGCCGATATTTATAGGAAAAGAAAATTAGTAAAACAGAGAAAAGAAACGGAGAGAGCAAAACAGAGGAGACAAAGGACAGAAGGATTGCTTGCTCTGCTAGCTTTTGTTCCTCAACAACCAGGAAGAAGAGTGTGCAAAACCCCACGAAAGCAATCCAATTTAAAGGGCAGCCTAGATGATCCAAAAAACCAAGAAGGGTGAGAGAGAGAGAGAGAAATTGGATTTTGTCAACTTAAAAAAACGAGGGATTGACCATGCACCTCTTTCTTTCTTTGCCTTTATGTTTTTTTCTTTTCCTTTTACTATTATTATAGTCTTATATTTATATTTTTCATTGGAGATATGGTTGAAAAATGTGACTGAATAGGGCCTTGTGTACAGTGAAGAAGCATTGAAGACCGCTTCAACCACCCAGCGGTAATACAGAAAGACATGAATGAATGCCTTTAATAGGTCCTCTCGTTGCAAGTATGCAATCTCCTTTGGTTAAGCCCCATTAATATGGGCACACATCATAGCCGAAAACACAGCACTATATTTTGAAGTTTACTCCCAAATCCTTTCTTCAATTTGATTAAGATAATATCATTACTTGGAAACTCCACTATCTACAACTAATAGTGACAAACTAGGAATATTGATCATTTTCTGTAGAGACAGCTGTGGTGATTAATTCCGGGTTTTGATTAGTACTGACAAATGAATTTGTACTTTATGGTCATTCTATTTTTTCTAACTTCAAAAGGGTTTCTGTTTTTGGTTTTTTTTCTTATTGTGGCCACAAGATTGCACAGACAGTAATCTGTTTGTACTGACTAAAATTTGAGATGGACTTACCAATTTTATCAGACTTTCCTAAAGAATTCGCTGTGTAGGTTCACAGGGCAAGCTTATAATTCTTTGAACCAAATTTTGGTAAATTTCCATGTAAAGATGCCGTGCCATTTAAGTCTTAGAGAATAATAAATTGGTGTTTATCTGTGGCTAGACGCGCATTTAATAATGGATACCATTACAAGAGGAAAACTTGTTTTGCTGCTAGGAATCCAAAAGACTTACAGTTTTAACATATTGCTGGAGGGTGCTAGGTTTCTATTAAAATGTTTTCTTTTCGTTTGTATTTGAAAACAAAAATTAGGTAGAATTTGGGTTTTATTTATTCAAGCCATTAAGCAATTGGTGACAGTTCTCAGTCGGACCACCATCCATCCCTCCTTGTCTGGGGAATTGGTAGGGTTGTTCATTTCCAAAGGCATGGACTCTCCAATGACCGACCTCAATGTTGAAAAGGAAAAGGAAAGAAACGAAAATTTCCAGCCTGGAGCTATGCAATAATTTCTCATTGGAGAAGATTTTTTCCCTTGCGCATTGAATCATTCATTTATTATACGCCTAAGAACGAGTAGAAAGCTACTGTTTGTACCAAAAAGTACTAAAAATGTCAAGAAGGGACAATTATGAAAGGTTAAATCAATTGGAGGAAAACTAAGAGAGATAATTCTGAATTATAATATAAAGTTAAGCAGCTAATACACCCAAATCCACATGATAATCAGCTTTTCTTTGCACACAAAAGTGGGGAAGTCTTATCAACCGTTCAATTAACTTGGTCTATTTCTTGTCATAAACAAAAGCTGAGTTTCGACTCAAAAAGATTATAAATTTATTAGGCAAAACAACCCTTTTAATTTGAACTAAATAGAATCAGCAAACGTTATCAGTGTACATTTAATGTGGAACAAACACATATATGTCGTTTGATGTACGTGATTGTCTATGGTGTAAACTCATTGATTATGCAATGAAGTACAAAAGAGAATCAACTTCGTTGTAAAAAATGCCAGGACTGGTACCAAAAAACCAAGGAAGCTTAGAATAAGGACGAAATTGTAGATAATTTCTAGTCCCATAAGTTCCTCAAATTTGACATATATATACATATCATCCAGAATCTCTTGCTCAGTAGAGCAATGCCAAGGATAAAAATTGAAGTTCTTAGGTGAATCTGTGTACATTTCCTGACAAATAGGAGTAGTTGTCAGAAAGAAAAGATAGTGTCTCAATCTCGAAGCATTGCGGCTCTTTGTAGCGTGTAACTTATGCTTGTAAAAATGCAATGCAATTGCTGGTTTCGACAGACTCTTTTGTCGAGTATGCTTAACCCATCCTGCCATACGGCATCCGTTTCCTCTCGAGAATGAATGCTTCTGTTTATGTTTTGAGCTAAATTTGAAGTCAGATGCACAGCTGTTGTAGCAACAGTTTCACTCTGCCACAAAAGACTTCGTGTCTCAAGTCTATCAGGTGTCAACTATCACCTAACCTTGACAACATTGTATCGACTCATATAGCATAGGTTTTCAACTACTGATAACAGACCCTTGACTACATCAGCTAAATTACAGAAACAAACCGGAAATTAAGCACATATTTTAGTGGAACCCATCTGGCTATATCCTTCGCATTTCCTTGTATAAAGTTTACAGGTAGGATTGAAGCCTAAGATTAAGTAAATTATGTTGAAAACATGTTGATTAATTACAATAATGTAGAGAAGACACCAAAATCAGCCCCCCAAGTATCAGGGGATTTGGTGCGGGACTCAAGACAATTTGATTAATCACAAACATTTTCTGCTTTGTGGAAGATGAACAAGGATTTCAGTCGTTCACCCCCTTGGAATTTCTGGTTGAAATTCTTTGTTAAATAATGTGTGAACTTAGCAATTATCTCCTTCCTTGGTTGGTGATCACGGACCAGCTATCATATCTTGCACATCAAGACAATAAGGGACAAGAAGTTTAGTCAACGGGGAATTTCGGACGTGCTTCCCTCAATACACGATAACTTTTCAAACCCTGTATCTGCTAAGCCAACTCCTTGGGGTCCTATATTTTGCGATTTGTTAGTTGATTTTTTTATTCGTTGCTTCTCCGCGTTTACAGCCAAGTAATGAGCCAACTCTACCCTCATTTGCCTTAAAATAGATTTGGGTACTTCTATCAGATTAACATATCTAATTTTGATGAACAAAATTCATAATTTCTGGATTAGTCCCATCGCAATGATGAGGCAGTACGTAATTTGGAGATGAAAGCACTGGTGATTGCTACTTGCTAGCCAGGCCACTGACAAGTGGCAATCTGGCCGATAGACAACTCAAAATCACTATTTTCACCAAGTCATTCTCAAGAATTAGAAACGAAATGGAAATGCTGTTGCTTAAAGAATTATCCTTCGTTCTTTTGGCTGTAGCACTTCTGAAGGTCTGCTATGGCAGGCCTTCAGACAAACCCATGGAAGGTTGTGGGGTATGAATTTATGATTAAAATACAAGCAAAAACTGGAAAATAATGAGTTCTTGAGTTTGACTTATCTATTTAAGTACAAAAAAGTCTATATTAATATGTCTATGGATGAAGAGACAGCACGAAATATGACCCAGCAAAGTGATCTCATATTCTGTCATGGATTGCGTGATCATGGCATCTTATTGCCTCATCATTCATCAGGATTAATAATTGCTGTTTGAGATCCGTACTTAAGTTTATTGGAACTAACGATTTGAGTTTAAATAATACAATAAAAAGATTATCTTGTGATCTGCACTGCTTCATTTTTCTGACTTGATCATTGAAAGATCATTGTTTGATCTCTCGATTTGAGTTTCAGAGACTTGAAGGCTCTGGAATTTGGTCTGTTGCTGCATTAACTCAACTTGATCTGCTGGTGCCTTGGTTTTGAGAGGCTTAATCTCCTTGACATATCACTGAATTATGACTTACAAGACCATAAGAAAGATTCTTGTTTTGACCCAACTAGGCATCTCCAAACAAGAAAATGTAAATGTTGTCAAAGTGTTCCCTTTGTGTTTCTCTTTTTGAGATCCAATTAGAGCTTATCAATGCTTTATACGTAAAAATAAATAAATTGCATTCCCATTAACTTGTTAATATATGTGTGAAAGGAATTTCTCTTTCTCCCTACATTACTAAAGAATAAAAAAAAAACCATACAAGTGGACCAGAGAAACCCCCAAAAGAGAGTGTTACGGTAGGACTAATTCATGCCAATTTTTAATGAAATAACCAGATATTTGGCAGCCATTAATGCATGCCACTGCATTTGCCTGCAAAGTCAACTTCATTAAACCCCCTTTTTTGCATCAATTTCCACTTGAAGAAGGGAACATTAACCGCAAATTTGTCAAAAGAGTAAAGACTTTATGCATGCTCTCATCAACAACTACAGAAATTTTCCATTGAATCCACTGCTGAGCATCCGAAGTGGTAATCGATGGAATAAGATACCTACCAACAAAAACTCTGTTCAATGCGCATGCAAAGCTCTAACCTCCCACTAACTGCCAAATAGTCACCTTAATTTTACCCCCTTTTTTTTTTATCTTCCTATTCGTAATCATAAGCACTCCCAATATAGTGTTGGTTGATTTTGCCTTTTTAATTTATGGACATTTACCATCTTCATTAGCATCGTGTGCCACTGTTTTTTGGGCTTTGATTCCTGCGAATCTTCCGTTTTCACATTGGTTTCACATTCACTTCTTCTAGATACAATTAGACCACTTAATATGTCACCTAATGACAAGATCATCAAGATTGATTGGCTCCCTTCAAATTTACATAGTTATTATAGTAATTACATATTACTTATAATATACATAATTTTATTTATAAACTCAAAGCTTATCTCATCTCTTATTCAAATGAATTCATAATACTCTACCTACCTAATTGTGCAAGAAAGGCGTTGTACGAACTCTTTTACCCATATAAGAGAAAGGTATTATTTTGATCCGGATCTACTTCGATTTTGATATCTTTCATAAGAATTAATATCATTTGTCATGAACCAACTTTCTAACTCAAAAAATATAATTATTAAGTAAATGAAAGTTCTTACTTATAATGTTTATATCCATTTCTTATTATTGTGAGATCCATAACACATGATTGATTATGTACATAAACGTTAAACTCTCTCTCTCCACAAAAATGTAAGCTTCTAGTAATACAATTTGAAGCCATACGATTTTGTTTACTAGAATAAGTAGAATTGAAGTGAAAACATATAGAAACCAACTAATTATTCTTAGATATATGTTTATGAAAATTTAAGGGAAAAGGGGACCCAAAACCTTAGAATTTAATTCTTTTAAAGAAATGTAATAATACTAACCAATCAAAGATTATTGGAATCTCTATCCCATGTTCAAATTTCTTACCAACTCAATTGAATGGCAAGCATGTATCCATAGTCATTGATTTTTTTTTTTATTCAAAAAAGAAAAGAAGAAGCTCAAGTCGTGACCTTCGAATCAATACTAGTATAACTTTGTTGACTACAATTGTCGGTCAAGTTAAGATTCCCAACGAAATGCCATGATTCATGGAGGCTTATTAGAGGCTTTTCTTTTTATATATATATATTTTCACAAGTGGCAGGCAAAGACCCTTGTCACATTAATTTCCTTCTCTTTGGTGTAGAAAATGCATAATATAAAATAGTATAATTTTTCAATTCCTCTTTCTTTCAACTAACTGATTGATTATAACAACACTAGATTTAAAGTTAATAAAGCGCATAGAATTATTCATGTTCCTCATCATCACCCCATCATTTGGCCAACACTAAAACTAGTTTCCATGGGGAAGGTCCAAAGTACACCATTCTGAAACTATAATTAATTCTCCTAAAAATATATAAAAAAAATCTCATATCTAACGTCATTCTTATGTAAGAAGTACGTACGAGTGGTTGGGCAGGAGACAGTACAATCGACACCTCTAACACTTAAGTTCAATTTGATACATTTATTTAAATTAAATACATCCTTTTGTCGCATTGGTTTGTACGAAATTAGCTTTTCGAGAAATTTATGGTTAGGCAGGATCAAGTCCAATCGGAACCTATAATGTTCGAGTCAACTTGATTCATTTAATTGAATTAAATTTATTTAATAAACAAGATCCCAAACGTTAAATCATGTCCTAGTTCTGTCCCGACCCAACCGGTGGTTAAGTCTGGCCTATTTGGCCTTTAGGTGTAGAGCTTTATCGAACATAAATAGCTGCATAGATTGGATCCGGAGATCGAAAACTGCATGGAGACGATCATTTCCATGCAACTATGGCAACGTCGTAAGCCTAAAGCATATCTGCTGTTTTATGGGCCGAGAGGCCCAACTGAAGCCCACAAGTTAACGAAAAGCCCGAAGCATGCAACTATCAATCTCTTGCAATTTACTTTTCTTTTTTAATTAGGGGTAATTGAGATTTAAATTTTTTTAAATCAAAAAATTATGTATCAATTATTGAATCAAATATTTAGGTATATTATTATTTTTCTTTCAGTTACACCTATATAATTTTAAACATAAAAATTGTTAATATAATTACACAAATTAATTAACAAAAGTAAAAGTAATTTTTACACCTGTACCTGCTCTTAAACGAAAACCTCCTAAGAAAAGGAAAGAAAGAAAAGGCAGATGGCCAAAAAAAAAAAATTAAAGAGGTATAAAATTGAAGAAATAAAGAAAAAACCATCTCTGTTTCTCTGTAAAACAGTTTGGACTCCTAGATTAGGAATCCAGCTTCGACTCACTAACGACTGACCTGTAACATCGAAGCAACATTTTAAAAATAACTCCTCTCCCTCTTGTGTTTTTTGTGTTTTTTCCCTGATCAATGATCAAACTTCTGTCAAACAAATGGTTTTTGTCGAATTTCCAATCACAATTCAGAACCTAGAGATGCCGTCCAATAAACAAAAATGCAATAAGGGCAAGCATTATTATCATAAAAGAAAGCGTTTTCCAGGGAAGATCAGTTCGGTCTCCATCATTGCATCGATAAACAAGTCCATTGTCAAGTGCCGCGATCAGCTGAACAAGTTTTTATCCGAGCTAGCGCGCATGGTAACACCAACATGCCGCCTCAAGGGCTTCGAGATTCTTAGACAGGAGGAAAAGACCGACCTCGAAGCTAACAAAGTTTTTGGTCACCCTGGACTCGAACTTGAATCCGAAACCAGCTCCAACATTGTACCCCCAGTTCTTGTCATACACCGCAACCTGCTTCCTCCAATGGTTTCAGACAAAAAAGGGACGATTGTTCTTGATTTGGACGAAACCCTGCTGCATTCAAGCCTCTACCCGCCTCCACCAAGGTACGATTTCATAGTGTCAAGAAATATGGACGGGGTGACGATAAACTTCTACGTGTTAAAACGACCCGATATCGATGAGTTCTTGGAGACGATCAGCAAGAAATACGAACTTGTTGTGTTCACGGCGGGGCACGTAGCGTACGCATCGAAGGTGCTGGATACTCTTGACCCGAAGGGGCTTATATCGCACCGGCTCTACAGGGATTCATGCAAACAAGTGCGAGGGAAATTCGTGAAGGACTTGTCAGGGCTGGGGAGAGACTTGAGGAAGACTGTGATCGTCGATGACAACCCAAAGTCTTTTACATTGCAACCCGAGAACGGGATCCCCATAAAGCCGTTTGTTGGTGATCAGCTTTGGGACAATGAGTTGATGAAGTTGGCGGTGTTTTTTGAGACATGTAATGTCTTTGAAGACATGAGAGATGCCGTGAGCCAGTACCTCGGAGGGTGCTGAAGAATAAGGTGATCATATTTAGAAACCACAATGGTGCATGTCGGTTAACCATGATGCTGCATCAGCCCATTTCTTTTTGTCAAAATTTATATACTATATGGCTACTTGCTTCAAGAATGCTTTCTAGAGTGATAGGAGGTTCCTACAGTCATTGCATCAAGGACTGATTTTGCTTCTTTGTGCAAATTAAAGAGAAATGATACATTTACATCAACTTCTTTTGGCTATCTTAATTTTTTATTGGAGATTACAATGGCAAATTAAATTTGCATCATGTTAAACTTTGTTTGTTTAATTTTATAATTACCGATGTTAATTATTTAAAAATATCTCCAAAAATTTCAATCATGATAATGGAATCGATAGTACCACACTATATGATTTCCCGTGTTTAATTGTATTTATATACATCAACTAAGCTTGATTTCATAATTTAATCTTTAATTAAGTTTCAATCTTAAACTAACAATAAAAAGATATTAAGTATCATACTTATTATTTAAACTATGTATTGATAGAAACGTAAAACTGATCATATTCTTTTTTGAAAGATAATTTTCATTAAAGAAAGTGGGGAGAACCCCTCAATTACAAGAGGAAGATTTAAACAAAAAAGATAATTAACATGTGTAGATATCTCTCTATTTAAAGAGTTGAATTTGACATAAAGAAAAAAAAATCATTCTTTAACCAAAATACTTGAATAAATTATTAACAATTCATAATTTTTCAATGATTATTTTGAAAATTGAAAGATATTTTTGAGGGAGAAAAAAAAGTGTAAAAAGATTGTGGAAGATCAGCCAGACCTTGCCAAACCTCTCGGCGACAACTCTAAAGGGTCATGCCATGAGTGCTAGTGCACCTCGTGTTAGAACAGCTTCAGGACCCAACACAAGCCGTGCATTTGGTGACTCCACCCAGTTTTATGGGTTATCCTTACACTACGTGCTAGGCAAGCTTGTGCCTGTCCAGGTTCAATTTATAGGAATTGTGAGATTTTCTTAAATAAAGTAAAAATTAATTAGAGACAGATGAAAGATTGCAACTTCTCAATATCTATAAGTTCAGTTACTAACTTTGTTAGGTTTAGAAAGCATATTCTCGTTGTCATGCATTATTTAGCTGTTAATGACTAGCAGCAAACATAAAACCGAACAGAAAGATAGAAAACAAAAAAACAGACAAAACCCAACCAAACTAACTAACAACATTCCCCACTCTCACTACTAAATTCAATGTAAATCCAGTTCTGGCTTCCAACCCATAAATTCACCACTGTTGCACCGAACCAGGCTTCAAAACCTCCCAAACCCCTCCATCTCGACAGTTGAACCCATCGATACCCAGAACGAAGACATGTTATTGAAGATGAGCAAAAGGGTCCAACCAAAGACCATCATCCACCACCATCACCGCCTGCTCCACCACTGCCTCCACCGTGTCCGTCATCCTAAGGGAAGATCATCTACAACGAAAATTAAATCGCTCTTCGTGATTGCTTCCATAATAAGCAAGTCCATTCACGAATACCGCCGTCGCCTCATCAAGTTTTTCTCCAAGTTGGCACGCAGAAGACATCACCAAAGCCTATTATTCCTTGAGCAGGAAGAGACCCTCTTCGAAGCCGGCGATGACCCTGGACTTAAACTTGAATTCGAGAGCAGCTTTGCTATGCCTCTGGTTCTCGTCTTAAACGAGAACCTTAAGCTGCTTCCGCCATTGGCTTCGGATAAAAAGAGAACCATCGTTCTTGACCTGGACGAGACCCTGGTGCATTCAAGCCCTGACCCGCCTCCGCCACTGTATGATTTCACGATTAAACCGAATATTGATGGGGAAAGAATGAACTTCTACGTGTTGAAACGACCTGGGGTCGATGAATTCTTGGAAGCAATAAGTAAGAAGTACGAGGTGGTGGTGTTCACAGCAGGGCTCGAGCCATATGCCTCAATGCTGCTTGATATTCTAGACCCCAAAGGCCTGATATCTCACCGTCTTTATAGGGATTCATGCAAGCAAGTGAGAGGAAGATTCGTGAAGGACTTGGCCAAGATGGGGAGAGACCTTGGAAAAGTTGTGATCGTTGATGATAACCCAAAGTCATACTATTTGCAACCTGCAAATGCAGTCCCCATAAAGCGATTTGAAGATGACGTTGAAGACAGGGAATTGGAGAAGCTGATGGGGTTCTTCGGGAGGTATTGTGATAGCTTTGATGACATGAGAGATGCGGTTAAGCAGTACCTTGGGGGTGCCACAATGAGCACTGGACAGTGTTAGAGATCTATTTAATTCAACTTTGTATAGCCAAAAACAAAAAATTTTGCCAAATCTATTAGTCATATTCATTCATGCTTTATTTTTTTTTTTTATCATTTTCTCTCGTCTTAATATTATCTTTCAAATGAAAATCATAAAAAGATAAATGATTAATAGAGAAAAAAAAATTTTAAAAAAAGTGACGGGAGTAAGAGTTTTAAGAGTTTTTAATTTTATTTTTTAATTGATAATGTTTAATTTTATTCTTTATTTGAATACACGTAAATAATATATTTTTACACTACAAACATCAAATAAACACTTGGTAAAAGTTTATCTGTAAGTTTATCTATGGGACAGGAAAAGAGACCCAACATTTCGCTTTGCTGCTAATAATTGAGGGTGAGCTA
Source organism: Theobroma umbraticum (assembly GCF_002168275.2). Taxonomy (NCBI): domain Eukaryota; kingdom Viridiplantae; phylum Streptophyta; class Magnoliopsida; order Malvales; family Malvaceae; genus Theobroma; species Theobroma umbraticum. The sequence continues at coordinate 3,209,409 of NW_018397267.1, read as the reverse complement.
CACAAAATATAGCATAAGAAAATTATTATCTCTTAATTTTTCTTACATATATATTTTTTTTGTCTATGCATAAAATACTTTTTTGTCTATCCATGACACTATATGCATAAAATACTTGAATCCGTATATATTTACAATTTAATCTAAAAATTAATTAAAAAAAAAAGAAAAACAAAATTTTAATCATGTGTGAACCCGGTAGGGGCAACGGCACCCTACAGTTTACACTTTCGCTTAATTTTAACCCAAAAGATAAATAAATCCACGTAAGCAAAAGAAACCATCCTGTCGCTCACTATAAGTTGTCCAGCTTCGACTCCGAACCTAACTCCATGACCGTTAGACCGAACCAGAATTTAAAATATTACGGAGCCTTCCCGTCCGCGTTATTACCCAAACCAAAGGAAACCTCCTCCTCTTGTTTATAAATCTATGAAAACATTTCCTTCTTTGTTTTTCTCTCGCTGATGATTGTTCTGGATCGTCCGATTATAGTCCAGAGCCCTGAGATGGTTTCCAAGATTATCAAGAGAACTCCGCCACGGTCCATCAAACGCCACCGTCTTAACCACCACCGGAGAAAGACTTCTCCGGCGAAGAAGAATGCCTCGTTCTCCGTCATTGCCTCCATCAACAAGTCCATCAAGACGTGCCATCGCCGCCTTGTGAGGCTTTTCTCAAAGTTAGCCCACATAGCAACCCCTTCTACCACCAAACGCCGCCACAAGGGCTTCAAACTCCTTAAACAAGAAGAAGAATTTGATGAATTCGAGAGCAATTTCATTGTTCCTCGTGCTCTTGAATTCGACCGCTGCTTGCTTCCACCGTTGATTTCGGGGACGACAAGAACTATCTTTCTTGATCTCGACGAGACCCTGGTGCATTCAAGCCCTGACACACCTCCCAAAATGTATGATTTTGTAGTAAGGCCGAACATTGAAGGCCAATTTATGAATTTTTACGTGTTGAAACGACCCGGCATCGATCTTTTCCTAGAAGAAATCAGCAAGAAATACGAGGTGGTGCTGTTCACGGCGGGCGTCAAGCAATATGCTTCTCAGGTTTTGGATAAGCTTGATCCTAAGGGGTTAATATCTCACCGGCTTTATCGGGATTCGTGCAAGCAAGTGGAAGGGAAGTTTGTCAAAGACTTGTCTGAAATGGGGAGGGATTTGGGGAAAGTAGTGATCGTTGATGATAACCCGAATGCTTACTCTTTGCAGCCTGACAATGCTGTCCCCATACGGCCGTTTGTGGAGGACGGTGAGGATAGGGAGCTGGAGAAGTTGATGAAATTTTTTGAGTGGTGTGAACGGTTTGAGGATATGAGGGTGGCGGTCAAGCAGTACTTTAGTGGTGGTGGTAGCGGTGGAGGCAGCACTGGTGGTGCAGAGGATCATGGCTTTGTGCAGTTGGACTTATGATGCTCACTCTGTTTAATGTGATTCAATTTGTTCTCTTCTGATTTGTTGTAATTGTGTTTGAACAATAGATTTTGTTCAAATTAGAAATTGAAAATTTAAGATAATGCATTTTTTTGTTCAAATTCCAATTATTGTTCTCTCTTAATTTATCTTTCAGTTGTTTAATTAAAGGATTAAAGGATCCATAACTAGTTTCAAACTTTCCAGCACAAAAATCATGAAGTTTGAAAGAAAAAGTTCTGGCTACGACCCTTCAAGTTGATAAAGCTATTGCTGAAATTTAAACGTGTCTTTTGACCCTTTTAAGAACATTTGAAAATTATCTAGGCTGCTTGAAACTCCTTCCTACAGTGTTTAGAAGATGCTCTTCTGTTAGCCTACGGCCTGCTCTTTAAATTAATTCAACAAAAGCTTATCCTACCAGTGCTATGATAGTACTTCCCATTCTATTGTAGGATATCTCATCAAATATAAGGCCAGACGACCAAACACATTTGATGGTCAACACTGTAGTTTGAACAAATAGTACAACTTTGCGATTTTGATCTTTGTCCTGAAATTTGTCCTACAGTATCATCGCAAATATGTAAACCCATAATTGCAGGGTGTCTCCGTGTTCACCTTCTCCCGGTTAAACATTTCAGGTTTGTATCAAGGATTAGGTTGCTCATCAGTAAGCATGAATGAGGGGGGCATTTGTAGCTGCTTTGCGCATTTGTTAAAACCTTTTCTTGAAGTATGAGAGTTCAGTAATCTCTTCATCTGCCTTGCCAGATTCAAAAGGAGTGCGAGCTGGAGCACTCAAAACGTGCATATCATTGCTTAGAGACTGCCTTCTTAGTCCAATTGATCCAACTCTTGCTACTCTCAAGAAAGTGTCCTTTTTGATTAAGCAAGTGTAGGGGAACCGTCTGCAACGAATGCAGCTTAAACTACAAGGCTTTTCGAAAACCCCTCTGATTTCCTACAATTCCGAATGTAGTGCACAATTGATGGACAGGAGGTGATTGCCTTAGGGATAATATCAACTTTACCTTATAAAATTTTTGGCGAAATGTCTGCATTGAACAGCAAAAGAAGAAAATAACCTCAATAGCATAGGCATTTCCAATGAATTCACCAAGATTTGGTCATGTGAAAGAATATATACGTCTTCACTATCATCGACAACAAGCCTTTTGAGTCAGCAACATTTTGAACAAAGAAGGCCTTCCAGTAAGGCTACTAGTAATGCAGGTAAACTGTAGGAGACTCAGCATGAGATGTCTTTAATTTCTCTGTGGAGAATTATCACAAAGCAAAGAAACTTTACCACTTTCTTTTACATTCAAGATGACCTTCTTATCTTCTCCATAAAACTAGTGTTTGATTGGGCTCCTCTGGACAAGCAGCTCCCTATTTCCATCTTAAATGTTGAGCCAAATTGCCACACTTCCTCCTCATCTTGTCAAAACATGTTAAAAGCTTCCAAACAACGCATTTGCTTCAGAGCATTCATCCTTGAGCAGATATTCTTAAAGAAACAAAAGCAATATGTACAAGTTCTCTAGACACCAATTCATCTCTCCAAATCCGACAAGGAGTCACAATTCCTCTATATGAGCACACATAGGAGACATTGGTCCATTAAACTAAATGAAATTTGCATGTTAGAACTCACTTGAAACTAGCATATCATTAACCCTTGAATCACATTGCATAGCACTGGCAATGAAGGCAAAGCAAATGCCCAATATAAGTTGATACAGTCTTGGACCCCTGGAGCCAAATAAATTGTATTAAAGTCTTCGCCCTGAAACCATAAACCTAAACCTTAGAAACCCAAAATTCAAAATTAATGCTCAAGAGTCAGGCTCCTTCATTGAGGTTTAGATCACTGTGCTGCTGCTATCTTCTTTCTAAATCTTTTATATGCACCGTTACTGGGACAGTTTGAAAGCAACACATCTCTACTATTATAACCAAGGAAAAGATTTACATAACGCCCTAATGAGGCAAAACAGCCAGAATTTCACATCCTAAGCTAAAATAGATCTAATAAATAGCATTCGCAAACATGAGAAACATCACATGCCAAATAGACTTGAAATCAGCTCTAGAGCAGGGTGTCAAAGTAATCTATATGAAAACGGAATTGTTATGGTGCACCCACCAAGGATTTGATGGCTCCCCACGAAGTGAAAGAAGTGATTAAAGTCCAACCAATTCAGCCAACAAATTCTTGTACTAATAAGTAGAGTTCAAGTGAACATGTATCTTCTTGAGCGGCTGGATCCCAACCATCAAGAAAATCAAGAAGCAAATTTTAACCAATTCTCTCGCCTACATCCTCGCAGCTATCAACATGCTAAATTCATTTCCCAAATTTCCACTTTAGATCAATTCAAAAGCAAAAGAATAAACTTGATTTGTGAATACTCCCTCTCCGTTCTCAACTAATCCACATTGGGCAGCAACTCAAATAGTGGAAAAATGAAAAAGAAAATTAGCCTCTGAGAAAAGGAATGGAAACCCACATCAGTAACAAGATCACCATCAACTACCAAGTCACTAGTCCGTAGAAACAAAGAAAAAAATTACAACTACAATCTCCTCTTGAACAATTCATTCATTCGCAAGTAACTAGGACAGTACAAGAATAACAAAGAATACAATGAAGCAAAAAAGGAGAGAAACCAAGTTGAAAGTGAATGAATATCAATCACAAAGAAAAACCTGTTGAGGCAAGCGCCAAGCCTCAGCCTTGCTAAAGCACATATTATCCAGAGCTTCACTACGGCACCAACGGCACTTTGGGTTTTGCAAACATTGAGATCTTGACATCATTTCTCCACAGTTTGGGATCTGATTCTTGGTGTTCCTTTGCAAACCTAACAAGGTGCGGTACCGAGAGACTGAAGGTTCTTTGCCAGTGATGTTATCAGGCGATGACGATGATGATGATGATGATGATTGGCTTAGAGTTAATAACAAAAGGAAGAGAATTGGGAAGAGGGCTGAAAGTTTAGAGCTTGCTGTTGCCATAGAAGGACTCTAGAAGTTGCTTGCGGTTTCCCCTTTTCCTCTTTTTTTTGTTTTATGTCTTATGTTAAAACGAGTTGTTTTTACCTTCCTTTTATAGCTAAATAATTAACAGGAGTAAAAAAATATAAAACATAGAAATATAAAGTTGACACCGTCAGGAAAACGTGACATCCAAAGGACTCCAAGTTTTGAAGGCAGCTCAAGTCCATCCGTCTCTTTCTTCAATTATTAATGAATTGATCCATTTTAATATTTAATAGAGATTTCTCTTATAATTCAACTCCACAAGGTTTCTTCTTTTTCTCTCTTTTTCGCCTCTATTTTTATTTTACTCTTCCTTTTTTTTTTCTCTGTAAATAGTCTTCCTTCATGCCCTAATTCAGGTTCAGAATTTAATTAAATTTTAACACTTTATGGAGGGTTCCAATCAAAGTTATGGTTTTGATCATAATTCCAGAGTTCCAGAAAACCAGGTATTGGATTCTAGGGTTTCTTCTTTGTCCCTAAAGAAGGATACCGGCAGCCGGAACTCCAATTCTCTCGCTGTAAGTATTTGAAATTTTTTCTATTCTTTCAATTAGTCATGTAATTTTTGTATTGAGAAAGTTTGGATTTTGATTTTGTTTTTCTGCCTCCCATTTATCTGGTGGTATGTAAATTTTCATGTTATGAATTATGGGTCTATTTGTATTGATAATTTCGAGGTTAAGAAAAGTAAAAAAATGCCTTTTTTTCCTTGAAATTCAAAGTTTTTGGGATGTTTCTGATTTGGGATTTTTTTTTCTTTTTGTTTACAATTATTTGCTTTTCGTTTTTATGTCAATAATAGGATGATAACACGGGACTTGAAAGATGTGATTCCACAAGCAATGTTAGTTTAGAGAGGCAAGGGATGAATATTTCTAGAGAATGTGATGATGGGTTATCAGTTCCAACTAAAAGTATGGAGGAGTTGAATGATGAGGAAAAACAACCTAACACCAACTATCTGAAGCCGGGAAAATACTTCTTTTATGACTCCCCGCTTGCTGAAGACACTGGGGTTTGGATACCGGTCTCAGTTCCACCTATGCTTGAAAGTGATCATGAAGAGTGGGCTAGAGGTTTCCATTCCAATGGGGGTTATTTCCCTGAAGGTGACATGGGATGGGGCGAGTTCCTTGGGGAAGAGAAGGAGTTGACGATGTGGGATGTGATAGTGGAGATGATACTTGCTGCCCGAGGGAAAGTAAATGCTTTCACTTCCGGTGATATTCAAAGATGTGGCATCTCGTGGCTGTCAAGTCATTTACTTGAGCAAGCTTGGCAAGAGATGTCTCAGACACTAACTGAAGCAAATATGGGTAGCGTGAAGGAAATTCTTGAAGCAGAACCACCAAGGTGGTTGGCCGACAGTGCTGCTTCCACTTGTATGCTGTGTGGTGTAAGGTTTCACCCAATCATGTGTTCTAGACACCACTGTAGGTTTTGTGGAGGAATATTCTGTGGTGAGTGTTCTAAAGGAAGGAGTTTATTGCCAGAAAAGTTCCGTGTTGCAGATCCACAACGGGTCTGTGATGTATGCTGTGTGCGGCTTGAGTCTGTCCAGCCATACTTGATGGACCAAGTCAGTAATGCTGCTCAACTGCCAACTCATGACCTGACAGACCTCAGTACTTTGAGATCTTGGGTTAATTTTCCTTGGGGGCAGTCCATGGAACATGAAATTTATAAGGCAACAAACACTATTCGGGGTTATATTACGAAGGTAAGAATTGATCTTTGAGGATTATGCATCATTGATGAAGTGGTAACCAACAAACTGGTGCTTAGGGTTTTGCTAAAAATGCACGTTTCTGTGAATTTGAGAGGCCATTTATTCTGCTAATTGCTTTAGCTTGATGATTATTCATTTTCTTACTCAAAAGCTTCTCAGGATATTATTTCATGCAAAAGGAAAAAAATTGAGCAAGTTATTCACATAATTGCATGTTGAAGTGCCAACATACAGAACAAACTTGTAGAGTTGTTTTTTGGTCAATCTCTTTTCTTCCTATTCAGAAGGTTTCATAGCTTTTGGCATTCTTACCCATTTCCTTTTCACTGGCCAGGTAGCTTCTTTGAAACCTGAGAAATCAATTCCAGATTCCATTCTCCGAGAAGCAAAAGGCCTTGCCATAATATCTGTTGTGAAAATTGGTGTCATGGTTACGTACAATATTGGAACTGGACTTGCGATTGCTCGTAGAGAGAATGGCTCCTGGTCTCCACCCTCTGCCATTTCTTCATTTGGTGTTGGATGGGGAGCACAGGTGAATATTTGTTCTTTGTTCTTCAACATCACGTACACTAAACTTCTCCCTATTGGAAATTCACATCCTCAAAGAAATTGGAAATGGTTGTATGCCATATATTCATCCTAGTGAAACTCCAAGGCTCGCTCTTTCTAGATTATGTCAATGGAACAAGATCAACTTTTATCAATTCTTCAGAAGTAAAAGTGTGTATGTCTGTGTGAGATGCTGGTTCTAGCCTCTCTCTCCCACAGAGACTCCAGTCTCCACTGCTGAGGATCATTTTAGCTGCCTTTGTGTGTGTGTGTGTTTTTATGGAGAAAGGGTAAAATTTTTCCTTGTTTGTTGTTTTCCCAAAAGCAAGTTATTTACTTTTCAAATAATTTAAATAAAGACATGCAAATGCTGAAACTCAGCTTTATTAATAAACGGCACAGAGTCTTGTTTTGAGCGAAGTGAACTCATTAGGGATATGTGGACGGTTAGATGAAATGGGCCAAAGGTGTGAAATTTCATTATTCTTTTTCACTTTTCTCCTAACTATTAAGGGTTACATCTGCAGGCTGGGGGTGAACTGACGGATTTTATTATAATATTGAGAACACATGATGCTGTCAAGACTTTTAGTAGCAATGCACATCTTTCTGTTGGAGCTGGTTTGAGTGCGGCTGTAGGTATTGTTGGACGGGCAATGGAAGCTGATGTACGAGCTGGTGATTGTGGTTATGCTACTTGTTATACATACAGCTGCACTAAAGGTATCTTTCTCTTATCGCTTGAGGTTCTTTCCCTTTTTGTAAATGTAGTTCAATTAAGTTAAGTCATTGGATTTTTGTATTTCTTTTACTTATTCAGATGGAAATGTTGACCAGCAGGTCTTTCTTCTTGATATATTCTCGAACTTTGTACTTAAAAGAATGAGATGATAGTCTATCTGGAAATTTACCATTAGATGCTAAATCTTGAAATTCAGATCTTTGGCCAAAAATAATTAATAAATTGATTCACGGCCTTGCTTCTTGGAGCTCTTTTTCAGTTATTCAGAGCAACATTGCCATTCTTCTTCACCTGCATATTCATGTTAGTGAATTTCATCACTGTTTCATGTTGTAGATTAACATAGATAATGTTGTCTATGAGTATATAACAATAAAACCATTAACCTTGACAAGAAAGGCCTCTATTTTCCTGCACATGGTAGGTTTGCCCCACTGTTTGATTCCTGTAAAGTTAAATTATTGCTGGTTGTGTTTCTTTGGATTGTCCAAAGGGCCAGATAAACAACTGCATCCTCCATTATTCCCAGCAGACAGTAGCTGCTGTACTTCCCCATTCTACCTTGGATCCTATGTTTATGTTTATTTATATTCTTATTGTTGAGTTTTAATGCCCAAGTTTTTATTATGTTTGATGATGTAGGTGCTTTTGTTGGATGTTCACTTGAAGGAAGTATTGTCACCACTCGTAGACGAGAGAATTCCCGATTCTATGGCAGCCAGTCAATAACTGCATCAGATATACTTCTCGGGTCAATGCCTCGTCCACCTGCTGCTGCCACTCTCTACCATGCACTTTCTGATCTATATAACACACTAAGTTGAGTGCCTGAAGTTTGGTATTTTAACTAATTGCATCAAAAATTCAACAGGAAGAAGAGCCAATGGGGCATGAATCTTATGTACATTCTCTGTGAATCATCTTTTTCCGATCTTCTGTACCATCATTCTTTGACTGTTTAAAGGTTGATAATGAATTGTTTCTAGGGAAGAGGTCTTCCAAAAGTGGAGGACCAGGATGGGGGAAAAATGGAAGGACATCGAGATGCGATTCTCAATTACTCTACGATTGTGTATATATATGTATATGTCCTAAATGTTGAACAACGTTTAAATCGTAATGAAACGAAGGAGCATGGATTTGTTTCAAGTGTTCTCCTACCTAAGATATTCTTTTCGGTCAGATGTTCATCCATCCGCCATAAACTCATACTGTTGTAGTTGTAAACCTGTTAGGCCAGTCTAACTCGATTTGTATTCCATCATGGAATCAATCCTATCTCAAGGCAGTAGTGGCTTAACGTATTGGCACTACGAAAGGTGAGAGAAGCAAGCTTGACCGAAATGGTTCTCGTTAGTTAGAAAGGGATGATCAGCCTCCAGGGATTAACTACAACAGATTGGATCCTTGGCCTTCACAACGTTTGGCCTCCCAAAATATCCCCACGATTACCAGCTGTTCTTTTTTTTTTTAGAAAAAAAAAAGTATTGCGGAGAGTAATTTGCTCAGAACTCTATGCAATCCTTGAACTCTACAGCTTTGTGGGAGCAAACCAGGCCATGGAAAATCAGAAACCCAAGTTGAAAGTAAGGCGGTTTTTGCTTTCAACTTTGTGGAGCCTGGAGCCCGACTAAGTTACTTTCAACTTGGTGGAGCCTGGAGCCCGACTATGCTCATAAAAACGATCAGACCACACACAACCCTTTGCTAAAGTAAATGGACAGCGTGATTACTTTGTGCGGCTGACAGAGCAATGATTAACGAGGCAGCATTATAATTGCATTACCACTACCCAACCTTTTCTTCTCTTTTACCATTCTCCTGGATGGAGGCCACAATTGTGAGAAGCCAAGCAAGTTTGAAATTTAGAATAACCCATCAGTGGCATAATACCATCTAACCTGAGAATCTCTTTAGATTCTCACAATTCTAATGGTCGAAAAAACATATGTAAGTTGGCTTTACTTTCATGTTCTCATAATAGATGAGTGGATCATGGTCTTGATTTACGCTATATTTGGTAGAAAGAAAAGAAAATGAAGGGAAGAAATCCACCCATTATTTTTCCTTCCTCGTATTTTCTTCGTACTAAGCAAGAACACAAAGAAAGTAGCTTTTCCTTTCACACCCTTTCTTCTCCTTCCTCTTTCCCTCCTACCAAAAACAATATCAGTGATTAGATCCAAGACTATGCAGTGGGAAGGGACAGAAGGAGAAAAAAACGGGGAGGAGAAAAAGGAAACGACTGAGTGCTCCATGGGACAGACACCATCTTTGTTTTCTCAAACATCATCATATCAACTAATCTTTGCTTTAAAACCGTACAGTTTGTCAGGCTTAGTGTGTAACACATGTAGTTTTTGGAGTGTGCAATCATTCAAAATCTATGTTTACTACTGTTTCTGAGCACCTCAAAAACTTTCTCCATATCAAGGGATAATGAAAAGATTGCTATCATCATTGTTTGATCGACTTAAAAAGATCTTGGAATTCCAGGGATGAAGTTTTTTAAATGGAGTGTACATAGTATATTCAAAGAGAATTAATTCTGGAAATAATGCAGCACAACGTCTGTGCTGATGCCGCGGCACTTGTCTCCCAAAAAGAACACTTTATTGGCAAATAATGTGATCAGCATTTACATCTGATGGAAAATAAGTTCCATTGTTCATTTTGGGATGCCTTTTCCCTGACGAATAAGCTGGACAATCCCTTTTCCTGTTCAGGGTAGGCCATGTATAATACCTCAACTTGTCACTCTAATGGAAATGCCTTTGCATTGCACCCATATATCTCCACGTGGGGCCATGCCTTGTATTGATTTGTTTCACTCAAGCCCAAGAAAGAGGTCAATTGAAAAGCAAATGTGTCCCAATTTCCCTGTTGGCAAGCCAGTTGTATTTACCAATCTGCATATGTATGATTGATTTCTTCACTCGGGTTTTTGAGTTGCATTTCAAGAAGAGTGAATTTGGTGCAAGGAGAGGATTTGCAGATAGAATAAATTGTAGAATAGGGAGAAATGCGTCACAAGTACAAACAAACAGTAAGAGAAATGTGTCAGTCAGAACTCCAGAAGCAATGAGAAATCTCAGACATTTAAAAATCACTTCCAATCACAAAAGCACAATCACACCAAAACAGCCAATGCCGTTGCCAATGCTGTTACTAAAACCTCTGTTTAGAGAAGAAAAAAATATATCAAATGGATGAATGAACGGCAACTTAAGGAGCAAATTCACAGCTATGAGCTATTTATAAATTGATCTTTTGTTTTTCTTTTGCTTGGAAGGAGGGACGGGTGGGAGTGGAGGTTGGACAGAGGCTTCTAATCACTGTACTAACTCATAAGTGTTGCCAACCGAAACACAGAATCTTAGGTTTTTGACATGAAATTGAGCTCCTGGTCTAAAGGACGAAGCCAGACGAAGACCCATGGAGAATATCCTCACCCTCTTCTGCAAGACGCAAGTGCTGCTTGATTCTCATTCTCTCCATGAAGCTTTACCTGCTCCATGAAAACAAGTCATTAAAAAACAGAAGCAACATATGAAGAATTGTGAGAAACGCTGCACCGCATAATAAAACCATAAATCCATCCCAAATTACCTGGATTTTGAATTTCCAAGTGTAAGTTCAAGATCATCAGCTACACATTCCTCGTGGATCTTTTCTCCTTCCCAAGGCTTCACTAACCCTGTTACATTACTGCCAAAGGCAAACTCAGCAGCAATCGCATCAGACATTGGAACATCCGATGTTTGATCAACACCTGCAGGAAATGCTGGTGAGCATGTGCCACTTTGCCCAGGAGTCCACATCCGTGAACCTCCACCTGATAAAGTCTCATCTTTAAATCCAAAAGGGTTTCGTGAGACAAGGCTAAACGTAGGGGATGTTGGCCCACTTTGGGGTATTTCAAGTCGGGAAAGCCATCCTGAATCAGGAAAACCCTGACGGCTAGGACTTGGTGGAGTGGATGAAGGCAGATAAGAATAGCGCTGCCCAGCCCAAGCTGAGCCAGCAGTCCTTTCATCCCAGTCATTTCTAGTTCGAGGAGTTCGGGAAGTCGGGGAGCTCAATGGTGGAGTGACAGGAGCACTTATGGACCCCCCAGCGATGTACAGATGATGAGCAAGCTTGGACGAAGCTGATGATGAGCTAGAGGAAAGGTTTTTCAGCCACGGGATTAGGGAATTGGCGTCACCATTACCATTGGCATTGGATGTGTAATGGGATGAGGCCGGGCTTGGAAAGGAAGATGAAGCAGGACTTGGATTGTAAGATGCACAAGGACTTGGGTGATATGAGGAACATGGACTAGCTGATGCAGAACCCCCTACTATGTCCATACGATCCACTGGTTTGCATCCCTGCAAAAATGTAAGAAAAACCACTGGCTGTGACACAATTTTTGAAACAGCTCTAGCTGTTGGAGCAGCAATGACAAAATACACAATTTTCTAAAGAACCTTTCCTACCATTCTCATCCCTTAACTAATTGTTACATGATCATGGCTGAAACATTCATGGACAGTAATCTCTTGCAAGAAGCTCATGTGCCAACTATTAAAATTATTCCTTCAATCCTCTGGACAGCAGAAAAGATCCAACCTTTCACTGTCCCATGAGATACAGACCCCACAATTATTATCTGTCTCTTGATTATGATCCTATTCATGTTCATGGGCATACTAGCTAACGCGGCAGCCATTTACAACTTGAAGTCAAAGTCTAAAATGGAGACACTTGATTATATTACCAAAAACACGACCAAATTGTTTCTAGGCCAATCTTCAGGTCCCTAAAAGTTAACATCTTGTACAGATGACCCAAAATATAAAACATTTAGTCTCACAATTTTATTAAGACCAACTTTGCCTCAACCACTTGGCTTTAACAACGAAGACTAGAACAAAATAATGCATGATGAATTATGAACATAAATCATTTTCTTAATAGAAACTAACTACCAGTCTTCATTTTGCCAAACATTACATGCGACATTTTGTCTCTAAACCAATCCTCGGGTCACACCTGATGGAAAGGCGTGATGGGGCAGCATAGTCATTACAACCCGACAAAACTTTGATAAAAAGAGAAACTAATGTCAAACAATGGCGTTACATAAGCATAATGCACCATGCTAACACGCTACCTCTTCCAACATGTTCCTATAGGCTTAATCAAACCCCACCCCACACGCTTTACTTCCTCCCCATTAACTAAAGCTATTTAAATCTCATCATAAAAGTGGAAGCCAAGGATTCGAAATCTCCTTTTCCCCTTCATTTCATTAAAACCGATTAAAAGCACAGTCCTGAAATATTAAAACCAAGAAAGTAGACCTTAAAATGACCAAATTGACCTTATTTCTTGCTCCTAAACTGATGACGCCTATAGTGGCATTTTGGGAGAGGAAAAATCAAGTGTGAAAAAGCTTTTCGACGAGTATAACAAAGGGAAGTATGGGTTGCATTAAAGCAAAGTGCAAGTATCAATCTAGGACACGGATAGTGTCGTTCAAATGACGGAACTACCCTGGCCTGAAACTCTACAGTGAATTGGCAGTCTAAAAACGGCATTTTTGTATGATCGACGAAGGGCATTATCGTCTTATTAAACAACAGTTCTGAATAAAGCTGTCTGAACAAAGCTTCTTCGTCCTTTTGCTTCAACGAAGCAGAAACTGGAACAGGAAACGAATCTTTGACAACCTTCGTGCTTTGTGCTTTCTTCTTTCTTAACCGACACCGTTACAGTTTTAATGAAATCTCAACGCTCATCGTTAAAACAAAGAAAAGACGATCAGTCCACATACAGGGCGCATTCTATCAACATTTTCGACCTTTATGCTAACATACGCGTATATACAAAAAAAAAAGCTGATAGTTTTATTTTTGTTGGTTTACCTTTCGGTAAGTGGTACCGTCTTCTTCAACGGTCCAACCAGCTTCGTTGCACAGAGCTTTCAAGACCTCGTTGTTGTCGCAGTGTTTGGGAAGCTTGTAGTTTCCGTACATTCGTAGCCCCGCGAAGATCTTCGCCGCGATCGCCCGCCTCCTCCTCTCTCTCCTCTTGTTGTTCTCCCTCTCCTTCCACGTCGGCATTCTCGTCCCTGACGTCATGCTTCAATACCTCCCCGAAACAGCGTCCGTCAACTTCTTTTTCAGTTCATGGATCTAGGGAGTATATTAGTTTCTCGAAAAACAAACGGAGAGAGGAAAAGGCAAAGGTTTTGGCAGTTTTTCCTTTTAATGTTGGTTTTTCTGTGTTTTCTTGGACAGGGAGTGCGGTTAAATGAAGGAGGTTCGGGGAATATGAGGAGACTAAATATAAGGGAGGAGTGTAATTGGGCATGATGGATCGTAAAAATTACGAGGGAGCCACTTATATGCAAAGCTTTATTCCGGGATCACGGGGTAACACGTGTTCAGGCTTTTTAAAAAGGTCCCCCGCGGCCCGCCCAGCCACCGTGGGAAGAAGAATAACGTTTTAAGGGCCAAAACGGTTCGGCCCGCCGTTAACCAACTTTTGTTTTAGAGCTTAGGTAATTTGGATGAATTGGTAAGCTGCTGGATGGATCATAATTCATTTTATTTCTATGTACTAAAAGCCATATAATAGAAACAAAACCAATGAATGGTAACTCAATAATTAAAATTCATTCAATGTTATTTATATATATTAATCATATACTATATTTTTGCGTTGTTTTATGATCAGATTCAAAAGCTCTAAGTGGATAATCCACAAAAGGAAATTCACATGGGCTAAAGCCAAGAATTCGATCAAAGAAAAAGTGAAGGAGGTGGTTTCATTTCCATTTTTATTAAAGAAAAAAGAGAGAGAGAGAGAGGTGAAAAATGAGTTGGGGTGATGGGACATTAGGGTGACTATATGCGGCGGGGGCTCGTTGCATGCGGAGGGAGCGGTGGGCAGCCTGAGTTGACTGACTGTCACATTTGTCAGTTTATGTGTGTAAGCCCTGTTGGCTGCCTATCATTTGAGCCTAACTATACGCTTAAAATCCGTAAATTAAATCCATGAAAGTTGGTAAATATTTCTCTTTCTCTCACTCTGTGCCCCTACTGCTAGGCTTCTTCGGCCACCCTCGTGTTCACGTGACCATGCCCACCCAAACGAACCTCTCTCCTCTTTTGGGCATGAGTCTGCATAATTAGACCGCCAGGTGTTTCAACTTTGATAGGTTGGGCTGTTAAGGGGCCCACCCCGTTCTGTTTCTGCGCCACCTTCCCCAATCGGGTCCTTGATTTGATCCTTCCTCTGACAGTCTTACCCCTCCCTTCCCATGCCTCCTATCTCCATTTGGTAAAGTAATGCCTTTTCCATGCATCGTGGTAATCGGAGTGTGGGACTAAACATCATCAATATTTGCCCCTCCTTATCCTCTTCCACGCCAAATCAAGATGTATCTTATCCGTGTATGTAGTAATTAGAGATAAATCAAGAAACAACAATACTCATAAAATATGGTCATATTCATTAGATTGAGCTTAATAATTCATTAATTGCTAATAAGACTCAAATTAGAGGAATTTATCTATTCAGCTTTATATTGCTCCCTCTCATCATTAATTTCCTAATAATTTTACATACATGAATAAGAAAATTTGACCCTCTAAATATGTGAAAAAATTCAACAAATATTAATCTCAAATATGATTAAAATAGATTGAGTAATTCTTTATTTATAATTAATAAAGATATAATATTTAAATAAGTTTATAAATTATTTTTAATAAATTAAATTAATTATTATTTTATTATTATTTTCAATCAAAATTTTATATTTTTATTTTAAATCAAATAAGTCCTTATGATTTAAGATTGATTAATTATTATTAATCAAAATATTATTTATCATTTTATATTCATATGATCATGTTATCATGTCAAGTCATCATCAATTATGATACGTTAATATATCACATCATTATTAATTATAATATATTAATATATCATGTTTGTGTCACATGTTTTTAAACTATAGATAATATTTTAATTAAGTTAATTATTAATTATTAAAATTTATTTAATTTAAAATAAATATATACAAATTTTATTAAATATAATAAAAATATAAAAATTTATTTAAAACTTTTAAATTAATTTAATGTTTTTTTTCATATTATGTCATTAATAAATATGCAAAAATTAAAAAATTAAAAGAACTACAAATAAAATGTGAGTTTGGAACATCCACACGTGCGCCGCGGACTCCAACATGACATATTAAATGGATTTGAATCCGTCCTTTTGGGTCCGCCACCCCACTGCTTTAAGCCTAGCGTTGCTAGAGTGTTATAGCATTTTTGTTTTGTTTTTTTTTTTTTTGGAGGTTGTTTTGTGCTTTTGCCATTTAGCAAGGCACCAATTACGGGAGGGGATGTGCACTCTTCTCACGGTGGTGGTTGTAATGTGGGTGGGGTCGAAGGCCCCCTGGGTCTAAATCATATCCGTTAAGCTGGTGGGGTCACGTGATGCCCGATATGCCCGCCACCCACGAGGCATTTCCAGTTTTGCATTCCAACCCCGGTACTGGAGACTCTGCCTCGAAGCCCCATCGTTCGGTACCTTGTCTTTCATTTCATTTTCCCTTTCTTGCTTCTTTTGTATTCATTTTTCTTCTCTGCTGGAGCCATGGGACTGGTCTACTCATTTGTTTATGCACTGCCACTGCCAATGCCCACTTCATCTTGTTTACGAGTATGGATTTCAAAAGATACTAACTCAACTCAATCGCTATTTAAGTTCATATAATTTAAGTAGTTGATTAGGCTAATGTGTTCTAGAATGGTTAACACATATCTATAGGTACTTGTTAAATTGGTTAAATTTTTATTTTTAAAAATATTTTTTTCATTTAATACATTATTTTCACTGAAATTAAACAATATATTAAAATAAAAAGTTTTTTTCTATAAATATTATCTAAATAAATGCTTATAAACACTTCTTTTACATTTTCTTATTATAAATAGAATATTAGGATTATATGCTTTTGAAATAATCGGGTCTAATTAAATTGAATTCAAGTAACTTAGTTTCATTAGAAACTATATGACAAAGTGGGAGAAAAAGAGAGAATGCGCGTGAGAGAGATGGGGACGGGTGCATTATTCCAAAACAAAATAGACCAAGCCAAAGGTTGGGCCAACTAATGGAATTCCGGATTAAACCCAAGAAAGGTTCCTATGGGCTTTGAAAATGGCTGTCGTTGACTTAACCAAAGGCCCAACTATAATTTCATAAAGTTGGGCCCACATCTCAATGATTTAAGTGGGTCAACGTTGGCCGAAAGTCAACCATGGGTCACATGCTGGAGTCTTTTGTCAACAAAGAGCCCGAGCCACCATAATTTTTAACATCCAATCACGGTGACATGGCCCAACTGTCATTCCGTTCACAGTGCCAGGCACAATACCAAGCTTCGATTCTTGTGTAAACTCGCACTACCTATTCGTATCATGTTCATTCAACAATACATTAGCAGCCAACATTTTATCAAAGTCTAGATTGTATAAGACAATTAAGCAAGCTCCATCTAAGTTAACTTTATTAAATTAATAAACGACTTAAATACGTAATGAATATTACAAATGATAAAATAATTTAATTACAGTGGTCCATTTGAATCATTTATCATTTTGAGTCATCTTTAAATTAATTATAATTAATTATTTAAAATATATTATTATCAATGTAAGATTGATGACATCATAATATTAAATTAGTTGTGCAATAGGAAGATGATACGAAGCATGACTACATGCATGTCATGTAGGTAGAAAGCTCCGAGAAGGGATAAGACAAAGGATGGCCCGAACCAGAACAAAACCTCCCAAGTTGTACATGAATCGTCAATTCTAATAATTCATAGCCGTCCATAGGTTGACCACGTGTTAAGGCACGCTATACATAAATTGCTTAAGAACCCCGTGTTTCCTCGATCTTAAAAATCTAACCGCTCGCTACCAAAACTCATTCGCCTTCCACAGAATCCAATCCCTTGCATATTTTCTAATTTTTCTAGGGATTTTCTCACCAAAGCACCCACGTCACCCCAAATACATTAAGATGCGGCAATATCCATACATTTACGGGTCTTTGTCCGAATTCCCTCTCTCTAAAAATTCATTTACCAATCATTTCACTCCACGTCAACGCCTACCTTCTCAGTCAATGCCCCCCATTTCTACATTCCGACGATAATATTTACTAATAATAAAATGTTATTTAACAAAAAAATAAAAAAAAGGGGGCAGTTTAGTATGGTATCGTAGAAAAATCTTTGCTTTTCTACTCTACGCGGTTCCAAAGAACGAGAATCCCCAAATATTCTCGAAGCAGAAAAGAAAGAAAAACCTCAAATTTCCAAAACGATTTGTTCTTTAAATTTTTTGTTTGCGGTTTTCGAGTTCTGGGTCCTCAATCCTCATCAGCATCATCTTCTCTGCAACCTAGCCTTTTAGCTTTCTTATATATATATATATATATACACATATACATACACAGAGACAGACAGACATATATATAGTTCTCTGTCTCTCTCAGGTAATAACAACTCAACTAACGCTCGTGTATCATTCAACATATTTCAATTATCAATTTATTTTCTAGTTGCTTTTGCTTCAAGTTTTTTCCTTATTCTTTTTTAGTTTTTATCTTTTGTTATTTCCTCTTGTCTAAGAAAATGAAAAAAAAAATGGTTGTAATCATGGTTTTAGGAGGACTGTTTAACGGCTTGTCAGATGGTAAATAGTTTCCAACTAATAACAGAATCAAAGGGTTTCTTTTTTTTTTCTTTGTTTTTTTATTTGAATTTAGTTTTGGGTTTTAATTATCGCTTTGGTTTGAATACAGGAGCTTTTTTATCGCTATTGCAGGTTCCAAAAATCTTGGTGGGCTTTGGCTTCTCAATTCTCTGGAATTCGCTGGTGCTTCTTTTTTCAATTTGAAGCTGGAAAAAGTCTTGAATGATGTATATTTTGTGATTGGAAGACAAAAGGGCTTTACTTTCATTCAATTTGGGAAGAGAATTAAGGGTCTTGAATCGGGCTTTTAGGGATTTTGAGCTGGTAGATTGGAACAGCTGACATCTTTGACTGGATTTTATTCGAGGATAAAAGGTTTTTTTTTTTTTCTTTTTTCTTTTATTGATCTGGGTTTTCAGAATTTTGGGGTTAAAGGTTGCTTGATTGGGCTGGCTCCCTATTTCAAGAGCTCAATAAAGCTGTTAACTGTGATTTGATTCATACGCAACCAAGGTTAGATGTTATTTTTAGGGTTTTGATCTTGATTGAAATTTGTAGACTTGGGAAGTTGAGAGTCATGAATTAGGGCCTTTCGGCAAGTTCGAGATTCTAGTTGATAAGGGATAACAATCTTTGGTTGCGTATGCCAGAAGGGTGTTTGAAGCTTTGTTCCTTTGATTGAGATTGAGGTTTGGAGGGAGGATGTTGGCTTGTGTCGTGTGAGAGTTTGATTTATGACGAAATTGTTGGAGTTGGTTGATGTTTGACTGCTGGGAACTGAATTTCCGGGTTTGTGATTTACATATACTGGAATTTTTGGGATGGATGACGCTCAAGGCAGCTCAAGTTCGCTTCCTCCATTCCTTACAAAGACATATGAGATGGTGGATGATCCTTCCACAGATTCTGTTGTGTCCTGGAGTGCAAGTAATAAAAGTTTCATTGTATGGAATCCCCCAGAGTTTGCGAGGGATTTACTTCCAAGATTCTTCAAGCACAATAATTTTTCCAGCTTTATTAGACAGCTTAATACATATGTGAGCCACTTGCTTTTTGTCTCCCCACATTTATATATTAATTGCTTTTTTGTTTCTTATGGTGCTTGAATTGAATTATTTCCATATCTTGGCAGGGTTTCAGGAAAGTTGATCCAGAACAGTGGGAGTTTGCGAATGAGGATTTTATAAGAGGTCAGCCTCACCTTTTGAAAAACATACACAGACGCAAGCCAGTTCATAGTCATTCGATGCAGAATCTCCTAGGTCAAGGAGCTTCCCAATTAACAGAATCAGAGAGACAGAATTTTAGGGATGACATTGAGAGACTTAAGACTGAAAAAGAGTCGCTTGTTTTAGAGTTAAAGAGGCATGAACAGGAGCGGCAAGGATTTGAGATGCAAATGCGGCTTTTGAGGGAGCGTTTGCAAAACCTGGAACGGCGACAGCAGATCATGGTGTCTTCTGTGGCTCAAGTCTTGCAGAAACCGGGACTTGCCATAAATCTGACACCACAGTTGGAGGCTAATGACAGAAAGAGAAGGTTGCCGAGAATCGCTTACTTATATGATGAAGCTGGGATTGAAGACAATCAGATAGGCAGTTCCCAAATTGCTAGAGAAAATGCCGATAGCACATCATTGTCCAACATGGAGCCATTTGAACAATTAGAGTCATCCATGGTATTTTGGGAGAATGTGGTACATGATTTTGGTCAAACTAACATTCAACTTAATTCAAATGTAGAATTGGATGAATCAACAAGTTGTGCAGAAAGCCCAGCAATATCTGGCATGCAACTTAATGTTGATGCTCAGCATAAATCCCCTGGGATTGACATGAATTCTGAGCCTGCCACTGTTGCTGCTTCTGAGCCTGTTACAGCAAACGAAGAAGCTGCGGTTACCACTGCACCTGCAACAGCACCAGCTGGGGCTAATGATGTATTCTGGGAACAATTTTTGACTGAAAATCCAGGTTCTACTGATATGCAGGAAGTTCAGTCAGAAAGAAAAGATTCTGATGCCAGAAAGAGTGACAGCAAACCTGGTGATCATGGCAGATTTTGTTGGAATATGAAGAATGTAAATAACCTAGCAGAAAAGATGGGGCATCTTACTCCTGCAGAGAGAACTTGATATTGGTTGATTATTTTTTACGGCCTTTGATGCCTCGATATTTCAGATGTAATAAATTTAGGTATGATTGGTTTGATGTGGAAATAAGTAGATAATTTATGTTTGAGTTCATCTTCTTCTGCATGTCATGATCTAATGTTCATATTTTCCTTGTTCATTAGCCTTTTGGTGCTATAGTGATTGACATGGCTTTTTGTGACTGCTTCCATATAGTTCAGCTTCACATATTTTTGAGAAATAACGCCAATTTTAGTGTATTCCCAAGGTTGGCATGGTAATATCTTTATTTTATGGCATATATGATGATCATTTTGTTGCCTGTATGTTGGAGTATCTGTTATAGGTCGCGAGCCTGATCAACATCCTGATAATCTGTACTAATGGTGATTAATAATATGATCATATGATCATCCTTAATGTTTGGCTATACAAGTTTACTCTTTTTTCCCCTGAATCAACTTCAAATTTCTGACATTCAAGCTTCAGGTACATGGTTTACCTAATCCTATGATCTGTCAGGCTATTGAATGGCACTGTGGATTTCTGCAAGTAGTAGAAAGCTTTCCACTTTCTTCGACAGGCTCCTTTAGATTGATAAATTGATGGTACTAGGAAGGAACCTGTAGTCCTCGACGTAATTCTTTCAAGTGTATACTAGTGCACTCTATGTGTTGTATGGTGTATGTTTATGGTTTCGATGTCGACAAATCTGTTTTTCCAACTGAATATCATCCATATCCTGTGCTGCACATAACCGTGAGCATTTTCTGGTGTTTGCTTTAAGGCAATTGAAAGATGAAGGTGTGCAGAGAATCTATGTTGCTGGCTGGGTTCCTGTTCGCTCAACGTCAGAGCCATGCTTGTTGATAGAGACAGACACGCTTGGGCTAGTTAATCAAGCCGAAGGGGCATGTTAGAGGCTTTGAGTTTGACGCCATGACACAAAAATGTAGTAGAGGTTTTACGTTTTAGATGAATTTAACCACGTGGATGGAATAAATATTTTCAGTTTGAATTTAGGCATGCAAATAAAATGAAAAAAAAAATACATTGGAAGAACCATTTTACCTACTATAATTCAACCAATAAATTAAAATAAAAAAAATGCAAATCTACATCTATTGTCATTAATCCTTACTAAATAAAAAATAAAATTATTACGACAATTTCTTTTAACAAAGGATATAAAAACTGTCGTTTATATACATATATATATATATATATTCTTAATAAGTGATATTAAAATTTATTTAATTTTTATTGATTTAAAATTTTTTATAAGAGATGCGAAGATCGAGGGAGTCTATCAAGATGAGTCTCTTGTTTAGGAGTCCATCGCCAATTATCAATTTCCATTTAAAAGTTTTTTTTTTAGATTTGTTAGTTTTTTGTTAATATTTAATTTTCATTATGAATATGACATAAAAGAAAAAGGAATAGTAAAGTGTGCAAAGATATTTAGAAGAAATCTTCTTTTTTATTTACACACAGTTCTTTAAGAAAAAAAAAAAAATCTTTTGAGGCTCTTCTCCTGGAAATGCTGTTTCTTTTTCTTACAGAAACAGAAAATTAGCTGACATTTTGACAACAATGAGTGGAACCTTATCTCAGCCACCGATTCTCTCCTTCACAGAAATGGCAAATTCCGTTTCTGAAATCCTCCAAGCCCATGCTCACCTTCTCAAGACTGGTCTTTTCTACAACCACCCCTTGGCTTCAAACAAGCTCATTTCTTTTGCCGTTAACAACCCTGACCCAAAAACCCTCTCTTATGCTCACTCCGTTTTCACTCATATGACTAACCCAAATTCTTTCTCTTACAATTCCCTTATCAGAGCTTATGCCAATAGCCATACCCCTCAGAATGCTTTTTCTCTGTTTCGTCAAATGCTTGAAGGCCCTGTCTTTCCTGATAAGTATAGTTTCACTTTTGTTTTGAAGGCTTGTGCTGGGTT
The DNA here is from genome assembly GCF_002168275.2 of Theobroma umbraticum. Taxonomy (NCBI): domain Eukaryota; kingdom Viridiplantae; phylum Streptophyta; class Magnoliopsida; order Malvales; family Malvaceae; genus Theobroma; species Theobroma umbraticum. The sequence goes on along the minus strand of NW_018397267.1, from coordinate 3,187,044 downwards.
TGGTGGGGTGCAAGAAGGGAGGCAGATTCATGGTCTGGTGCTGAGAATGGGAATTGGGTTTGATGTTTTCGTGGCAAATACTTTGATTCATGTGTATGGGAAAGGTGAGTATTTTGGGGTTGCAAGGAGTTTGCTTGATAGAATGCCTAAAAGGGATGTTGTTTCTTGGAATGCCTTGTTAAGTGCTTATATTGAAACGGGATATATAAGATTGGCAAGTGGTCTTTTCGAGGAAATGGAGGAAAGGAATGTAGAGTCGTGGAATTTTATGATTTCAGGATATTTAAGTGCCGGGTTAGTTGAAGAAGCTAGAAGTATCTTTGACAGAATGCCTGTAAAAAATGTGGTGTCTTGGAATGCTATGATTACTGGTTATGCTCATATAAGTTGTTTTGGTGAAGTTTTGGTGCTCTTTGAAGATATGCAGCGCGAGAAAGTGAGACCGGATAATTGTACAGTGGTTAATGTGTTGTCTGCTTGTGCTCATCTTGGAGCTTTGGGGCAAGGTGAATGGATTCATTCTTATATTGATAAGAATGGGATTGGTATCAATGGTTATGTAGCTACAGCTCTTGTCGACATGTACTCAAAATGTGGGAACATCGATAAGGCTCTATATGTGTTTAGAAATGCTTCAAGGAAGGATATTAGTACATGGAATTCCATAATTGTTGGTTTAGGGATGCATGGCTTAGGGGAACATGCCTTGGAGATCTTCTCAGAGATGCTTGTGAATGGTTTTGAACCCAATGAGGTGACCTTTATTGGTCTTCTGTCTGCTTGCAGTCGTCAAGGCTTATTAAATGAGGGACGTCATATCTTTCAAATCATGGTTGACGATTATGGAATTCAACCAACCATTGAGCACTTTGGCTGCATGGTGGATCTCCTGGGTCGGGTGGGATTATTAGAGGAGGCTTTGGACCTTGTGCAAAAAAGGCCACTGAAAGAAGCCCCTGTGGTTTGGGAGTCCTTGTTGAGTGCCTGTAAAAAGCATAGTAATGTGGAAATGGCAGAGCATGTTGCTAGGAAGCTCATAGAGTTAAACCCGCAAGACAGTGCAGGTTATGTTCAGTTGTCAAATACATATGCAGCATTACAAAGATGGGATGATGTTATGAATGTGAGGAGTAAGATGAAGGCACTAAAAATAAAAAAGGAGCCTGGTTGTAGCATGATCGAAGTGGATGGTGTTGTTCATGAGTTCTTAGCAGGTGAAGGAATGATTCTTGAACAAATCTGATATTGATAAAAGTTTGCAGACTTGTTTGCTTCAGAGAAGTAGCTATCGTAAGATATGGCACAGGCCACAAGTTGAATCAAGGCTTACCGGAAGTAATGTGGCAGTGAATTTGTAGCATGTACCATGCAGTATAGGTGTAAAATGGATGTTGAGACTATTGAAGAGAAATTAGTGAATCATGAAATTGGTAAACCTTCCTGACTAGTTTAAATGCAAATCAATCCATTCTGGTCGAAAGTGGGAATTGGCTGGCCTGTTCTAGATTCCTGCTAACGATAGACAATAGGAAAATGGTGGCGCAGAGTGAAGTTGCAGTAGACAAGCATGAGACAGTATAGTTGAACATGTATAAGGGCTTGCTTATGATGGAGATACGGACATAAGCATGTAAGTAAGGGTGAATTTCTGCTTACATTTGCGTGCTTATGTGTCAAGTTGCTTCTAGCAAAAAATTAAATTTAAAAACAACTAATTGACTGTTGCACTATGAATTTAAAGCTAACACTGTAACTTGATTATATTAGAAGCATGATGTTATGAGTGTATCTGTAGAAACTAGAGAGCCATTTACAGTCACCAGTTAGAAAGTTATTACTCACAGGAACATTTTTCATTCCGTAAGTCAGTGTCAGAACTGGCCTGATCCAGGTCGAGCCATACCTGCTGAAATACTTTGATGATGAGATCATGGTATGCATCCGAATTCAATGTCAGATAACAAGCCAAGAGTTCTTCTAGTTCTTCTGGTTGACTGATCCTTTTCTCCATGATCATCTCGACCATTGAATCTCTAAAATCCTTCTCTGGATCAAATGAGCATTTCACCATGGCGAAGTTCTCTAATCCAGTTCTTCCGCTAATTGTCTTCTGTTTTTCTGCCTTCATCTTCAATTTGGCCTTCTTCATGTCTTCAAGAGCTTTTATTTTGCAGATTTCAACTCTGGAAGCCGTTCTTGGAGAAAAAACCCGGACTTTGTTGTTTTGCTTCATTCTTCTCCTTGGTAATTCTCTACTCATGTAAAGAGATTTCCTCTGTTTGTCACTCTTCACTTTCACCTTTTCAATTTTCATTTCTTGCCATTTCCCCCTCTCAGAACTCAACTTTTCTGGAGAAAATACATCAGTTTCCAGTAATTTCTGAGCTGTAAATGCACAGTCTTCTTTAATTGTTGTTAAATTGGAGTTTCTTAGATTCATGGTAGATAGATGTTGATGTCTTCTCTGATAATCACCTGTTAACTTCAGATTCTCCCTTTCAGTCATTGGAATTGTTCTCATAGGTTCGGAATCCAAGGTGTTCTTTTCTACTGATTTTGCTGATTCCTGCTGTGCTTCACCTGATTTGTTTTGTCTTTTCACCCTTTTTTCTTCCATAGCTCTTTCATTTGTCTTCTTCAGCTTCAAGTCTTTCCCGGTTATTGTCCTGCTACTTGGTGTCTCAACTACTGTCGCCTTTTCTCCTTTATACATATTCACATCTGGTAAAACCTGTGTATCCCTACGAAATTCTTTCATCTTCTTTACATCGCAAGCCATGTTGCTGAACTTCTTAGTTTCTTCCTTTTCCTTTATCCTCGTTGCACTTGATCCACAGCTCCGACAACTTGAGGGTGCAAAATGAAGCTCATCATCTGAGTCATACCAAGCTGATCGCGATACACTTTTACTAGTCTTGCCATCAGCACTATCTTCTCCAAATGACAGTCTCCAAAAGCCTCACCATCCCCACCATAGAATCTTGCTCCACCACCAGCAAACTTTGATGAACACCCTGGCACAGCATTCCTCATCCCTTTCTGCTTCTCTTTGGCAGGTTTTGGTTCAGAATTGATGCTCATTCGCTTGAATGTGGAAAGCCATGCAGTGGGGAGTACACGAGAAAGTGAAGGAAGGCGAGAGGAGTTTGAGGATGAAGAAGATTTCTTTCCTCCCCACTTCATCATTAAACACCTGAAGAAATTCCTGAAATCAGTTTCTGGGACGAGAACTATTTGATTTGTTAAGGTTTAGAAGGTGCAGAGAAGAGGAAAATCAGAAAAACTGAATTTGATGATAATGGAGGGTTCTAGCAGTTAGAGGACAGTTAGGCTGTTAAATAGGAACGTGAGTTTCTTACTGGTTTTGTGCCATTTTCTTTATCTTTTTTTTTTTTCAAAAGAAAGGCCCGCCCTAAATCCTGTGACCACTTTGCCAACCTTTTTCCACTTTATGGTTTGTACTGGAAGAGAAATTTATTCTCAGTAGGGGACCCAGGAAACAAACCAAGTTATATTTATGAGAACCACCTAAAGTAAAGTGTTGTTTCAAAGCTAGATTACAAATCTAGTATCTGCAATGCTAACAGCTACAAAGACTTTGACATGGATGCAGGTTTTTATGCAAGGCAAATTGGCAGTTCTTCTTGGGTCTTTGTGATTTGGGTAGTTCTTTTGCCCTTTTTAATGTAATCATCTGTTATTGTTATGGTCTTTGACGATTTAAGGGAGTCATCTCTTTAGTCTTGTGCCTCTCTTTTGTAAGCAGGATGTGGTGGGTTGTTCCCCTCTTTTGCTTTTAGCCTTTATTTTTGCTTTGCTAGTCAAACTTTGCACAATGCATTCAAATGGTGTGGGCTGTGCTAAACTCTTGCCCAAGTTTCATTGGCTAACTGTAGCTGCAGGCTTAGTCTATTCACTCTCTACGCTATTACTGCGCACAGTCCCTAGTTTAGTTGACACAAAAAGGATATGAAGAGAACTAAGAAACTAGTTGGGCTTCCTTCTCTCTAACGGAAAAAGGTATAAACCATTGATCTGGTGCTAATGCATTGAATTTCTTTAACTTCATCAACTGGACCCTCTTTTGTCTTTGCACTTCCTGAACCAAACTCGTTATAATGGAGACTGTACTCTGAATGTGGCAGAAAGTGGGCCGCTATTTCTTTCTCTTTTTCCTCTTTAATCATTTTCCCCCTTTAAATTGATCTATTTTTGAATGTGACAAGGAGTAACGCATTGAAATTTGCCTTGTTTTGCCCAATACTGGGGCTACTTAATAAAATGGGCTAATTGGTAAAAAGATTGCTGTGATTAAAAGATAACCAACCATCTTAATCGTTTAGGTCAATCTTTTTAATACCTGTCCATCCCACACCGACCCCAAGTGATTTATTATGAGGACTTGTGGAAAAGGGTTATGCAGCGAATGTTTTCTGGCAATTAAATTAGTAAGGGGCTTATTGAAGCAAGCTTGAAGTTAAGGTTGGCTGAAAGTTGCATATTGCTCCCTTCTTAGGGGTTCAAAAAGAAAAAAAAAGGCATGGTCCCATCTAAGGACTTCCAAAGGCAAAACATGTACAGTTGTACTCCTATGAATAGGTGATCTTTCTTTCTTCAGACACAAAGCAGAGGTGCCTAAATTTGGTTTTGTAATAATAAGAGTGCAGAATATTGGTATGGTGCAGGTTGTTACCACTGTCATAGCAATAATTAGCAGCTACATGTCATAATTCTTCCATGGACAGCGTCATTCATGCATTGAAGCTCAAGACAGGCAGAAAGAGCATTTTGAGTATAATTAACTGTAGATTGAATAAGATTAGGATACAATGTTTAAGTAAATTTGGTCTGCACTTGTCCTTTTCTTGCTGGTAGGAAATCAGCTTCAACAAAAGCTTAAGCATCAAACCAAACAATTCATGAAACAGAATGTGTACCGATCCAACGGTAAAAGTTGTGACTTGTAAACCTCAAACACTCGGTAAAGAACAAGAACAAGAAACACAAAAGGGGCATATAAGAAAGGGCAGGTTTCATGCTATCATAAAAAATATACTAATACACACTGCAAGCACTTCCCTAAAGCACGAACAGAAAATTTATTCCTTCATTTCCACTTTCTTTCAACTTCAAAGGATTCCTTTCCGTGCACAAATATAATTGCGTAAACATAGGAATGTACATTCACATGAACCCAAGTTTGTTTGATTTCGTCTAGATATCCATGGCTAAAGGAAGAAAGCCAAGTAGCTTATCTCTTGTTCTTGGTTTAGTGGTGGCTTTTCTATGGAAGAACAGGTACGTAGGTGCTGAAAATGACGAGTATTTATCAGCGGTTGGGGATCCAGGAATGAGAAGGGATGGCTTAAGGTTGGCAATAGAGGCATGGAACCAATGCAATGAGGTTGGAGAAGAGGTTCCACAAATGGGCAGCCCAAGAGCTGCAGATTGCTTTGACATATATAAGGCTTCTCAAACCAAAGAAGGTAAGATTTTTACTTTTTCTTCTTCTTCTTTGGTGCTTTTCCTTTTATCCTTCCAATGTAATATAGCAGTGAAAATTCTAAATATAACACCATGCACACAGAAATGGACTGATTTTTGTTTCTTGTACTCTGCACTCTTGTTTATATGATATGAGTAATTCTAACAGAAGATTATGTTTTTCAAACAAGCTTGCTACATTAGCATCAACGAAAGCTTTGGATTGATGATTTCTTTTACATAGAATTTATCCATTTAAAATAAAATGATTACCTGCGGTTGTTGATAATGATTATGTCGGTGATTATGCAAAACTGCTTACCTAAAAGAGGATGCATCTATTAACTATTTGTTCTTTTAAGCAATGGGGGAATATAGGTCATGCATTAAATACTTGTTCCATGTGATTAGTACACTTTACAGAAAAGAACTGCTCCCTTTGCAACTTGTTGCCCTATGTATTGGTCCACAGAGTCACAGAGGATGATAACAAGCTAGGAGTTGGAGACCCCTTTCTTGGAGTGCAATCAAATGCCCTTGTTGATGTAAACCTCTATGCTGCAAACAAGGAACTTTACCTAGGCTCTAAATGCCAAGTTCAAGACACACCAAATCCATGGCATTTTTGGATGATCATGCTTAAGAATGGCAACATGGACACTTTTGCAGCGAAGTGCCCCAAAAATGGCCATAAAACTGGACCGTTTGGTCCTGATAGCCGGTTCCCTTGCTTTGGAGAAGGATGCATGAATCAACCATTGATTTATCATGATTACACAACACTGGAACGGCCTAGCCGGACTACTCTTAAAGGAAAGTTTTATGGGTCATGGGACTTAGATGCTGATTTAAGTAAAGGATTGGCGGGGAACATATCTTACTATTCCATAACTTGGGAGAAGGAAATTGGTATGGGAAGCTGGATCTTTCATCATGTCTTGAGGACTTCAACAAAGTACCCTTGGTTGATGCTTTACTTGAGATCTGATGCCACATATGGATTATCCGGTGGGTACCACTATCCAACCCGAGGGATGTCCAAAATCGTAAGCAATTCCTTCTTCCTCTATATATCTTAACAGAAGCCTTCTCTATCAACATCTGTTCAAATTTGGTATTTATCAGCATTAAGTTTCTGTCTAGGATTTTAAATCCTCTAGCACTACATACAAGTTTGACTTCCAGGCAAAACATCAGACAATCATTAGAGTTACTAACCATATTCACTATACAGATTCCAGAGTCACCAAATTTTGAAGTAAGGTTCACCTTAAATGTAATCAAAGGTGGGGGTCCTAGCAGCCAATTCTACCTAATAGACATAGGGAGCTGCTGGAAGAACAATGGCCAGCCGTGTGATGGTGATACAACTTCAGACGTCACTCGATACTGTGAAATGATCATAAACCCAAACATAACTGCATGGTGCAATGCAAACAGCCTGAACATGTGCCCGCCTTACCACACCTTCCCCAATGGCACACGTGTGCACCGCAGCGAAGCAACCAAGTTCCCTTATGCAGCCTACCACTTGTATTGTGCTCCAGGGAATGCAGAGCAGCTCGAGGTTCCTTATAGTTTGTGTGATCCATACAGCAATCCTCAGCCTCAGGAAATATTGCAGATTTTGCCACACCCCGTTTGGGGTGAATATGGATACCCTACTGAGCAAGGGGAAGGTTGGATTGGCGATCCAAGAACATGGGAACTTGACGTTGGGAGATTGTCTCAGTCGCTTTACTTTTACCAGGTTTTCACTTCTCCTCTATATCATATTTACTTTAACTTGGAACAAGAAACGACGAAAAAGATAGTTGATTTGAACGAACATGTTTTTTATCAATTTCCAGGATCCGGGTACTCCACCAGCTAGAAGGAAATGGATGTCTGTTGATTTAGGAACTGAAATATTTAAAGACCCCGATCAAATTGCTGAATGGACCGTTAGTGATTTTGACATCCTTGTGCCTAACCAATGATCGTGGTGCAATGATGGAAGACTAGCTTCAAGCAAAAAGAACGAAGTTTGCAGGTTTAGATTGCCTTCAACTCGAAGGGTCTCTGCTTTCTCTGTAACAAGTCATTCACCATCACTTTGCTGTCCGAAAGTTCAGAATGATTACATGGAAAATTTTTTTCTTATTCTTCCATTTTTCTTCTCTTTCGGCCAATGGTAGAGTGTCTACTCTAAATTTGTTAGGCTTTCTTCAATTCAAAAACAATAAAGTATTAAGGAACTAGAAAGTGCTTGCATTGATACAGCAAGTAATTCGACGTTAACTTCATTTTCACTATACAAAACTAAATGAGGAATCTAATGCTGATGGGTAATGACAAATACCTTAATAACTTCTTTTTTTTTAGTATTAATCTAACTGATCTTTGGGATGATAAAGATAACATAAGCTTAAGGCAAATTTCAGTCAACAAGCAATTCATGGAGTAATTAAACTTGTTTCTTACACCTATGCGTCGATGAATATGAACTTAGAGCTTTTCATGGCTCCCAAGTCATTTGCCCATGCATGCTTGGCTTACAGAGAAGGAATCTTTTAAGTAGCAGTAGTTTCTTCACCTCGGTCCTGATAGAATAATTGGCATTGAAGTAGCTGTAGGAACGTTCAACTCCCGTTTCTCTTCTCATCGTTGCCATTCTTGTTGGATTTTTCTTTGAAAGGTAAATTTATTTATAAGGTGTCACAAAGGAGACATAAACTTTACAGCTAAAGACAAAAGAATCCTCGTATTCGAGGATTGGCTAAGCATCAGAAGTGGTCTAATGTGACTACAAAAGAAACAGTGATATTACATTATTCAAGTTAATGCCATAACAACTCAGAATGCTGAGGAATAAAAAGAACTCTGTTTCTCATAAACCAGCATGCCTAAATGGACTTGTCAACATGAGGAGATCAGGAACCCCTATCAAGAAAGACAAAGAAAGTATTGAAATTATCAACTCTTAGAACACCAGCTTTGGCCAGACCATCTGCCATTGTATTGAATTCACCACTAATATGATTGAAAGTGACCTTGCTTATTCTTTTGGTGAGAGTTTCAATGGTGTTTTGAGATCAGTAGTCCATAAGATGGCGTTAGAAGAGTCACTCTCAACTTCCAGGTTAAATGTTGAGGCCCATGGAAAAGCAAGGAAGAATCCGAGTCCTTGGTGAATGGCTTGGAATTCAGCAAAATTTGAGTCCTCGATTCCTATATTGTGAGAGAAAGTGCTTCTCATGATACAACGCCTTCTTGTGAAATCACACTACAAACACCAATTCGCAACCCTTTGACATTCTCGACAGAACTGCCAATTACATCAATGAGCTGATCCCCCTCTGCCTTTTTCATGAGTAAATGCATGCATGCGTGCATCTTCCGGCTTTGGTCTATCCAAACTTCTCCTTCCAAATCAACCCTTTGGTGCGGGGGGTGGAGCATCCTTGTGCACAGTCCTCTCAAAATTTTAAAAATTTTTATATATTATATATATTTTAATGAATCCTAAAATAATTTTTTAAAGTATTAATACAATATGTTATATATATATATATATTTGATAGGTCTCTAAAATAATTTTATATTAAATTATTAATATAAATAAAAAATAATAAAATGATATTATAAATCTATTTAATTTTACTCTAATTATTAAATTTTTTCGTTTTAAGTTTCTTCACACCTCTTTCCATCTCTTTCTTTTTGTCTTTCTCTTTTTTTTTGTCTTTTTATTTATATTATTATTATTATTTATTTTTTCAACTCTATTTTATTTGATCATAAATTTTTATAGATTTTCTTCTTTAAATTTTTACGAATCATCGACTATATTTTTTTTTCTTTTTTGTTATGTAGCTCTATTTTATAGTTATCATTTTTTTATTACGTGTTTGTAATACTTTTATTTTTTAAAAGTTAAAAAATTATTTATAATTTTCAAATATGAATTATAACGTTGCATTATTGATTATTGCTTAAAACTTTATCAATGTATTATTTTTTATTAATCTTGATTATATAAAATATTTTTTATATACTTTATGTTTCATATTTAATTGAAAAAAAAATTATCTTTAAATATTGAATATTTAAACCATAATAATTATATAAAAAATTATTAATTCTATATATTATATTTAATTATTTATACTTTATATATTATTCCCTTTATTTTTTACTGTCAATAAAAATAAAAATTGATTAACTTTACCCCTACTTTCATGTGATGATAGAGCTATTCCATATCGGAGACAAATATGCAGGACTTCATCTCACTTCGATTCCTGTCAATCGAAGCTGAGAAGGTGCTACGCACTTGGACTGTTAATGTTAAAAAAAGAAAAAAAAAAAACCTTTAGAACAATAGGTCATTCATGCCATTACAGAATCAGAGCTACCTGGCCTAGTTTCCTAGAGTTGGTGGGTTCAAAAAAACAAAACTGGCTACATGGGCTCTGCTCTGGGGCTTCCAAGAGGGAAGGCATCCAATAATAAAAGATTCTGCAAAACTTTCCGTTGCCGGGGATCGAACCCGGGTCTCCTGGGTGAAAGCCAGACATCCTAGCCACTGGACGACAACGGACCTTTTGTAATTGTTCACTTACAAAATCTATTCCAATTTAATATTGAACAAGGATATTTAGACTTTATATTTTATTAAAAATATAATATTTTTAGTTACAAGATGCTATGTTTTTTCCGAGAAAAAAAAAAACTTATGAAAGGTTAATTTACCCATACCCGCTGAGAACCAAGCCTTTTCTGGTACTTACCATAGCTCAAATGCTACTCAAAGGAAACGGTTAAGTCCAATCACAGGGATTGCCGGCTTCAACAGCGAAAAGGTAATACTCTTAATTAATAATAAAACCAACTAGAAGATGACTTCCACAAAGCCACAATGGTGACCTGATGAGTGATGGCCACTATATTTAATTTGCTATGGCAAACGGCAGCCTAGTTGGAAAATTTCTACTGTAAATCCAAACTCACCACTCAATGCGTTTGACCACTATATTCTTATGGCACTCTGTGGGCTCTTCACCCAGCAATCGATGTCTTTGGATCCTATAAAACTATTGCAGCATCAGAAGAAGCAAGAAGACCTCTTTGATTTCCTTCTTAGACTCACTTTATTGTGGTAGTTCCCTGACCTTACCGTTAAACATCATCCACCCACTTGTTCCAAGAAGTATTTGAGGCACCAAACCCAAGTTGCAATGACAGTCAGAAGCACGGTGGTCCAAGATTCCCTCCCAAGTCAACAACACCAAACCAAGTCAGGCAAATCAAATAAATTGGGTGTACCCTGTACCCTGCACCCTGTCTGTTGCTTGGTCTGGACCAGAAATTTTCCTTGAACAATAAAGAATGGAGACACTTTTTTCTTCCATTGGATGATGCTTAGGGTAATGTTGTATGGTGCTGGTCCAATGCTCTCTGCAATTTCTGGATTTGCTTCGCCGTGAAGAAACAAACCCCAATTTGTACCTTACAACTTTAGTTGGCAGCTCCTGCCTATTTAAAGGGAATTAATTGACTCTACGTTTTTTCTTTCAAGTGTTTCATGTAAGCACCCTTTTAACTTGTGATGAGGGTGAAATCTTACACATTTAGAGCATTTTCTAGAAAGGAAGAATATTCAATCCTTGCCATTTCTTCCTGAATGCTGACCATCTCAATTGATTACAGCAGCGTAATTGAACAAAAGGGTACAAAGAAAAATTCTAAATGCGTTATAGAAGCAAGTAAATTAGCCATGAATATGATTCATATAGCCATCACATTAATAAAATGACAGATACCGACGACAATACAACTATAAAGAAATCAATTATGTATAATTTATAATTAATATACACTTGAAACTTTGTTTCCAGCTACAAGTTCTATTGGCAAAAACGCACCAAAATATTTCATTTTGATGATGGAAAAGGCTCTACCTTCATCAATAAACACTGTCCCTTAAGGAAAAAGAGATGAACCTGCCCCCAAAACCACACAATATTTCTTCCAGGCTAAAGTGGTTATGATTGCTTTACGAGCCATATTAAATTAAGGAATCTCCTTGTAAATGAACACCCATCAATTGTACAATGTAGCACTTGCATTTGTTTCATTGCTGTCAGGAAATGCAAGTTTCAATCTCTTTCCAATATTTCTAATGGGTAGTTGGTATCAATAGTTATTGGGACCCAAATTGTTCAGCTTGAACCTTTTGTTTTTCTCTAATTTTTTTGTTTCCCTTCTGTTGTTTTGCTCCCACCCATTCCTTCCCCACGTTTGAGGTAGTAGTGAAGCTGGGGTATTTCTAGCAATAGAAAATGAAGAAAAGAGAACAAAGCAGTGGAACAGATTAGATAGAATAACTAATACCTGAAATTTAAGAATCATTGATGGCTGATTACCATAATTACTGACCACCTGCTATCATTCCACTTTAGATAAGCTCAACTTCTACCACATTTTTTAATCTCAAGTTGATATGCAGAGTTGCAGACAGACTCCAATTGTTTTCAAAGTAAGTTGCCAACTTGGTCTTCCACTTAGGGCTGATGGAGAAGGCATGCCCCACTATACAAGACCATTACCAAAATTTATATTTACAAGAAAACCTTCTTACATGCTAAAAAATCCCATCTAGCAGATATTTTACCTGGGACTTCATTTCTGCCTGTATAGATAACCTTCTTCAAATAGTTGATTCAAAAGAGCAGTGTCCTTTAGTGTGTGTCTGTGTGTTTAGAGATAAAGGAAGAAAAATGAATGAATGAATGAATGAATGGATGGAGAAATGTATAGCGTTACCCTTCTCAAGTGGAAGTATTTGCCACGCAATATCAGTACAATGATGCGTGATGACATGTATCAGCAATAAGAATCTAAGGGAGCAAAGCCATTGGTGCAACCTTAATGTCACAAATAAATTTTGCCACACTAAGTGATGGAAGCTATTATTTGAAAGAAGAAAAAGTACTAGTCTAATCTTACATCACTTGCAAAGGCAACCACTACTTTGATTTCCAGAAAGTTCCCCATTGTTGAAATATCTTGGTGCCATTCCTCAGAATCTTCATAAAGTAATTCTTACAGAGTTAAATAAAAGCTGAGATGCCTTATTCTTATGGGTTTGAGGTAACACAACATCTGATCAAGCCATAGGCTTTTTTGACTCAATTAGCTTTATAGATGCTTCTTTAATGGGCATGTGAGTTTGCAGCAAATAGAATCTACCTTCTGACTCATAATCCAATATTCATTCTGTATAAAAAAATTAAGTTTCCTTGGATTTCTTTGTCAGAATATTGAAGAGAAAAAGAGATGATGCTGGTATGAATCTAGTCCAAGTGACGTAATAAAGCTTAAAGCAAGAGGTTACTAACTCACAATCAAATAAATGGCCAATTTTCAGCAGAAGCTTGGAAGTTTAGCAGCCAATATTTTCTCTCTTTCAGTAGAAGAATCCACATCTACAAACTCAGACAACCCACCGCAAGGAGTAAACCAGATTTTGGAATAAAGCTTTGTCGAGTCCTATATTAAACAGAAATCCAGAGAACTATTTCAATATCGTCTTACGTATTAACCTACTTGCTTGCCGCAAGAGTAGGGAGAAAAATCACAAGTCAATACTTCCTTTTCTTCAATGAGCCATGACTACCTCCCTCTCCACTCTCCACTCTCCAGAATCCTCCCGTCCATCGTGTAAAGCAGTTAACCAGCAACAACTCAACATAAGCCCGAAGTTATCAGTTAAGAAATGAGACTCCCATAATTAAAGGTCAGTAATGGGATTAGTACAAAACGAGCCACAAATAAAAATTATAGAATGATTTCCTGTTTGATAAGAATCCCCGTACTTTAGGGAATTGGAACAGTTAAAATAAACAATTTCTAAGTTCCACATGGCCCGAGTGTTTGACGCATGAAACTAATAAGGAAACTGTAAATTGCGGGCGCTTGAAGTGCTAATCGTCATGAACTTGTAACAGCATTTTTCAGTATTATTGTATCATTATGCTGTAAACCACTGGACATTACACATATAAGATCAAACTAATGGCTAGTAACACTTTCTACCATTCTCCAAGAACAGATCAGGTATCTCATTTCTATAAGTTTTTTTTTTTCTCATTATCTGAAATTTCAATGAAAGAATTTGTAAATATGTTACCAACAAAAATGGGAACTTATATAAGCAAGGAGGACAACACCACAAGGTGATGTTACCATTACAAAACAGGCACTGAGATAGACATAGGCACCGATACATCATTCGCGAAACTTGAATCCCTATTTGTAGTTGAGTTGCCTGCAAATGCATATCCAACACCCAATCCACCAAAATGCAAGGGTGGATTCTCACACCTCTGAAACACTCTAGCAAGTGATGCAGCCTTTCTTCTTGCCCGCTTCGTACCTGTAAACAACAGGGTCTGAAGCAAACCAGCCAATGAAGGGGCCTTAAGCACTCTTTCAGTTGCAGCAGACCCACCACTCCGGCACAACTCAAGCAATGCTGCAACTGCATTCTCTTTCCCTCTGGGTGTTCCACATCGCATCATTGCTACTAACCCTGCTACTGCCATTTCTTCCTTCCCCACTGCTTCAGCCCCAATTGGCTGCCTAACAATTAAGGCCAATGCACCTGCTGCTTCCTCTGCAACCCCTTCATTTCCCAAAGCTCCTACAAGTGCTGTAACAGCTCTGGCCTCTATCATTCTCGCACAATTTTCGGTGTGAGTGGACAGATTAAACAAAGCAGTCACAGCATCCTTCTTCCCTCTTGGGGTCCCCACTCTCAACAACCCTGCTAAGGCTTCAACTGCCCCTCCCTCATCTGCTATTCTCTTCTTATAGTCATGAACTGCAGAGAGGCTGAATAATGTCGCTGCAGCATTTTCCCTGGCCTCTGTTGTGAGACCAAGCCTCAAGACTTCAACAATTGATCTTAGACAACCTTCCTCATCCATAATTCGACTTTTGTTTTTATCATAAATGGATAAATTCAGCATTGCAGTAACAGAATTCTCTTGAGCAACGGGGTTTGAAGACGACAGCAACATCCGTAAGTGTGGTATCGCCCCAGCCTCTGCAATAAAAGCACGGTTTTCCTTTCCTGTTTTAGCCAACAAGCGAATCTCACGAGCAGCAATAGTCTGAGCTCCCTTAGATCCATTTGCTAGATGTTGAATTAGAAGGGATGCTGTTGCTCTGTTGGCTTCAGTTGCTGCTTTGATTGGCAAAGCTGCAGCAAAAGACTCTGCAGATGCATCTGTGGTCTCCGGAGGATCATATGGAATTCCATGAGCAGTACACCACTGTATGATCAAGTTCCTCAAAGCTCGGTTAGGAACGAGGCGAGTATGAATAAGCATTTGCCCTGTCTTTGGACAAGTACAATGCCCTTCCTCCATCCACCTAGTTATTGAACTCCGATCATAAGTCTGCCCTGTTGAGATTATCACCGGATCTCTCATCAAGTCCAATGATATCGGACAACAAAAGTCCTTAGGAATAGTTAAAAACGTATCAGCAATCTCCCGAGTAATCAACCCCTTTCTCGGCTTCTTTTGATTTCCAAAGGCCAACTGCACCTCATCTTCCTCAAAACCAAATAGCAAAAATCTACAATATCGGGTGATAGCAACAAATCCATTAAGCACAGAAGCCGTGGGCTCAATATCTCCCTCGTGATTCACAATCTGCTCCTCCAAAAACTCAATTTCACACCTGCAACTTTTGGCATCCCTAATCCCCAATCTCTCCACAAAGAACAACCTCAAGTCCACATGATTTGGTATGCTCCCATTCTCAAACTCATTAAGAAAAGAAAAGAACCTAACCCTTAAATTCTCATCACCTTTATCAACATACAATTTTGCCTTCCTAGCCTGCTTTTGCAACAACTCAACTTGTTCCCTAACATCATCGCTCAATTGAACATCATTTATAGGAAAAACATCCAAAAGGGTAGAAATTTCTTGATTCAAATCATGGAAATGGCCTGATATTGAATGGTTTTGAAGCAAAAGCCACAACTTACTGGATTGAGCACAATAATCAAGTACTATCTTTGACCTATAAAGCAACAAATAGAGCTCCTTAAAGCACAATATGGCTGTTGAAGGCAGGCTTGACATGGACCCTGATCCTGAATCCCTCAAATACTCCAAAAAAACAACGAAAATTTCAATCTTTCGAATCAAAGATCGAGAATTTCTTCGCTGAAAGAAGAAAACGTTGTTGGAAAAGGAAGAAACAAGCTCAGAAGAGATGGCTGCCAGGGTTTGAACGAGAGTTACTTCTGTTAAGTCAACGGGCGCCAAGAAAGCGTCTAAAGACGGCGATCTTCTCCTCCTTAGAGAAGAGAATATTGCTGCTGTAGCCATGGTTGAAAACTCCAAAGCTGAATTCTAAAACAAGGGTCTTTAAGAGAACCAACTCTGGCTAAAACAGAATTAGATCTGCAACAAACAAATGAAATGAAAAGCCAAAGAAAATGAAAACAATAACACCAAAGAATACCCAAGACTTTTGTAGCCTTATTCTAGTTTTGGGTTGTCGGTTGAATCATCAAAGGATGTTGTATATAAATGACACCAAGATTTGGGCTTTTAACCCCAAAAATATAAAAAGCTTCTTGGTATATAAGTGAAAGGAAACACAAAATTTGGGATTCTTCTTAAGAGGGGGATGGATTGTGCTAGAACCGTATCCGCGTTTAGGCAGAGAGAAAGGAAATAGGAAGTGAATTTTCCTTGAAAGACTTCAATATTTTATATATATTTCCCCCGTCCTTCACCTTCTTTCCCTCTCTTCTTTTCCTTGTTTTTGGCTTTCTCTCTCTAAGAAGTTCAATGCAGCTGCTGTGAAAATGACTTGTATGGCTTTGACGGATAATCATCCAGATGCTTGTCCATTCGTTTCGTTTCTCTTTTCTTATACTCAACTGTGCAAAGAAAGAGAGAGAATGGTTTTATATATGCGTACAGCTTTGGTTGCCTTACCTGTTCGTAAACCATACAGGTCGGCTATCTTAAGGGGATTAAATTTTTCCAGCTCTTGGACTTTTTAGGTGGTTCAGACTTAAGGCAGGGTGAAGCTCACTTTGTCTGGTTAGACTTCCTTGAGATCCTTTCTAGGAGTTTTGTTCTTCAATCTTGTTGTCCATTTGGATTTCCAATTTTTACTGTTGAGGTTAAATAAACTATTACTGCTACCAATTACAAATTTTACCCGGGCTGTTTATATGTAATATGCAATCACTGCTGGAAGAGTATGATTACATTTCCTCTCCCCTTAAAATAAAGCATAAAAATGGACATGAGATTTTGCCTCAAGAGAGTTGACCCTAAAAAAGCTCCACTGGGCCCACGCGACTTTTAGGCGCGTGGCATTGGGAAGTCTTTACCGGAAGAGGTTTAGCTTTAGCCTTTGTAGCTGCCAACATCCCATCCCATCTGGCAAGAAAAAGAGAGAGAAATTTCGCACTTTGACCAAAAATCGTCTTCCTAAAAACACAATTTAGCAAAGTTGACTTGAAGATGAAAAGCAAACGCAACACTGGAAACAAACGGACAACAAGAAGTTCGAAAAGAGAGCATGTCCTTAGGCGACAAAAGCTCTTTGGAGAGTCCAATGAAAATCCATCAGTACTAAGGTTTTATCATCACAACAATTCCTCGTATATTTCACTTTTCATACCAAATCTTGGAACCCTTTTGGGATTTTGGAGTGATTTTGAAATCAAAGTGAAAATGGGCAAGAGAAAATTGAAATGGAACATGACGTTAACCTTTTTTTTTTCTTCTTTCTGAAATTAAATGGGATTGTAAGTATGGCTTTAAAAAACAGGGAAGGGGAAAGTTTTGTGCGGATGACTTTCAAATGCAAGGGTTGCAGCAACTGTTACCTACCTACCCATCATCATAGTCTTTCAGCTAGATGGGCTTCCTTACCAGTTGTACCAAACTTAACAGTAGAATATATCAATGAGCATGGTGAAGATATGGGCACATGGAATGGAAGAATGGAAATCTCATTCTTGAAGATGACCTTGGCTATTCTATTAAGACCCCGATAAGGAAAACTGTCTTAGTTGGCTTGAGGATAATATGTCAATCAGTCATTCTAAATTTCTATTAATTGATATTTTCTACTTCTGTGATTTTGTCCTTGTCCTCTTAACCAAACTTCAAAGGTAACCCCCAAAGAGCGAGAAAATTGTACGAGTAATAGGGTGGGTTAATTGGGAGGGGAATCAATAGTGAAAAAGACAGTCCCACTAGGCTGAACGGCCGGTTGGTGTTGGAATCCACGAAAGCAGCTCGAGTTGGCTTAACGTCTATTTCAGTTTTTGTGGGTTCATCGGGTTCCAAGGACATTGCAATTTGCCCTGCCCCGCCAAGAAATTCAAGACATGGCAGCCGACCTAGCCAGGGGCAGGGCCGCCTTCGTCTACACTACACCACGTACAGTGTATCCTTTGACCACCACCCACCAACCATGCATGGCAAATAACTAATGAGTTATTCCTAGTCCTTCATGTTTCTATATGTAATTTTTTCGCTCCAAAAAAAAACAATACAAATCAAACATTGTTTTGTTTGGTCACAAATCGCATTTGGCTAAAAGAAATTGTTCAATGTTGGGTTTCACAGATGGCTCGAGAGAACTTCTTGTAGTTTACAATAATCATAATTGATTGCCATTTAAAGTTGGACCACCTTCTTGTGCTTGAAACCTACTAAAGTGCTTTGATTACACCAATATTTTGAGGTACATAATCCTTTCCTAAGGTTGAGCTTGCAACACATTGTTACCTACGGTAAATTAATGCAGTCGGTGCCTTTAATCAAATGGCATGCACTTTCCCCTAACCACATTTCAAGGTCACATTGTTCTTGGTCATGATAAAAGGAGAAATGAATTGTTGTCCCCAAACATTAAACATCATACAAATGTACTTGTAAATTTTTGTTTATTTTAGTTGTTTGGATGGGTAGAAATTGGAATTTTATGATTACTTCAGTTAATTATTTGATTTGTAAATAAAAAAATTAGAAAGAACAGATGTTGTCATTTTATGTTTCTTGTTATCCTTGTGAAAACACAATCTAAACATATATTTAAGTATTAAAAACAAGTTAAGTGTTGACAAAGGTGGCAATACGCGTTATGAGTCCATCATGAAATCAAATTCAACCCCTGGTCTAAATCTTTTTTGTTTATAAATATCCCACCAAAAACGTAAACAAAGTCTCTTTTGATTTTTGCCCTTGAATTAAAAGAAAAAACAAATGACGGAAAATTAAAATTCACGGGAGTCTTGCAATCAAGTGCTACGTGTCGATCCAGGATACAGCTGGCTCAAACCGCCGTCGTTGAATTGCACTTCTCCACGTGTTCACTCCGTAGCGTTTACCCTCGAGCGCAGGCTTGAAGCCACGTGGTGCCTTTGCCTTCCGTCAGAAACCCAACAAATAATTGTCCGGTTGCGATCACGCCACGTAGGGTGCGGTCAATCCATTACATGTAAAAATTTAAAAAAAGTCAAAGAAAAAGACGTGTATTGCTTGGACCACGACAAAACACAACAGTTTATGTGCTGTTTCCCAAAATCTAAAAAACAAAATGCCAATAAAATAAATCTTAAACGATCACGATTTCCGCTTTGGACTTTTCCAATTATCCCATGATGGTTTAATTTAAATTATATTCCAACACACAAAACTACGGAACATGTGCAATACAACGTAACATCTTCCATCTTGTACTAAATATTGGTTACTGAGCACAATACTTATTTAAATAGAACGATTAGGATGACATCTAAAAAAATTAGAAGCATACAATAAGAATGATATTTCTGCTTAAACAATTTAATTAGTAGCTGAAGAAATGACAATAGCGTGAAACGTATGATGTAAAAAATAAATATAAATATTAACTATATATAATCTAAATCTTTCACCCGCACACCATATGAACATACATTAATTTAACAATAATCAAGTCAAGATCAATGCAGACACCAAAGTTATATTAATATATTAAAATACAGTTGAATCTATAATTGAGCACTCTAAGTCATAGTTACTTTGTTATTATCTAACGCTAGTCCTTAAAATAGTTTATTTAATTTTCCAAGTTATGGTTGTTGGCATAATAGTAGTACAATTCTTCACCTTTGGGCTTTGAGCATTGCCTTCGGTTGCGACTGTTGCTCTACCTAATCCACACATTTGATTTAATTAAACCTACTTCATTGTCTTGAACACTGAAAAATAAAAGAAATGAACTCAAATGGATCCGAGCTTAGTTATTTGAATTGAGGATGATTATATGTATTAATGTTATAATGTATTTCTTTGATTAGTTATTCAAATCGAGTCAAGAGATTAATCGGAGGATTCGTTCAATGGTTGTAAGGTTGAAAAAATGATGTTAAATATAATAATTTGGTGTGTGAACTAAAAATGTAAGAAAATTCGTTCAATGATAGCCATGCTGTGGAGAATAATTTGGTATGGAAAAAAAATAGAAAGCAATGGTATTGAGAAAGGAAAGGAGATGCAAAGGGCTTCCATTTTCCGGGTTCAAACAAGCCGACCTTAAGGGGATTCAAAGCTGAGACTGATGATAGTCATGGTTGCAGACAGCCAAGTCAAAAAATGTTAGTACTAATTAAATGGGTGAACGTCATGGAAAAGGCAGCCCAAGTTTATTTTTGTTTTTCTTATATGAGTTAATAGTTTTAGACTCACTGGGTTCAAACACCATTGTCAAGTGTCAAAAGAAAGATACATTTGAACTGGTGATTGGTATTGGAAAATTGAAGCAGAATATGAGAACTTGTACCATTTAATATGATTAACACAAAAATTATGTAGCACAATTTAGGGAACCATTGTAGTATTTGAATCGAAGCTGAATTTTCTTGAACAAAAGAATTGGGAAACGACTGATGTTTTTCTTAAGTCTTAACAAAAGGCTACTGACTTTGGGTTGTGGACTCACTAGTAGCTCAAAAATTGAGCTTTCTTTTCCTCCTTTTTGGACCCAAATTAGCTATGTTTCAGGATAATCCCTTTGCTTGGAATCTGTGGGCCTCAGCTTCCACTTTTTTCAATGCTTTTATGGCTAAGTATGACACACAATATGTAACTTTTGTACGAGCCAATGCCAAAATCAGAAGGTTTAGTTACATTAAACAATTGGCACACAAATTTAATGAATACATATGTTATTATCAATTACAATCTTTCAAAAGCTCTAATTCAGAACTACTCTCTACTCAAGCTCTAATCCAGCCAACCTGGTTTCCCTATGGCTAATGGAGGGTTTAAGGCATAAGGTATGCACAGAGTGGTGGCGCCTCCACTGTTGCATTCCAGAATCGATACCAAAATCAAAACTTCCATCGCTGATATCAAGTCAAAGCTTTGATCTTCTTACAAAGTTCAGGGCAGTTGGTGAACATAGACACCTCATTTATATTGACAGAAGCTAGTCTTTGTTGAGAAACCATAGTAGTTAAACATCGTAAGTTCATAAACTGAGAAAAGAAGATTGTGATGCTGAATTTATCCCAGAAAGAAAGCACCATATGCACAAGTTTCATCAGTTTAGCAAGAAATCAATGAAAACAAATTCAAAGCATCTACACAGCCATTGGCCACATCTAGAAAGCATATCTTGAGGTCATCTCTCCAGTCACCACCATATACTAAAGAATCAAGTGTGGATCATCAAATCCACACCCAACCAAATTAGGCTGCAATCAATTTTTTGATGGAAGTGGAAGAAAGCCCAACAACAATAAGGACTGCATAAGCATAAAATTCACTAAAATATGGCTGCTCTATCTAATTTCTGCCTACATTTTCTCATTGGAAAGAACTTATACATTTATTCTAGGAAAAAGATTTGACAGATTGAATTGACCTTGTAAACGGCAAGAAAATTGCTAATTACAAATGTAATATGAATTAAGTCATGCACCAACCGTTCAAAGCCATCCAAAATTTTTCTTGTCCTACCTTGGGGATTTAGAAGAGAGACATTTTCCACAGGAGACAAGCTTCAACAATGAATGCGGTCTTCGTGTCCTAATTTTCAAGCGTGAGAGCTGTGGGTGAAGACAACATAAGCAAACATCTTAAAAATTATAAAATAGCATTGTGGAAACTAATGCACAAAAGTAAAATTATATGACATTAGAATGGGAAAAAGGTTAGAATGAAAAATCGCTTGTTTTCATCGGAACAATGCTAATTTAAAAAGATTAGATATAAGATAAATTACCTTCCGACGAGTTACTCTGGATGCTTTCCAGCAAAGCAAACTTCTCGACCTAGGTTCTAATCTCCTGAAATTTACAAATATAAAGTTAAATCTTAGTTTAAGACAGCAGAAAACAACTAATATTCCAATATTCTAAATTTTTGTCCTAATATTCAGGAAACAATAATTAATTAAAGTTCAAGGGGCTAAGTTATACTTGCATGGGATCAAAGAGAAACAGGCCTCAAAAATGTGAAAATATACAAGATTACCTAACATTCCTACCACAGTTTTGATGACAAAACAAGAAATTAATACTTAACAATTTATCAAGCAACTCCAACCTATGAAACAAAAACTGACATAAGTGGAGAATTTATAATGGCCCCAGATATACATACAGGTTCTCCTGTTCAAGCTTTTCAGCAATGGAGACTGCTTTGCGTTTTGACCATCCATTACGCTGACATCCTTCTGCCTGCTGAATTACATGTGCAAGGGACACCTTACTTCTAACAATGCTCTGACTCTGACTTAGCTCCCCAAGTTTCCTTCCTCCTGAGTTAGACACCAATGTCGATTTCCTATAAGCTGCAGTACCTGCCACCCTTGAACCTCTTCTATTAGATTCTATGGTGTCAGAATGTTCGTTATTATTGGCTTCTCTTGGAGAAGCTGGTATTTCAACAATTTCACTCCTTCCTGCTTCAAGAGATTCAGGGTGCAACAGCTGAGCTTGAGAGCTGACCCCGGTATCTCTATCTCTCATAACCCTTTTGCTAATATCATCAAATCCTGCCCTAGGCATCCTATTTCCAGAATTAGACTCTGGATCCATGATCATCTGAGATGGACCATCCCTGGAAGCTGGTAAAACAAGAAGTCCTTGAAAGCCAGTCGCGTCTTTCTTCACTTCACATCTAATTTCAATAGTCATGGGAGAACCAAGAACAGACTCAAATGCTTGTAAAATATGCAACCTAAATTCCTCTGCCTTAGATTTGTTCATATGTGAACTGAACATCAACTGTACAGTTGGAGCTGAAAGAAAAGAACACTCAATTAAAAGGACATACCTATAATTACTAAGCATAGAGAAAGCAATATTACTGTAAACATCATGTCAAGTAAGATTATCATACCAATTCTAAGTCTGGTTGCTAAAGGTGACACCCATAACAAGAAATCTTTGTAAATAGAGGTAAAAGAAGGAATAAATTTTGAGTCTAAATAATATGCAACACTTGGACGGTGGATCACAAAGCTACCATCTAGATGAGAAAGAACACTTAAAATCAATTTTGCCCTTTGCCATGAACTTCATTAAATTACATAAAACCATCAAATGCCAATGGCAATTTAAGTAAGCAGTTGGCAACAATTTTCATCTAAAGTATGGTACAGCTGTATGACAAAGGCATGCAAAAGTGAGCATAATGCACACTAGGATGTACCTGCACCAAAACTGACAGAGATCAGCTTTCCTTCTTGGTACAAAAACTCTTTTAGACTACTAAGTTGAATCTTCTCAAGCACCTCCAACCAAATTTCTTCAATTCCCTTACGGTTTTTGACTAAATTCTGCCTTGCAGTTACCCTGATCAAATCAGCAGATACTGTGGATGTTTGTTGAGGAGCCATCCTAGACACAACATGTCTCTTCCTATCTAAATTTATACCTTTAATGATACCAGTTTCAGAATCCCCTGACCTTCCGGCATGGAGATTTTCCAACCTAGCATTTGCTGACAAGCCTCTAGTGTTATCATGCAGCTCAACAAGTTCACCACCTTTCCTAGCTATATCTCTTCCCCCCACATCACTTGGCAAGGGGCTATGATGAGAACTAGTGTCAGCAGAAGAAATAGGCAATATATACTGCTGATCAGGAGCAAGCTGAAGCAAAGCAGCAGTTAGCCATGTTAATTTGTCATTTGACATCCTCAGTTGTTTTTCAGCCTCAGACAATGTTTTCAAAGCTTGGCGTAGTTTCTCCATATCTTCTTTAGACACTGGATTGCATAAATCTGTTCTATCAGTTTTAGGAGAAAAATAAATATATAAACACAAAGAGGCAATGAGCATTTGTCTATTCATTAGTTTGTTTGTTTATTTTTTGGTTTGGCAGCAATCTAAGAGCCACAATATTTCACAAGGAAAAAGGTTGATGAGCCAAAAAAAGATTGAACTATGTAAAAAATGGAACAATTTTTAAAAGATAAATAAATAAATAAAAGAGTTACACCAAGTAAGATTCCCAAATATGAAACCTTAGTGAGAGCATCTACAATTATTACCGGAACTAAAAAGGAAATGGATGGTTTAGCCAATTATTTAGCATTATTGCAAACAGAATAAAGATTTTTCTCTTTTAAAACTCACATGGCTGTCGTCGAAAGAACTTCCTTCTATGCCTTTCTTTGCTAAAATCATAACTGCCAGCAAGAATATCAGTTATCACTGTAGCAAGCTGCGACATCAAAGCTAAAGGCTCCACACCAGTTTCCATTATCACCCTCAAACTCTTTACGGTGTTTACTGTGTCAGCAGATAATGCTAGATCAAGAAGATCCACCAGCTTTTCATCGGAGATAAGCCCAACCTGTGAATCAGATCCACAAAATTTAGAGCAATCATATGTAGAATTTCAGCTTATCACCATAAATCTTTTCTTCTCTCTTGTTATATTTCCCAACTCGGGGACAAAGGAGTTCACTCCTTACAGGAACCAGAAGTATCCCACAAATAAAAAACACCAAATGCAGGAGTAACTTTGATCATAAGAAATTCATAAATAAAGGGAAAAAAGAACTATATATTGCAGCCCAAAAAGTATTTAGAAAAAGAACTGTCATGCTTTACCATTCAAAACAGTTGCACTTATCAAGGAGAACAAGATTGAATCAAGATTCATAATGCAAATAAATAATTTAAATAAAATATAATAAATCAAGCCAAAGCCACCTCTTTGTCTTCTAAATGCAAAATTACAAAGCAAAATGGTGATATAGAGAATTAGAAGAGCATGTCTCAAAGCTCAAGTCAACATGATAAAAGAACAATTGGATTAGAATAAAGTAAAAATTCGGGTGAATATTATCTTTTAGAAAACTTGGCCTTTAAACAACAATAATCAAAATTTTCCACAGACAGTGACAACACCTAGCATAATTCAACTGGAATATTCAATGACCATATTATTTGAAGAAATATAAAAAATACTTGGATTAAAATTTACTTTAGGAAGCTAAAATGTCAAGAAAAATAGAGGGGAGGGGGCAATCAGGAAACTCACTTCTTCATCAGCATATTAAGCAATGAACAATACATAGCACATATTTTAAAAGAGCACTGTTTTGAAAGCCAAAAATACTAACCAATGCATGGTGATATCAAATATTATACTGATATTCTAAATAGGTTATGAAAACACACCAGTTCCTGAACCAAAGGAACAGAGATTCTTTGCCCAAGTAAACTCAGCTGCTCAAGCGTCATCTCTGCATCCCTCAGTGATCCATCTGATCGAGATGCAATCAGCTTTAGCGCATCTTTCTCAATTTCAATGTCCTCTCTGGATGCAATCCACTGCAAAGTATAAATGATATCCGCATCCTTCAGTTTCGGGAAAAAGAATTTCTGACACCTGGACATGATTATATGAGGCAGAATATCAAGACTTGAACTGACAAGAATAAAAACCACACGCCTTGGCACTCGATCAATGACCTTTGATATGGCACTCCAACAATCAGGGGACAAAGTATCACAATCATCAAATATAAAAACTCTGTACTGTGAAGGCAGTTGAGAGATGATCATATTATCAAGTAGATCCATAATGCTCTCAAAGTCAAAATTGCTGACAGGACCAACTTCCCTTATGTTTCGACTCTTACCCATGTCATGAGCAATACAAGAATTGCAAAAGCCACAAGGTTTGGGCTGCTCAAGCGACTGACAATTTAAAGCTCTGGCAAATATCCGAGCACAGGAAGTTTTTCCTGTTCCATGAGGTCCATAAAATACATATAGAAATCCGACCTTCCTTTTCATGACAGCATTAGAAAGGGCTTGTGATACCAAATTTTGTCCGACAAGGTCTCTAAAAGTTCTTGGCATGTATTTTTGTGTCAGATTTTGGTGCCTACCATGGTGGTTCCTGCCTAACTTGCGTTGGTCACCAGATCTACCTTCAGAAGCAAGGTCAGAATCAACATTGCGCTTCAATAAATTATCAGCAAATATACCTAGCTCCCCTGAATAGTCATTCACCCAACCAGCATTCTCTGTGCTGTACTGAGACCCAGATGCCTCAATTAGAAGAGGCAATGCCTCTGCATCAGATTTTGCAGATGAGCTTGATTGATCAGATGCCACAGGCATTTCGGGCACATTTCTTCCATGGGACACTGCCCCACCTTTCCTTAATCTCGAGTCTGATAAACCACAGGAAAAACTCCTTCCTGCAATGTCAAGGAAAGTTTTACCCCTGTGATGAATTCTTGACCAATTCCAGGGGATCCCACAACCATTTCTAGGGGCCCTTGTAACATTTCGTTGATCATATTCATTTTCTTCCTCTTCCATACCATACTTTGGATGCACTGAACCTTGTGCAAATGAATTAGAAGCCACAGATAAGTCATTCTGACCTCCAACCTCTCTAGAAGAGGAAGCAGCCCGAGCTCTTCTTGCCCCTCGAAACTTGTGTCTTTTCACCCTATTTAATCCACTTGAATAACCACGGATGCTGACTTCAGGTTCCTCACCAATTTTCTCTGGTCTAACATGCCTTCCACGCAGGTGGACATTTGAAGATGCTACATCGTCACTATCCAGGGGCAGGTCATTTAACTGCTCAGATAGAGTCTTCATTTGAAGACCGTGTGTATGCTTTCCCTTTAGTTTCTTACTCTTCCTGTCTTTCAGTCCAGAATTACCAGAGATAGCATCAGGAGCCAAACCATTACCATCTTGCTCCTGTACAGGCTCCTTATTTTCAGCCAAAAGATCAGTCCTATTACTTCTTCGACTAGATTCTTCTCTCTTAATTCTTCTACTGTCTCTAGCTCCACCCTTACTACTACGATCACTTATTGCTGGTACTCCCTCATTGACCACACTAGCTTCACCCGGAGCAACTTTTGAAGTTGCAAAATTAGGTATGGGTGGTGAGCTTATTG
Organism: Theobroma umbraticum; assembly: GCF_002168275.2. Lineage (NCBI taxonomy): Eukaryota > Viridiplantae > Streptophyta > Magnoliopsida > Malvales > Malvaceae > Theobroma > Theobroma umbraticum. The sequence goes on along the minus strand of NW_018397267.1, from coordinate 3,160,087 downwards.
AAAGCCTCCTACCATCCCTCTGCCTCTCAACACCTGCAGACCTTCTCCCCTCCCGGACAGCATCCTTATCACCCTTCCTGGAAAGCAAATCAACAACAGAAGGTGAATGCCAAGAGGGAGGACTGGCAGAAGGGTCCCTGAGGGAGCGTGACCTTTGAAGGACTATAAGGTCCCTCATAATTGATCTGTCTGCCAATATAGGGCTATGCTTATGCATATGGTTCTTCAAGTGGATACAATTAGTCAAATGAATGTGGTTGCGTAGATGATCACTAATATCACCATTCGCATCCTTGAGTATCCTATCTCGAACAGCCCTGGTCATGATCAGAGCATTAATATGTTCGATTGCAGAATCTCTTTTGACTTAAAGAAACATACCAAAATATAACGCATTTTCATTAATCTCGCCCGCCCAAATCTCTCCTTAATTATGGCTCTTCGAAAAAAGCACCAAAATTCCTTACATCCCACTAATTACACAGCAAAACTGTCTTAACTACCTTGAAGCTCTCACAGATCTTTCCTCAAAACAAAGAATTCATTTTCAAGGGCCACAACGCCAGTTGAGATGATCAAGCCACAAACTTGAGAAATTCCCATCAAGCTAGCTTTCTTACACTCAAAGACATAGACCTACAATTACAAACCAAAGTAAATAACAGAAATACCTTAGAAAGCCAAGTAAGCAAACTTCTAAAAATTCAAGCTTGAAAGCCCAGAACTGCCATCTAACTCCACGAGGAAAAAAGAAGAGCTCTTCGTACCAAATTTTTCCAACTTCAATGCATGAGATTGAAGGAAGAAAACCCAGAACTTTAAGCATGCAAAAACAAATCATAGAACAAAAAAAAACCAAGCTAAAAGAAATCCACTAGTTTCAATCCTGTAGCTTTAAATCCCTCGAAGATTGTAGCTTTTGAAAAAATGGGCAGTAGAGAAAAAGAGAAAGCTGGGGACTCAAAACCCATGATTTCAACGGCCAAACAAAGAGCAAGCAAAAAGAGAGATAAGGCAAAGAGGAACATGTAGAAGAAGCAGGAGGAGGAAGAAAAAGAAGGATAAAAGAAGGTGTTTTTAACTGCATTCACCTGATAAATCCCAAAAAGCAAAATGAAACGTTGCCATCATTAAGAACCCCCCATGGATCTCTCTCTCTCTCTCTTTCTTTCCATCTAGTTCTCTCTCTTTGTCTGCCACCCCACTTCACATGTTCCTTCACTCACAACCCTGGGTTTCTCTTTCAAAAGAAAACGATAGTCCCACAAAGAAATGAAAAACACCTCAGAGAAAGAAACGGAGTTTTCTTTTTGTTTTCCCTTAGGACAAGGAGAAAGAGATAAAGAGAGAACTAGTGAGAATCTAAAGAAAGAGGGAGTGGAGCTTTTTTTAGTGTTAGTATATTACTACCACTACAATACTATTAGAGAGAGATAGAAAGAGAGAGAAAGAAAATGGGATGTGAGATCTGTTACAGACAGGAACTCAGAAACACATCTCTGAAAACAGGACACGATGCCAATAAAGTGGTGTGTCCGTTTGTTTGAGCGTAGCATGCAAATTCTTTTTATTTATATGTATGTACATGCTACCATACTCATATTTGAATTTTGAACAAAAAAAAAAGAACAGAAGAAAGTTTTTGATTTGATTTTCTTTGGCCCCTAATACAAAATTTTCCATTATAATGTACATACAATTAAGGTTAATTTGAAATGGGGGGGGGGGACCAAAAAGTAACCAATTTGTTGAATTTTTGCGCTTCTTGTTGGTATCATATGTCTTACCAACATTATGTAATTTGACTAAATTGATTGGAGTACCTTTTTGAATGGTGCCATGTTTGATTGAAGGTTTCCTGATGGTTGAAAAAGATCTCTTCGTAGCTTTGAATTATGTTTAAAGATGAAGTCTCCCTTTACAAGTTACTAAGACACAGTATATAAAAATGGCTTCATTCCGTTCCTGTGGGCGGGGGCTGTAGCCATCATTTTCTGCATATAAAAAATAAAGGTTCTTGATTCAAAGTCTCATTCGGCATAGAATTAGAGTTGCAGAGCTGAAATTGTTCTCAAAAAACCAACATCTAAGTTAGAAACTAATCTACAAAATGAAAGAAAATGGTTGTATCCACGATAGCTCGGTCCCAAGCAGATGATTCCATATCTGACCCACGGCTAAAAAAAGGGTAAGGTTATCTCTGTATAAGCCAAGGAAAGGGAAGGAGAGAGGGGAGTCCTTTGATTCCAAGTTTTTGGTTCCAACTATCAATGTCACTGTCACGTGCTCCCATTCAAGTTTCAACCCATGAACCATGACTGACTTGACTCTCTGATGACCTTCGTGGATCAAACTCACTCTCCTTTCCTCTCCAATTCTATGGTAAAATTTCTTAATCAAAATGAGCCACGGTCTGCTACTCCCGCTTGCTTCCCCTTTTTTTGTGTTAAGACACGAGATCAACTGATCCTTCCCCGGCAGCCATAAGGTGATGATTTCATATATCTATTAATAGAACAATAATGAAATGAAAAGAAGGAGAACGTTGAGGATGATTACTCTTCCTCTATACATATATGTATCTACGAGGGGGAGTGATGATTCGTCCTGCGCCATTTGTCTGCTTATCCTTTTCAAATAATGAAAAGTCATAACTATTCGTTTATGTTAGGATAAATTCCAAAAGAAAAACTAAAATCTCACTCTCACACTCATGGGGTGGGGGCAACAAGCTCTTACCGGGTTGCTGGATATGGCTTCCACAGTCACTGCTCTATCAAGGAGGAAACATGGAAACTCCAGTTCTAACTATAAACTTGGAGATTCTTATCAGTCTAAACCAACTCTCCAGAAATTTGGATCATTGGGTGTTCAAAGATTTCTTGTTTTACTTTCCTTTTGCCATTTATGACTAGTATAAATACATCAAAGAAACTGGGAAGCAGAGCAAGGTTAAAATTTAAAATGCAGAGTTACTGCCCAGTCCTGCCATCTGGGGTCATAAATTGCAGCTGTCGTTATAGTTCTACATTTAGTAAGCTACTGTACTTTTTTTTTTGTCTCTTATTTTGAAGAGAAATGTAGTAAATAAAAAGAAAAAGAGGGCCACGGGGTCTCCGGGGCACTGGCCAGGCCCCTCATTCCCGTTGTGGTGAAACCAAAAGTGAGATTTTGTATTAAATTTATTCCTCTTAAGCTACTGACGCGAGACACATTAGCAGTACTTCTATTTCCTGGTCAAAGACGGTCCAGTGTTTAGCTTGAACCAGATATAAAAACAACCGAAAACAAATCTCAACAAGAGAAATTTTTGGAGTATTGACAATGTGAATTAACTTGGATTGGTAGGGGGTGCATCAGCAAAAGCAAAGTCATGAAAGTTTTAGGTGGATTGTCTATTGGATTACCAAACCAATTTTATTGACGGGGGACAGAGAGAGAGAGAGAGTGTGACATGGAAACAGAGCAGTTTGTGTTTGGCCTTTGGAGCCACAGGGGAATTCATGCACAACAGGACATTCCATACGAAAATGTTGGGAATGCCGCCAAAAAAACCCAACACTGTGCCAAACAGGCCCCATCTCTGCCCACAACTCTTACAATGAACTTGCGGCATCCAAGGCCCCATCCTACCATGACTGGGATTTACTCTTCCGTTTTCACATTTATTAATTTGTTTCGCCAATGAAGCAAATGGCAACGAATTAGATCATAACTTTCTGTTTTTTGGTTAGATAAATTGGGGCATAATATACCCTTCCGAGTCATGCAAGAGCCTGGAGACCAGAACTCAGGCCACCAGGAGCCCAGCCATGGCCAGACTGTCTAAAACAATAGGGTAAAAACCACAATGCTGAATGCATTTATTCTCTGCCATGCCCATATCCTTCTTGTTCGTGGTCATGCCGCATGTGCCCAACAACAAAGAAGCATAAAAAAGGGAATGGGTGGCAACGGATATAGTAGTAAACAAATCCCAGCAAATGGTGGGCAAGTCAATCCCATTCCATGTGGGTGTTTTCTTGGATTCTCTCGAACGGAAAATAAAAACTAAGTCAAGAATGGACCACACAAATTTTGTTGCCTAGTGCACCATTGGGAAAGAATATACATGTGTGCTATCAGTCTCAAGCTCAGAAAGGTTTGCCATCGTTGGCTTCTGGATTCCTCCACTCTATAGGATAAAATAGTACCCTCGCAGAATTACTTAAAAGTGTTCAGAATTTCAGATGCATTAAATTTTCTGAGCCTGGGAAAAAAGGTTGCTTTCCCCTTTGATCTGTTCCTCTTTCCTTGTGTACTTGTGTTTCAAGTAAATATACAGACTCTCGAGGAGAAAATATTTAGATACTTACAAGGTGTTACAATCACAAGAAAAACGGGGCGTTTTGAGAGTTGAGATTACCTATTAATTAGTATTTGTTTGCTTTTCATTCATTTATATGGACTCAAAATTAGGTTAAAATTATTTGTCCATCAGCTAATTTTTCTTGGGACCAACTTGTTCATCTACATAGGTTATAGAGCTCAGAACCATAATGCATGTGACAACATTAAACACCATCCACATTTAACCTTTTTTGGTGCCAATTATAACAATGAACTATCCCTAAAGTACCTTTTTCTTTAATCGTGTAGAGAGTAGAGAGACCCTTGAGGGGTTGGCCACTGCCACTTAGCCTTTTTATTCCTTTTCTTTTATGAGTAGCTGCTGTCTTTTATTCCAACCATGCCGATGGATAGTATGCTTTTTGTAGGGCACGCAAGAACCTTTAATCTATACATTCTCCTTAGCATTTACACAATAATAATAATAATAATAATAATGCAGAGTTAAAAGGAGGATAGATGCATGATTTTCATATGGTAAATTGGTTCTTTGGGATGTATAGTGGTATGACATAAAGATTTTAAAAATATCACGATTTTTGCATGTATATACCTAAATGATTTAATTTTTTCGAGAGTTCAATCTGATCGCTCATAAATTAATATAAATATGTTATAATTTTAACAATATTTTGTTGTTTAAAGTAATTTGTCTGATGAATTTTTTCGATCTATAATCTTAATTGTATGAATATAAATGAATTGAGAATTTCAAATTTGGTATACATTTATGACATTATTATACAATTAATTTCAGACCCTTTTTCTATTTGGAATGGCTCTCTCTTTTTCAATCCAATCCATGGTGATCAAATAAGTTTTGAAAACATAAAGGACTCATTATGAAAGTAGACGCTCGAAATAAATAAATTTGCAGCAAAAAAGTTGGTTCAAGACATTGTAGCATATAAAGAAAGGATTTTGTCTAGTTTTGAACGTACATGTAGCAGCTGGGAGGCATTTATTTTGTGGAAAAGATATAAAACCACTCGAGTTAATGTTTGTTTGTTGTTCTTAGAACCAAATCAGATACAAAATCGTATCATTTGAACTACCTAAGCTAACTGATAAGAGGGGAAAAGGGAACAGTGTTGAAGCCATTAGTAAACATGCAAAGGGAGATATCACTAAAGCACCATTTGTTTGGTGATTAGTGGGACTAATTACTCAGTGCATAATCCTCAAGTTTTATACAAGTTATATAAAAAATAAATAAATTTATATGATTAATGATAATTGAATATCATAGTGGAAGAAAGAAGTTTGAGACGATATGAAAATTGGGTTGCGAGCTACTCCCAATGCAAATGATTAGGGCTACCCCAAAGCAAGGCTAAACAATATATATTTGCATTAATATAACAAGTTCTGTTTGTCTTGACATTGAACATTGTTATTAGCTAAAAAGTTAAAGATGGTTTTCCCCCACATAATATTTCTTTTTCTTTTTGTTTGCCTAATAATGAAAGATTTAATAGTTAACAGTGCCCAAATCTTTGACCAGCATTTTCACTTCTCATGATTTATATCATCCGATGAAGCTGACCTTGTTGAAGATTCCTCACTTTATATAATTGACCTTTTTACATAAAGAGGGTGGAGTGGAGGGCATCATTTTGATTCATTGGAAAAAGTTTCTTCATGTCTAGTTCCCAAGAGACAATGTTCTGGTTATCTGTTCCACCCTCCCTCCTAATAATCTTTTTTCTTTTGGGGCAATGCAATCTCTAATCTTGAGATAAACAACTTATATATATATGTAAGGAGTTGTTTGGTGATTAGTTGCTCCACATGCCTATGGACTGCCTTGCGGCAAAATATATTTATATGAGTTGTTTGGTGATCAGTTGCTCCACATGCCAATGGACTGCTTTGCGGCGATTTTGCACTCCTTTGGCTAGTTTGTAGATTGTATAGAGTGTTAAATTTGGGGAAGGCAGTGCCGCGAGTTTGGTTCCATCCCTCGTGCACGCATGCAATATTATAAAAACCCTACAGCCTCTTTTTCAACCTTAAAAGGACCTGCCTACTTGCTTGCTGCCTAGACCTGTTAAAATGAGCTTGGCTCATCGGGTCAGTTTATTTTTTTTAAAATATGAGACGGGTCGAGTTTAAAAATTTAAGTTCATATTAAAATTGGGTTTAAACGGGTTAGCCCGTTTAGGCCCGAGGGCTGACCCGTTTAGGTCTGAGGGCTAACCCAGGTTGGTACGGGCCAGCCCGACGGGTCCAAAAAAAATTAAATCGTGGTGGGGGGTAGACCTGTCAAAATGGGCCGAGCCTATAGGGCCGGTCCATTTTTTATTAAATATGGGGTGGGTTGGGTTAAAATTTTTTGGCCCATATTTGAACCGGGCTTAAATGGGCCAGCCCACCAAATCAGTGGGCTGATGTGGGCTGGGGCAGGGGCAGCCCATGGGCCAAAAAATAATTTTAATTAATTAATAATTTTATATATTTAATTATGAAAAATCAATAATTTAGTTACCAATAGTATTGTTTATTTTATATATTTCAATATCTTTAATCTTCACTTGTCAAATTAAAATTTTAATTTAAATTAAAACTTATTATCTCTTTTTCTTTATGATAATGAATGTTAGATGATAAATTGATAATAATTCAGACCTTGAGATATCATTGCTGTCTAAATAAGATTTAAATGTTTTACTTGAGAATGAAGATTGAGGAGGATATAAATGAGTCTTAAATTTTTATTATTTGGTTATTACTTATGTTTATAAGATAGTAGTTTGTGTTAAGATTTAAACTTTATTATGTAATTTATTTATTTTTTTATATTTGGTGTAATTTATTTATTTGTAACATGTTTTTATTATTCAATTTATGAATTAAATCATAGAACAATTTTATTAATAAAAAATTTATCAAGTAAAATTATAAAATTAATTTTTTTTTGAAAAAATAAAAAAATGGGCTGGCCCAACCCAACCCATAGGCTAACAAGGGTGGGCTAAATATTAAAAATTTGAAATTTTATTTATATTTGATGTAATGTATTTACTTATTTATTTTTGATATAATTTATTTGTTTGTAATATGTTTTTATTATTTAATTTATGAACTAAATCATAGTATAGTTGTATACTTGTATTGATGAGTAGTAGAAATAATTTTTTTTGAAAAAAATGGGCTAGCCCAACCCGACCCATGGACTAGCAAGGGGTGAGCTGAGCTGAACATTTTGTAACTCATATAAAATATGAGCTGGCCCGGCCTTGACCATATTTTTCAGCTCACAAGAGCTAGGACCGGGCTGAACCGGGACCGACCCATATTGACACGGTCTATTGCTGCCTATCTATGATGGAACGCAAAAAGCAATCAAACAGTGGCTGCTTAGGCATGCTTTGAGACTAGGGTCTACGGTCTACACTAGGAATTAGATGAGATGAAAACTCTGATGCCCATGGGTTGGGTTGAGAGTTTTTGTGGAATAAATACCTTTGGGCCAAGCAAAGTTAGGGCTGGCTTTTTGGACCAAGGTCATTGGGACTTGCTTCTCCGAAACAGGGAATTACTTGTTTGAATTGGAAGCTATGTGAAGCACAGAGCGTGAATGAGCTTAAAAAAGGTGCCATAAGAAACAAGGTTCCTCAAGCTACACACCAAGCCACAAAAATTCTTTAGTTTTCCAGAATAAACATTTCAAACCATACACCATAAAAGTACTGAATTTTTGTTGGATATTCAGTCATCCGCTTTAAACATGATGGAGAGTTCACTTGAAGCCCAATGTTGAGAGTTGAAACAACTAGACCTTTGCCCACAAGAACCATATTGTACACCAATGGGGATTTAGTTGGGGAGAGATTAGAGGATTATGAGCTTAATTTACATGATTTACATTAAAAATGAATCACTGTATTCTTTAGTCTCTGTTGTCAGTTCTCGTGAATCAAATTGATCGGATCACTCAAGACATACTTGGGCAGTTCATACTTGGCACCTGCAATTGTAATTTTGCGAGCAAGTTAAAGTTGTGTGAAATAGAATCTTTGCATGGAAGAGTAGAAAGACAGACTAGGCACCTCTCTCATCATAGCAAATTGTTAAATCATCATTCTGAACAATCACCCCAGCACTATCAATAATTGCTTGTGCAAGAATTAATTCAGCTTCTGCTGCAGCTCGAAGTGCATCCCATATCTCTGGTAACAGAACATTCATTCTTCAGAAATTAGTTGTTTGATACAGGGGAAACAAAACATATGGAGTAACAATCATGACCACATAAAAAAAAGAAATTGTGTCAGATATTCAGTGAAAGGGTACAATCAAGGTAGTAGAAGAAAGCAACTGTCGGAGCTGAGCATCAAGATTGAAATTTAGATTTTCTGCATTTATTTGAGAACCTTGTAGGGGGCACCTAACTCCAATTGTGTACAAAATGGAACATCACAATTCATGTTGAAATACCCACCACTGTTACAGCTCTCCACTTGGGTTCCGTCTAACAGTAGATATGGTACAGCAAGAAACATAGCATATCTTTTCTCTCCTAGCATCGATAAACTAACCATCAACCAGCATACAATTTATCATTTGGGAGAATTCAACGTAAAATAATTTAGATATCAATATGAAGAATAGCCTGGCACCAATTGTATTACATAAGATTCACTTCACATAAACTACAACTCATAAAAGTGGATTAGTAAGAAAAGAATCTCCAATATTGAAACATCTGCAGATTTCTTTACTGCAGATAATCCCAGACTTCTAGTTGATACCTATAAACTTCAGTAACTTGTTTCTAGAGCCAAAATGGATGTTGGCTTAAAGAGAATGAAGATGAGAGGATGTACAATAGGAAATATCACAATAAAATCAATAAATACATATATTCAGAGGCAAAAACAGGGGCTAAAATGAGCAGATGAAAAAATTTTAACTTCCAATACAAAAAGGCATACACAAACTGTAAAAAAGGCAGTTTGACATTCTTTTTATTGTAAAAGGCAGTTTAACATTAATAATTATTGACTGTCCCATTAGATCAATATCAAACTCAAGATCATTTGACTTTATAACTGACACCTATTAACATAATCCTTTATATGTTGGCACATCGTGCTCACAAATGAAGTGGAAGATAATTACATTCAATTTTTCATTGAGGATGAACTCTACAGAGAATTCAAGAAGAAATTTAATTCTCGGTAGTCAGGCTCCCAGACCTTTTACTTTAGAGAGCAAAAGGGGGCAGCCTATCACAAAAAGGGTGAAGTTCTCACTCCTTGAAAGCAAGCCATCAAGATAACATCATTCATAACAAACGAGGATCAACACCTGTACCCTTTTTGCTCAAAGCAGTCAGAATTTGTGATCTTAGACATCCATTTCATCTCAAAATTTCTTCTAACAAGATCTTTAGCTCAAAGAACTTTAACATGTTAACTGTGAACCAGGTCCCAGGTACCCAGAGTCTCTTGGTCCAATGCTGCAACTTATTGTCCCATCAACTATTTCAATTGAACAGATTCATGATCACATTACATTCAAAAAACATGTCGAATTGTAGGCAAGGAGCTAACTTAACAGTAGCCACAAATCACTTTCAAAATAAGATGTCTCAAGCAATCCATCCTCACATAGTTTCAGAATTCACACTCTCAAATTGTCACTCCAGCTCTCATTTCTGCAAGGCGTTCTAGGTCCTAAATCACCTACCAATGTGCAAGGTAACTATATCCAAGAAAACATTGCAGAAATAGCTGGGAATTAGCCCATCGCAATCTTAACTAATCTAAATATTGTGTGGAACAATTGATCTCTGTGATACTTAGTTTGAAGCATAAATCATCCAACTAATCTACACAGAAGAACAGCGTTCTCAAAACTTTGCTAACAATTACTGTAGACATCTTGATGGTAAATACGTGTAAAGGGAAAAATACCTTTCTGGCCACCATAGTGAGGAGCCGTATCCCAAAATTCATCACGCATCTGCATGAGTTGTGTCCTCGTAATCGGTTCAGAATGCTTCCAAGGTTTTGGCTTTCTGATTTTCTTCGCAGCTTCTGCAACATATAAAAATCACAATAAACTCCAAAACTAATCAAAATTTTAGCTTCCAATCTTGCTATAGGAATACGGATTATTCATTAATAAAAGTTAAAGATATAATTATAGGTCCTTAGTTAAGTCATAAATCAAGAATCAAATGCATCATCTTCTAGATGATTAAATTAAAACCCTACCTTAGAATAATAAAATTCTCAAAACCATGGTCAAAATTAGTCAAATTTCAGAAACGCATCCAAAAAATCCAATGCAATGTAATTAACGAAGAACAATCATTAACATAAATAAACCTCCAGTACGACATTCCAAAAAAAAAAAGATCATAATTAAATACGAAAAAATAGAATATTTTATTCTTTTACCGTCACCCCTGGTTCGTTTAGATCCCGAACAACCCATCTCCGTTAGCTGGCCGAAGAACGAATCACAAATCTTTTTTTTTTTTTTGAGGGGTTGTTGTTTAGAAATCGGAGTGATATAAATGCAGCAGCAACAACAGCTGACGTTGTTGCTGCAGCTGTTGTTTAAGACTTTTGGTAGCAGCGACCTTTCTGCGACAGCTAAGGAGAGGATTTAAAGTTTAGCTGCCTCGCTTCTTCTTCTCCTCCTCCTTCTTCATCTTCTTCAGGAAACTTCCTTTTCAAGAGTGGGAGTCCACTCTTTGCGTGGGTCTCCATCACTTCTTTCCAACTCCCCTTTTTTTTTTTTCTTTTCCTTTTTGGTTACCTATTATTTCCCAATAATATTAAAAACTTCAAGTAATTCGGAATGGTGAAATTACTATGTGGTTTACTCTCAATTTTCTTTTCTTTTAAAACTTTATGTTTTATCGTTTCTGTTTTCCTATCAAATTTGATTACTTATTTATCTATTACCTGTACCCATTAAAATAATATGATTTTTTATGTATAATATTTTAAAAAAAGTTTTCAAATAATTCAAAAAATTTCAATTTTTTTTTATATTTTTATAAAAATCAATTAATTATTTTTATTTTTAAATATAATATTTAAATAAATCTTTAAAATCAATATATTATTTCATCATCATTTATGAAATATCAATATGTTATAGCATCATTAATTATAATATATTAACATACCACAGCAACATCATACGATATAAAATAATAAATAATATTTTAACTAAATCAATAATTAATTATAAAAATTTACTTAACTCGAAATAAAAATATAAAATACTTATTTGATTCAAAATAAAAATATAAAAGTGTAATTAAAGTAATAAAAATATAAAAACTTATTTAAATTTTTTCAAATAATTTAAGAACTTTTTCAAATATTATGTTTTATTTTTATTTTGAATTAAATAATTTTTTGTAATTAATATTAACTAACTGTAATTAGTTAAACATCATTTGTTAACATTAAGTGACATAAAAAATTATAAATGATATCTTGACTAATGGTAATTAATAATAAAGATTTATTTAATTTAAAATAAAAATATAATAAAATAATAAAAGCATATTTAATATTTTTTAAAAAAATTATGTCTATTTTTATTAATTTAACTTTAAAAAGTTTTTCATTAATAATAAGAAAAATTACTTCTAAAAAACAAAAAATTATTTCTTAATCAAAATTATATTATATATTGTCGGTTTAATTTTAAAATAAATGTTACTAAAAAAATGCAATAAGAATAAAACCAACCACTCATAAATTATTTTAGAAAATACAATTGTACGATGTTATCCTGAACTGGCTCGGAAATCACTTGATTCTTATCCAAATTTTGGATTTCATCATTCAATAATAAATTAAAAAAATTATAGTTTATTCAATCTTTATATAGTTGGTAAACAAATCAAAAAGAGAATTTGAAAAATTGAGAAATGTATGCAATTTAATATATGGTCAAAGACTTATGTCCATGCATTCTAAAATCGAAAATAAGAATATAAATACAACAAAAAGGTCCTCAGATTATGAAAAAAAATTTTTTGACTTTCTTATCGAAAGTTTCGAAAATAAAGGCAGCCAAGGTTAGAATGGGAATTTCATTTCAATCAATAAATTGTGTGATTTGTTCAAAAAAATCAAAAAGAATTGTGTTGTTTTCCTAGAATATTCCAATTTTGTTTAGTTCAGGTTGTTTGGCTGTGGTTTTGTTAGTTGGGGGATACATTTCTCCTCCTCTTCGGTGCCAAAAGCAATGCTTAGATTTAAAGGATTGGGTCACGATCATGCAGAAAAATGATTAAAAAAAAGGAAAATAAAAAATCAGCGAAAACGACAGCCCCACGCAAAGAAAACGCCATTAAACGGCACCACCGTCCCCATTTTCACCTGTACAGATAAATAAATATAATTAAATACCGCCCAAAATTCAAAAACCCCGAAAAATTCGAGAACAAAGGAAACGCGTTTCAGGCGAACAAAACCCACTATACGTCCGTCCTCGTGGTGGAAGCAAAAGAAACGATGCAGTTTCCTAGCGCCACGTCATCTCTTTTTTTGCACTCTACGAAAACGGAAGGCCGAGCGCCCGCTGTCGCTGTTATTTCTTTCAATCCATTTCCTCTCTATCATATTTTCTGTTTCCTCGCAGAAGTTTTTGGGGTTCAACCTAAATTCTCTCGATCTCCGTTCTTGTTGCTTGAAATCTGTTGAGGACAAAAGAAGGCGAATTACAAAATGAATATCTTCAGATTCGCTGGTGACATGACTCATTTAATTAGCATCTTAGTGCTTCTCCTCAAAATCTACGCTACCAAGTCTTGCTCAGGTAGCTTTTCCGCTTCTCATTTTCCGTTTGGTTCCCGAGAAACCGATGATAATAGAAAGTTGTTAGTTAGATAGGTAGTGCTTGATTTAGTGTTTTTTGGTTAAAGTTTGAAGTATTGGAGCACTTTTTTTAAGTTTAAGTTTCATTTTCTTTGTAATCTCTCGTTTTGTTCGCTAACAAACGATTAATTAACTGTATCATTATTGTTGTTTTTAATGTATGGTTGCTTACTAGCTGAGTTTCTTGAGTCTTGGTTTACTAATTTTGATATGTCCTCATTTCACTAATGCTATTCTTTTGAAAAATTTTAAAGAAGCAGAGCATTAGTATTTTCTGTACTCTGCTAATTGAATTTGCTTCTTTTTTTTTTTAAAGGTATTTCACTGAAGACTCAGGAGCTATATGCGCTGGTATTTTTGACTCGCTACTTGGATCTTTTCACGGATTTTATATCTTTATACAACACCATCATGAAGCTGGTCTTCATTGCTAGCTCTCTCGCCATTGTTTGGTGTATGAGAATGCACCGAGTCGTGAGGCGTTCCTATGATAAGGAAATCGACACGTTTCGTCATTATTTTCTCATCTTGGCAAGCTTCCTCTTGGCGCTTTTGGTCCATGAGAAGTTCACATTTCAAGAGGTGACACTCCGTTGATTTCTTAATGCTATAGAGATATTGATTATATGAATTTGAATATTGAGAATTTGGTACTGTTTTGTATCGATCAGTGATGCTACCTAATTATTGCTTCGTAACTTGTTCCAATTTCTTGGTTGAGATTAATGCTGATGTAAGTAACTTATCATTATACACCAGTTGAAAACAAAAGCAAAAGGCTGAGAATGCTGATGAAACCATGATAGATTTGTTATTTCTGATTTCTGTTGGTTTTGTTTCTCCTTATTTACTATTTACTATGATAAGATAGCATGTTTGCTTTAATCAATGATGTTGGTTTTGGCTCAAATATATGCTACTTCATATAGCCTTCATTCTGAAAACAGTAACTTGGCTCTTCCCCTCATTGTTTCCTGTGTGTTAAGTTATTTATTCGTATAGCTCAACTATCTACCTTGTTCTGTTCTCAATGAAAATGAATGCTGTCTGTTAACATAATTGTTTGCTTATTGGAAGTTCTCCAGAACTTACTAGAATTATCAGCCTTTACTGTGGAGAGGAACCCATCGATATTAATTTCTTTTGGGTGCATGCTTTGGATCTTCCATCTATGGCCTTTATATTATTCATTTTGTCAGCTATCTAATATACTAGTTACTCTTTCAGGACACATTTTGGTGCTTTTCTTTTGCTTCATCTTGTGGTTTCATAATTTTTCTCTCCCCAAATTTTAATAATTGCACTTAATAAGCAGTGTATTAGTTCTATACAAATATATGACCTCTTATCTTTTGCTGTAAATGTTGATTTGATTTCTTTCTTTCAATTTGTTTATCTCAAGGTGCTAGCTGCTAAGTTTGGTTTATGTTCTCTGAGATATTTACTGGATCCTAAGCATCCTATCAAGGAAAAAAAAAACCTTCCTTCTTCTGTACCCATGAACTTATTTAGGTACTTCCACTCCCCCCCCCCCCCCCCCCAACACACTTTTTTCTTTTCTTTTTTTTTTTTTGTGGGGTGAGGGGTGGGTGGGGAGAGGGGTGGTTCAATTAGTTATTTCATCTTGTCAAGCAATGTTCCGTTTCCTCATGAATTCATAATTGCAATAAAATTTGCCTAGTGATATATTTTTTGAATTTATTGCAGATCTTTTGGGCATTTTCAATCTACTTGGAGGCTCTCGCTATTCTTCCCCAGTTAGTTTTGCTACAACGAAGTGGAAATGTGGATAATTTAACTGGGCAATATGTCTTCTTTTTAGGGTATGTGTAGTTTTCAATTATAGACTTTTAGTAGAAAACAACTTTGGTTTGTGAATCAAAAAATTTCCAAAGTTTACTTGGCATCAATTTTGTTTGTGATATTGAAAATATGCTTGGTGTGAAAATTCTATTGTTTTATCATTTACTTTCATGCTGTCCAATGCCCACTGTCTCACCAGCACTGACAATAAATCGACAATAGTCACCTTCTTTAAGTCTGGGTACTTATAATTGGTGTCTTTTTTACTAATTCAATGCCATGGCTGAGACACTGAATACCCAGACTAGAGGTTTAAAGTAATATGAAGTGGTTAACTGTGGTTTTTGATTGCTCAAATATTATTTTGATTTTATTGACACCCAAATATTGTGTTCAGGGCCTTCTGGCATACCAATGGCTATTACCCTTTTCTTTTTTTAGTCTTAATCACTAGAATAGAAAATACATGCATGTCTCCTTTCTGATTACTGTTGTTTCGTTAATGGATGTGAGAGATTCCCAGAAGGTCTACTTTGATAAATTCTTCCATCAACAGCACTGTTGTCTACTGTAAGCCTTCACCAGCAATTCAGAATTGATTTACATGTCTAAGACGATGCTTTTCCTGGTGTATTGTACATTTCTACCCTAGTATGATTTTCAGAAAAATTAAGCATAGGAAGTGCAATGAAGCTCTATTAGTTGTTTTCATTGCATTTTGTAAATGACTTTTAGAAATAAGGAAATCATTGCCTTCAATATTGGCATGTGTGTTCCTTCAGCTTTGATGCTGAACCTTTCTACATCCCTCCTTCCCTGTCTTTGTTACTTGCTGTGTCCCTTTTCGAATGGCATGACATATTAACTTACAAGTATTATAGTTGGATGTACAAAATGTGTTTCCATGAAATGAACCATCTAATATTACTGTATCATATTGGACAATGCGTACTGATCATGTGTAGGCATAGATGTTTTGGAGTTTAATATGCATTGAAGTTTGAACAAGCTTATGCTCCATTTTGCTTTCACCTGAGTAATGTATGTGCGCACATTTTGGATCTGCAGGGCATATCGTGCTTTCTACATTCTTAACTGGATCTATCGCTATTTTACGGAGCAGCATTTTAGTCGATGGATAGGTGAGAGCCGAAGAGCAATGCTACTTGGTGTGTTTATTTCTGCATGATGATATCCTGACTTCTGTCTCTATTTTGTTGGTTTTCAGCTTGCCTCTCTGGTATTGTCCAAACAGCTCTCTATGCAGATTTCTTCTATTATTACTTCATCAGGTAATGAATATAATATTTTTTATAAATGATTATTATTGACAATATTATTGTTGGTATGTGTAAAAATTGGCCTTTTTTCTTGGCAGTTGGAGAAACAATGCTAGACTGCAGCTGCCAGCTTGAGCTGAGCAAAGTTGTTTTTTCCTGACAAATTTGATCTTGTCGAGCAAAGCTACTTTTTAAGCCTTTGGTTGAACTTGCCTGATTAAAAGTCCGGGAAGGTCGATACTTGGATGAGTAGAGGAGGATACACGATATATAGTTCTCGCTTAGATTTAGATTAGTATGCGGTAGTTATGGCAGTTTTATCACCCTTTCCCATTATTTTTGACTTGTAAAGATATTATTCTGATTCGGGAGAGGGTGAAAATGTGACTGTAGTTGCCAAATTACCAAGCTAGAGTTCATCCTTATCTTTCATTAAATGCATGCTACAAATTTTACAGATCTTGGCTGGATGTATAGAAACTTGTATTGATGTTTAGGGATGCGGGAGTGTGCTTCCTATGCATTATGTTCTGCCTTATGATTGAAAGAGAAGTAAAGAAAGTGTCATTTGATTATCGAACTCGTTAAGTCCGTTCTTCAAGAAACCGTCTAGATAAGACCACTTCTCTTTTGCTTGGGTTGAAAGATCTCAAAGCCCATGGCGACCTTTTATAAATTAATTTCTCATAAACCAGCGGTTAAATTTAATTAACGAATTTCAATTGATCATTAAAGTACCTACTTATCATTAATCTTATTGTTCTAATCTTAATCAAAAGATCTTCTAAGTGGATAATTTGACTCTTTGCCTGTTTAACGTTATATATAGCACCAAAAAGTAGAAGAGGCTAATGTATATAATGTATAACATAATACTTAAATAAATTTTTAAATTTTTTTAAATTTTTTTTAAAAAATTTATAATAAGTCTTTATTTTTTTATTAGTGTAATTAAATTTTTATATTTTTATTTTTAATTAAATAAGTTTTTATTATTAATTATTAATTATTTTTAATAAAAATATTATTTATTATTTTATATTCATATAATATTAATATAATATCAATATAAAAAATAAAAAAAATATAATTATGTTATTATATCAAATTAGTATGTTATATAATAATTAATTATAATATATCAATGCATTATGTTAATCTTGTTTGATATAAAATAATAAATAATATTTTTAATAAATTATTTTTTAATTATAAATTCTTATTTCATTCAAAAAAACTTATTTAATTTAGAATAAAATATAATAAAAAATAAAAAATTTAAAAAAAATTTCTAAATATTACGCTTATATATATATATATAAACAAAGGCAAACCCGAGATTCAGATGCAGATAAGCCCAAAGGCCGGTCCAGTGACAAATCATACGCCAAGGGATACACGTGGTAAACCCCTATTGGATAAGATGTCGTGGCAACCCTTCTCAACTAATGCCGCGACAAAATAAAATTCAAGCAAATGACTACAGCTTCTTCTTTTTTTTTGGTTTATATTTTATTTTACCATTTTTTGTGCTATAAAACACCTTGTCTCTTTCATTTGCGACCCAGCACGGGGGAATTTTCTCTTTGTAAAAACAGAAATATTTTCTAGGGAAACTTTGCATTTGCAACCCTTATTTGACTTTCGATCTGCTCAGATCTGCTTTTGAATCCTCAACGTATGTCTCCGGTTCTCTTCATTTTGAGTTTTTCTTTGTTGTTTTCTTTTATATCTTTTTTAAGTCGTTTATTGTTTGTTTATTGAGAAATTTTTCTGGAAAATGATTTGCTATCTGCAATTCGGGAGATATAATTCGGGATCCGGATTTGAATGTATGAAATTTTTTAGAATGTTATTTGTTAAAATCGTATCTGCCAGATTTACTTATGGAATTGTAGATCTGTTAGTATTTTTGTTGATCTTCGTGTTTATATCGATTTTTCTTTTAATATTAGCTGATTTGAAATGATAATTAAAAAAATCTAATAATTTCCGATTCATAATTTGAAATCGCTTTTCTTTTTATTTTTATGGTGTTTTTATGTGATATTATAGGTAATGTTTAATTGTTGAATTGACGCTGAACATAAGTGTAATCTTAATGGTTAATTTGGATTTTAGTTTATTTATTATTCTTGACTTTGGTAAGATGGATTAATAATTTTGCTGTCGAATTCATACTGGTTAAAATGTAATGAGGCCTCAACTATTTCGTATTGTTTGATTTTAAAATTTTAATTTTACTTTATTTTTAGCTCATGCGTTTCTGTGCAAATACAGCAGGGTATGAAGAAAAGCAGGACTTTGCGTGCTTCTTTGTTTTGAAGCAAACATTGTTCTAATTGTAGGAATTGGATGAATGATGTATAGGTTGATATCAAGTTGGATACGAACTATGCGAAGAATTATTATGTATTCGTGTTCTAGTTATGCTGAACCATAGGAAAATGTTTCAACGCTAGCAGTAAATTCATGGGCATTAGCCTTTTTTCTTGATTGTGACTATCAATGATAGGTGTAGCTACTCAGGCCTGATTAATATCTGTTTATTCCTATCTTTTTTCTTTTCCTATTCTACTCTTAAATGCTACATACCTCTTGACCAACCATTGCTGAATTGTTGGTGTAATTCAGTTCTGAATAGTCAATATGGGAGGAGGGTTCAGAGTGCTTCATCTGGTTAGACCATTCCTTTCATTTCTGCCAGAGGTTCAGAGTGCTGACAGGAAAGTTCCCTTTAGAGAGAAGGTCATCTACACCGTCATCTCTCTCTTCATCTTTCTGGTGTGCAGTCAGCTTCCACTTTATGGCATACATTCTACGACAGGAGCTGATCCATTCTATTGGATGCGTGTTATTCTTGCGTCAAACCGTGGAACTGTTATGGAACTTGGGATTACCCCCATTGTGACATCTGGATTGGTGATGCAACTCCTGGCTGGTTCAAAGATCATTGAGGTGGACAACAGTGTTCGTGAGGATCGGGCACTCTTGTAAGTGTTATTCACATCATCATCTATTTTTGCTGTCTAAAATGGTTATTCACTGGTCCTATAGCCAAAACAAAAGATTTTCCTTTTTTTTCTATAGTTGGAGGAGATAATCTCCTATATTTTCTTATATAGCATGCAGCAATATTTCTGCTATTGGTGCTTTTTTGTGCTCTAGTGTTCCATTAGTTGTTTTTGACTGATCAGACTGTATTTTTGGTCTATCCTTTATGATTTCTATTTGCATATTATAATCTTTTCTGCTTTTATGTGTGCTTTGCAGAAATGGGGCTCAAAAGTTGTTGGGCATCCTGATTGCTGTGGGTGAGGCTGTGGCATATGTACTGTCTGGTATGTATGGCAGTGTTGGTCAGCTTGGTGTTGGGAATGCTATTCTTATTATTATCCAACTCTGCTTTGCTGGAATCATTGTGATCTGTCTGGATGAGCTTCTCCAGAAGGGTTATGGTTTGGGCTCTGGGATCTCCCTTTTCATAGCCACCAATATCTGGTATGTTATCACATTGTTTTCCATTTTGAATTAACTTGAATGCATTCTGGTGCATGGTTGTTCTGAATAGTATTTTGATTGTGCAGCGAAAACATTATCTGGAAAGCTTTTAGTCCTACAACTATCAACAGTGGTCGAGGGGCTGAATTTGAAGGTGCTGTTATTGCTATGTTCCACCTACTGATAACTAGGTCTGACAAAGTTCGAGCACTTCGCGAGGCTTTCTATAGGCAGAATCTTCCAAATGTCACCAATTTACTTGCTACAGTGTTGATCTTCCTTATTGTCATCTACTTCCAAGGTTTCCGTGTTGTTTTACCTGTAAGATCAAAGAATGCTCGTGGACAGCAAGGGTCATATCCAATTAAGCTTTTCTACACCTCCAACATGCCTATCATCCTGCAATCTGCCCTTGTTTCAAATCTTTATTTCATCTCCCAGGTGCTTTCTTTGCTCCATATGATTGGTATTAGGGAGCTTCATAGTACTGTTAATGTTGCACTCCTATAACACTGTTTATTTTTGGGCAGTTACTGTACAGGAAGTACAGTGGTAACTTCTTTGTGAATCTGTTGGGGAAGTGGAAGGAATCTGAATATTCAGGTGGTCAGTTTATTCCTGTTGGTGGTCTAGCATACTACGTTACTGCACCTGCAAGGTTAAAATTGATCTTGTTTCTTTTACATATCTTTTAATATGGTTCAGTTCACAAACATGGTTCTCATTTTTTGGCCATTTTCTCTTCATATGTGCTGATGCCTGGTTTTTCTGATTTTTCGTGCAGCTTGGCTGACATGGCTGCAAATCCCTTCCATGCTCTGTTTTATCTGGTGTTCATGCTTTCAGCATGTGCCTTGTTTTCAAAAACTTGGATTGAGGTTTCTGGTTCTTCTGCCAGAGATGTGGCTAAGCAGCTCAAGGTAACGACATATGATAAGCTTTGTTTCTCATTCATCTGATTTTTTTTTTGGTTCTTTTCCATTAGACGTTGCAATATTGTTTATTTGTAAAAGGGTTGCATTTTCTGTTTTTTTATCAAAAAACCTTGTTTGTTAGTTTGATTTCATGCATGAAGTACTAATTTTGGGGATCATGCATTCTTTAAGTTCTGCCATATATGTGGTTGATGCTCCATTTGCTCTTCTTTTCATTTGTGTTTCCTTGATGCCTAGTTTGATTTTTAATGTGTCAGATGGAGACAGTTTTCAAAGGGTCTAAACTCAAAGTTTTACCGGATGTATTTTTGACTTGGTTTTTTCCTCTGCCATGTTTGCAGGAACAACAAATGGTGATGCCTGGGCATAGAGATTCAAATCTACAGAAGGAACTGAACCGCTACATACCAACTGCAGCTGCATTTGGTGGGATGTGCATTGGTGCATTAACAGTGTTAGCCGATTTCATGGGAGCAATTGGTTCAGGGACTGGAATATTGCTTGCTGTTACGATCATATATCAGTACTTTGAGACCTTTGAGAAGGAGAGAGCCAGTGAACTGGGCTTCTTCGGCTTCTAAGCTCTAGTCCATTAAACAAGGTGGAACCTACTTACATCTTTGAATTCAATCATCAAAATTGCCAATTGACTCTTCAACAGCATCACCTAACAATTTTCCTATAATGGGCTTCTTCGGCTTCTAAGCTCTAGTCCATTATAGGGAAATTGTTAGGTGGTGCTGTTGAAGAGTCAATTGGCAATTTTGATGATTGAATTCAAAGATGTAAGTAGGTTCCACCTTGTTTAACACCCCCGTCCCCGTGGATAGATAAATTTGAAGTCAAAGATTGTTAGTCTGGCGTTGTTTTAGCCTTTTGTTTTCTCTTTTACCTGAACTTATGTATGGTTAGCAAAGCACGCAGAGTCAGATAAACAGAGTTTTTCCATTTCAAAATACAAAATGCCATGCAATGCGAAACCTTAACATTATTTTCCTTTTGCCCCGTTTGTGGTTTGACTCACTTGGGGGCATGGCCTTGAATTCAATGTGCTCGGGTTCCAGCGCATAAGTTCTGCACAATCCATGTCTATTTTGATCTTCTCCTTGTTTTACTCATTTCTTAAAAAAATATACTGGGAAATAGGCGATATGCCTTTAAATATATTTTAGATTACAATTAATAATCACGTAACTATAGGACTACTTGCAAAAAAAAATAAAAATTCTTCATTATAATTACTACTAGTAATTTAGTAGCGGTGGTTGAGCATTAAAACGTTGGATGGTAACCTTGCTTATCAAGGATTCTTCCAATCTACATATAACATTATTAAAGTGGTTTGTATCGAAAGAAAAAGGTTAAAGGAATGGAGCCCGTAAAGTTCTTTTCATGTTAACCGGAATTTTAATCCAAATTAAAACGCTAAGAGTCTCTAGTCTAAGGCTTCATCAGCTATGGACTGAAAAGCTGATCTTTGGATTATCATGTTTTGTTTGAGAAATATGCTTTAAATTGGGCTCATGTCCTGTTATTGTCTCAAATATGCTTTTGGCAGAGACAAAAAGAGCAGCTCAATGTGCCAAATCATTAAAGCATATGATCTGATTTGTTTAATTAGCCAGGCAATGATGACCTTAAACTTTAGTTCCCATTACATTATCTATTGCTTTACTAACTTTTTCGGCTTTATGTTTTATTTTAGCGGTAGCCCAAAAGATTGACTCTCATCCCATCAAAGTGTCTGAAACTAGATTTAGGTAAAGCCAACTAAAATGCCTTGAATTGTTAGGGCTGGCTCAAAGATGCTTCCCAAGCACACAAGTTCCCAGAAAAGTTATGTTCAATCCCGAGAAGCATAACATGATTCTTCTTTAACTAAACATTTGTTATTACTATAAATTACCCCAAAAAAGAAAAACAAAAAGATTTATAGTGTGAATGATGTTTCTATCTAATAGCAAGGGAACTATACCGAATCATGAAAGGTGAGAATTTGAATTCAAACTATATAGTGACCGGAAACGTTTGAATACAAATAGTAATATGATATAGAGACATATATATATATATAATCCAAGTTTTGAACATTGGATTGGTTAGGTTTGAGTAACAGGTAGCTGATTGGTGGAAGATAGTAGAACATGTGGGTGATATACAAATACAGCAGAGCACATGAATTTCAGATTGTTTTTGGGCACAAAAGAGACATGAAGCCGCCCAATGGGCCCCTACACCAAGGGAAAAATGGACTTAAATCCCCCATCATAACCGTTGGATTCCATATCTATGATTAGACCTTTATGCTTGCCAAGCCTGAAAAGCTGATGGTACCACCACTGCCTTACTGTACTACGAGCAGAAGCACATTACCACCCCCAACCCCCACCCAAAAAAAA
Source organism: Theobroma umbraticum (assembly GCF_002168275.2). NCBI lineage: Eukaryota > Viridiplantae > Streptophyta > Magnoliopsida > Malvales > Malvaceae > Theobroma > Theobroma umbraticum. Next base: position 3,136,922 of record NW_018397267.1, on the reverse strand, counting down.
AAAGAAAAAAAGAAAAAAAGCGTCCCCATTTAAAAATTCAAATTCTCCTCAGGAGCCTCAATTGCACATATGAATTGTCACTCCTACCTTGGCCATATCTCATTAGCCGGAAGTAGACCTTATGGCTAGCTAGTAGCTAGGATGCTTTGCTTTTCGAGTCCCACAATAATTGGGCTCTGAAGTTGGGGACTTGGGACTTTGGCGGTCCTGGTCTGTTAAAACAAAAAGGTATAAGGAACGGTACGGAATAGAAGAGAGACTGCTCCAACAGACTGGTGTTAAGGGTTTAAACAGGGTTTTCCCACATCATCAGGGTAAACATATGGTTTAAGAAACGTGGAAATGAGAAAGGTTCTCTTTATAGAGGGATAAAAATCAAAAAGATTAAAGATCAGTCAGACTCTTGGTCTTGGCCATACCCATACCTCAACATCTGGTACATATATTTACAAATACATGTATGTATATATATATATCTTTCACTTGGATCCTTATAGGCAGGTAGGTACAAGCCAAGTTAATCTTACCCAACGCACGTCAGTTTTCTTTCCTTTTGAGTCACTTGAACTTAGTTTAATTAGCGATGCTTCAATATTTCCATCCTTTCCGTAGACGTCTAGTTTTCATAATTTGAAAAACCATAAATGTCCCAACCAAACTCTATTCCATTGTGAAGAATTGATGACTGATATATATATATTTATGTTGTATTATATTGCTTTTCATTCACTTCAGTCTTTCCTACTCATTGCCATTATACTTTCTTCCTCTTTAATCGTATAACAGTTCATCTATGCTCCATGCATGGTTGCTTCTCGTCCAACCCAAATTTCTACCCTGTTTTTCTTAATTATGAAAGAATATGTTAATCCTATTACATTACATTTACATCCTCAAAAGTTTCCTCATTACTGCATTCGGCTTGTTTTCATAATTTTATTTGTCATATATTATACGTATCAAGATAACAATGATGATGTCGAGTCATGGTGTTTTTTGCTTCTACAGCTTAAAACCCATCATCACTCCAAAATCAATACTTGAAACATTTCGCTGCCATTAAACAAAACCATTTTCTGTTTATGCCTTCCATTTTTCTTTACCAAAGAAGCTCATTTCACATTATGACCCACTTCCTTATTTCCCTCTCTTCCATATGTATGAACATGGTATTTGCCATTTGTTAATCCAAGAAGACAACTCCTGTTCCTCCCTAACGCATATCTGCTAAAAACCCTTTGACTTAATGCTTTGTTTAGTGCTTTTAACGTTGCATGCCTACAAAGGAAAGGTGGGTTCTGATCGGGATGGATCAATTTCTTTGGTTGATTATTCACGACTTAAGTGCATGCCTATCCATGAAATGATCATTATTGTGTTTCCCTGGTGTTGCGTTCAAGAAACAAGCAACATCCTCTCATCATGCAAAAGATTAACTATAATGTCTCCAAGTTTAGCTCCACCTGGCATTGGTGTAAACAGGGATTATAATATACGTGTTTAGAGGGTCCCAATTAGAGGGACAATCCCTTCATGAAGCCTCACATTCTTCCCTATCTGTATTAAAACAAGGTCATAATTTGCTCTCAGCCAGTTACCTCAAAGTCAGCAAATGTCATAATTTTGCTTATAAATGAACCAGCTTAAGTGTACGCCACACCTATGGAAACGCCAGACCATTTAAGAGAAGAGATTATAATTACGTATGATGAGTGCTATTATTGTGCCTTTGTCTTGTATTAATAATGAACAACTAATGTTTAATGTGCTATTATCATAAATTGTCATACTTCACCAAAGTATTAATTACTAGTAAATGAAAATAAATTTAAAGTTTAACCTAAACTAATACATATTTAATCCCAATGAGATCAATTTACAATTTATCCTAAATATTAGGTAATAATATAAAGGAGTTTTAATTTTTTTTGATTCCACTAAACATGTTCTAGCCATGTCCTTGCTTAACCTGCTTCTACCCTGGCATAAGATGGCCCAACAGGCTGTCTTGTCTAGCACTATTATCTTCAAATTTCAACATAAAAGATCATTACAACTTGAAAAAAGATGAATCCATATCCAAAATCATCCATAAATATACCCCATCGGCTTATGGGTCACTTGTTCTGATTTTTCAATACTTGTTAACCACCTTTTCAGACTTTGGGATGGCCCTGTTTCGGTCATAACATAAACTGTTAAGGTTTTGCCCGACTGTCTACCATCTACTATTATGAGGTCTACTCTAAATTAACCTTAGTTTTCCTAATTTTGCCCGTGCTTTTGGCATGCTCAAGGTCGCTTAAACAATGTCCAAGTATACATCATTAAGGAGGTGTTGTTTATTTTATTTATTTTGAACAAACTTGGACCTAGTTGGTCCCGCCAATTGCTTTTGAAGACTAACCAAATAGTTTACTTAGGATTAAGATTGCAAATATTCATGGCTTTGGTCTTTATAGAAAAATCCAAATCAAAAAGGAGAAAGCAAGAAAGAAACATGATATGTTTAAATCCATAATTTGCTATCGATTGTTTCTTGACACTCACGGCTTCCCTTAGGTTCCACCTATTCAATAATTTCTCACAAGTCTACAGCCTTTTAATCCTAATCAAATTCCTTCTGTTTCCCACAATTCTAAGTACCATCTACGAGCATTGCTTTCATATTTGAAGGGTTTTTTAGGGGGAAAAGGAAGATGGTTCAATTTTATATGATAGGCATGAACATAACAAAGCAGAGTTAAAAATTGATTGTATTTCGGCTGCATCAGCTTTCACGACATATTCTTGTTATTTTCGATCAGGTCCACATTTTCAATACTAAAGAGCAGCCAGTTATGGACATTGTAGTCGCTATCTTCTTTCGGCCATGACTTTTTGGACCATTTTCTTCAGCTTTTCTATTCCCAAATCCTGAATTAAAAAAATTCTGCCCCCACCCCATATTTACTAGTACCACCACCACTGAAGCCAAGCGTTTTAAATAATCAAAATCATTTTGCAATTGAGAAAAATTTGACTTGCAGTCTGACTGTCAGATAGGAGGTGGTCGTCTTTTTTCCCAAAGTGCCAGCTCCTTTTCATTGGATACTACTCCCATACAAGACCGAAGCTTATATCGTTGAAATTAAAAAATGAAGAATGAAAGTACTTTCCTGGTTCCTGAACCAGTAGATTGATAAAACTAAGACCAGGATGGAGCTATGGCAAATTGGCAATGTCTGAATCATATTATGCATACAGTTTCCTAGTGGTTTCCCTCATCCAACAACCCAAATTTGTTGTCTTTGTCCTGCTTGATACCGTCACTAGTCTCTTCCAATTTTCCCAATTATCTTGTGGGGAACTAGAATCCACTATCAAAGATGGGGGTAGTCCTGAATCAAACCAGGAGGGGAATATGCTAAGTTCAACTTGGTCAGGGGGCAATGGGGGAAGGGAACTGATCCTTAGTATGAGAGTCTAAATCTGAATACTAAGATTATATCCGAGGTGGGGGAGTCTTTTCTTTCTTTCCTTCCTTCTCACCTCTAACTTCAGTTTGGGACCCACCAAGAAAACATGCACTCTCTGGAATTTTGATTTTGTTTCAATGCTCAAAGGCCAAAGCTGACTGGCTGATGATGCCTCCTCCATTCACTGCCCATGGTAAAATCTGCCCCCACCGACTCTGTTAAATTTTAGGGACATTATTTTCATGTACTAACATCAGATCTTTCAGCCATTCTTCATTATCTTAGTGCAAATTTTTCCCCACTTGGGTACCTAGAAGAATTATACAGACGCCCAAAGTCCTTGCCCAAGTTGCCCTGCAGTCAAAACCACACCTCCATTTCTGCCCAATGCCTCCAAACACGTGGGCTCCATCAGCCATTGATCATCGTTGAGAGCTGCCCTACATAAATCATCATCTTTCCTACTATTTCTATATATGTACTTGTAAAAAAAATCTGATGTAGAAGACAGACAGTAAAATATTTATTTAAAACTTAATAAGGAATATACATGATGTTCCATTGTTTTACAAGCTTTGTCAGTTCTCTAAAAATCAGAGAATCCAAGATGTGTTTGAATGAGATGGAAGTGATTATTGTATGCAACATTGGAATGTACTGATTTCTGGTGAGGGTGAAAAATGTTTCACCTATGTTCCCCTGTTACCCTTAGGGAGCAAAAGGAAGAAAAACCTGTGGCCTCTGCTTCTTTTTCTTTTCTTTTTTTCCCGCGCTTTAAATGCTACTTTTTCATTTTTTTTGCCTGAAGCCCACCTCCTTCTCCGGCTTCAATTCTGATAGTCAAATTTGTGCTCTCTGTTTGCTTTTCTAACATATCACATTCACTTTCTTTTTGGGGGTCACAATAACCCAAATCTTTCTTTCTTTCTTTTTTGTTTTCATGCTCCAAACCACAATCACTCCCTCCAATTCCCTCTAATTTCATCTCTCCAAGATGGAAACAATCAAACCCAAATCAGCTTTTAACAACAATAGCAACAGCAACCACAAGAGCAGGCTAGCAAGAACCTTCCAAAAAGTCATCAACTTGAGGGCTGCAACAAAAATTGCTTCAAGCAATGGGATTGGAATCTGTGTTACTTCCCAACATAAATTCCCACAAGGTGATTCAACCCCAGATCACAAACTTTCTTCCAACGCGGACAAACATGGAGGGGACTCCAGGGTTAAGCAGAAAGCAGTTCTGGAAGCTCTGGTTGCCAAGGTTTTTGCTAGTGTTACTTCCATCAAAGCTGCTTATGCTGAGCTACAAATGGCTCAACATCCTTACAACAGTGATGCTATTCAGGCTGCAGACCAAGCTGTTGTGGAAGAACTCAGAGCACTTTCGGAGCTGAAGCGTAAGTTTTTAAAGAAAGAGCTTGATCTTTCGCCTCAAGTTACTTTGATGCTAGCGGAGATTCAGGAACAGCAAAGCTTGATGCGAACGTACGAGATCACAATCAAGAAGTTGGAATCCGATGTTGAAGAAAAAGATTCAGGCATTGCTTCACTTCATGAGCAGCTTGAAGGGTGCACTGCTTTTAACAAGTCCATGGAGAAGAAACTAAACGCCAGTGGACCTTTGTCAATGTTTGATAACATCCAGTTTACGACGTTGAATCCAAGTCATTTTGTGCAAGTTTTACATTGTACTTTGAGATCTGTTCGCAGTTTTGTGAAAATGATGATCAAGGAAATGGAGTTAGCCAAGTGGGATCTTGATGCTGCTGCTAAAACTATTGAACCCGGAGCTGTTTTCGCTAAACAAAGCCATAGGTGCTTTGTATTTGAATCTTTTGTGTGTAAAACAATGCTAGACGGCTTCAACTCCCATGATTTTGGGCTCACAAACGACTCTGCCTCCAAGAAGCTTGACCAGGAGCAGTATTTCAACAAATTCAAGAACCTGAAATCTGCTAACCCGAAATCCTTTTTAGTTCAAAATCCAAACTCTTGTTTTGCTCTATTCACCAGAACCAAGTACCTCAACCTGGTCCATGCCAAAATGGAATGTTCATTTTTCGGAAACTTGAATCAAAGGAAGATGGTTACCTCTGGTGGGTTCCCGGATACAGCATTCTTTACAGCTTTTGCAGAGATGGCTAGGCGCTTTTGGCTCTTGCATTGCTTGGGATTCTCATTGCATGAACAAGTTTCAGTCTTTCAGGTAAGGAAAGATAGTAGATTCTCTGAGGTTTACATGGAAAATGTTAGTGAGGAATCACTTTTCTCCAGTGAAATCAACGATGCAAATGTTGATATTAGAGTCAGTTTCACGGTGGTTCCAGGGTTCAAGATTGGTAAAACTGTGATACAAAGCCAAGTTTATTTGTCTCCGGTGATTACTCCACCGGTCAGTCGTTGATCTTCTTTTTTACATTTTTCCTTATGGAGAATTAATGTATAGTACTTCATTATTAAATGTAACATGCCGAGATGTTATCCACGCATGTGTTGGTACACGCACTGCTAGTGATAGGGTGGGGAGCTGAGTGCTATTTTCAAGTGGGGTTTGTGGTCACTTGAGAAGTGCAGTTGTCTCCAATGCTATGGGGAAGAACAGAGCGGCGCGTCGCGTAGCGCGTGAGTTCTGCTCTGTGGATTAAGAGTGGCTGGTACCACCTGCATCTGGACCCACAGCCCACAGTGGAACAAATTGAAAGAGGAGGCGCAGCTAGGATTATGGGGGAGTAGGGTTTTTCTTTCTCTTTTTAATTTTTAAAAAAAATAGTTTCATGATAGAGAAAGAGAAAAATGTTATGGAAGGAAGAAAAAAAAGGGTTCTCTGTTAATATAATAGTAATAAGAATATCGTGTTAAGCAATTTTGTAAGTTCATATGCCTCAAAAATCAGAGGCAAAGAATTGCAAGTTGCAGAGGATAAATATTTTAAAGCAAATATGAAGCTATGATTGCCTCTTTGCTGTAATGCATGAACAATCCCTATGTTTTCATATACGTCAATCTATCTGCTCATTCATATTCCTAGGATGGGAAATGACTTTTCCCTATTAGCGGGGAAAAGCTTTTTTGGTTATTTACTGTCTCCTTAATCCTGGTTAAGGCAAAACTTCACATCAAAATGAACAATTTTGACTTTGTGGTGCCCAATTTCTCAGCAGTTTGCCAGATCAAACTTTAACCTTTTATCTGGCAAGTGAGAGAAGATGAGGGGCAAAGAAGTTAAGTGAGGCTGTCTGTGGATGATTTAGTTGACAGATTTTTTGTGGTGGGGGGAAGCATTGTAGGGCCAAAATAATGAGAACTTTGCAGTCATAAGATGCCCATATTCTCTTTAGGGAAGTGGGTTTAGGCTGTATTTTACAAAATCTGAGCAAAGGTTCACGGGCCCTGCTATGAAACTTGCCTGATTCTGATGTAACGTTTAGCTCTGGTCTGTGTGCAACCCAACATGAACCAGGGAGGTCCTTCTCCTTCAGTTTAACCATGACTTACTCCTCTTTCATGATTCTTGGATTCTGGTTTTTCAACATACCCATGGTACAATTATTGTCCTCCGGAAACAAGAGGTGGTGCTTATTAAATTTGTCTATGCAGGAACAGGACATAAGTACTAGTAATTTAATTCACTCTCAACTCCCTCAAATTTGTACCCTTTCCATAACTCCAACAGCCAGGACAGGCTGTTGATTATTCTCATGTTCATTTAAAACTTACCACCAAAAACCAGGTAGGTGCTTCAATGAGGAATGTAGCAACTTAAAACATGGCCAATTAACAAGCAATTAAAGCATCCGAGGAGGAAAGGAAAAAATTGTTCCCAAATTCCAGGGAACTGTAAGCCATGTGAGAGGTGCAGAGGACATGAAGATGAAAACAAAGGAAGAAGGAAGGCAAATGAGACAAAATTACAAGACTTTAGAAATAGTATGGGTGTTAAATGCAGTAGGGCAGTGTCTACGGTTTGGTTGTAATTAAGAAAGAATGAGTTGGGTGATTGCTGATACTCCAATAGGAAATAAATACAGGCACTTACTTATGGTTATAGCTGGCATCTACGAACACCAAACCGCGAGTCATGTCATATGCTTGGCGCCAGGGTCCCATCTCCAATTAACTCCCCACTGTTGCCTGCCTATTCCCCTTCTCTTCTTGGTAAAATTTCTCTCATTGGTTTTGGAAAAATGAACGTCTTTCAAGGTGCAATTATTTTCAAACAAGCATTTAGAGGTGAACCATTCTGGGTTATAATCTAATTAATCAAATTAATAAAAAAATTTGATGTTTTCAAACGATTTCATTAATTTTCACAAAATATTTTGTCCATTCGATTAAAATAATTTTTTAAACTAAACCACCCAATTACACACATTGAGAAACATATCTTTTGCTTTTATATAATTGTTTTGAAAAAACGATATTTTCAAATAATTTAAGAGCGATATTACCGCTTTAACGTTTTAATTGTTTTTAGAAAATCGTTATTAGGTATCTATAAATTCTCGTCAAGATCAATTAAAATTTTATTTTAAGAAATAGCTTTTCATCTAATACACACTCATTGAATACAAAAATTAAAAAAAAAAGGAAAGACAATACAAATTATTGCAAAATACATTTTTAAATATATCATATCTAATTACCTATAGGTACTAGTTAACATTTTCCTTGTATTTATATTGCTAGCAACTAAGTTTTTGAATAATCATTATTTGACCTAGCTATGGTTGACTGATGTTGTCCGGATATATGTTTTTCTCGGAGGGAAAATACAAGAGAAAATAGGATACTTATGTCCCCAAAATCAAAAGAAAGATAGGGAATACCAGTAGAATGACCTAGATTAGGGCCTAAAATTTGATCACTTAACCTCCATTATTGCTGCAACCAAGCTTTGGGCCATTTGATCCCATTACAAGCTTTGGGTGCATCAGCTACCAGGCCCCAACTGCTGTTGTCTGGTGGTGATAATACTGCTCATCGATACAACTACTTCTGCATTTACATGGCTCTCGAGTTTTAATCCACATTATTGTACTTTCTGATTAAATTATTCATTCTTCATTTATTAGTTTTGATTTCCATTTATGTTTTAATTAAATAACTACAAATTCTTCTATTGGATTGATTTTCAATGAAATTCAGCAATCAAGTTACCACGAATTTGAAGAGTAGATTTTTTTATCAGAGAAGAAAGTAGAATTCTCTTAATTTTGAGATGAGAATTACAAATAATATTACCAAGAAATAGGATTTCAGCCATTGTCCAACAGTTAGCCATTGTCCAATTAGATAAACTAATTGCAATATTTCTATAAAATTTACAGATTCAATAAAGGGGAAGGAATGGATCCAATGTTAAGGAAAGAAATGAGAAGAACAAATTCACTCAAAAAAATAAGAAAGAAGGGGAAAAATCACATTTGTATATGTTCATTCAACAGGATGACTTTTCAACCAGCTGACACCTGCTAGTGAATTTAATGATACTTATCTGGCTGTACTGCAATTGAATACACACCATCTATGTGAGGGATGTTATGACTGCACAAAGGAAAGCTTAGTAACCTTTTCTCATGCATGAGACGGTAAGAGAGTTATTGATGCATCTCTTTCAAAATTCAAGTCTGTGTCTTCATGAATCAACCCAGCAGGTCCTCTCAACCCTTCCCTGTTAGAGCTCATGTGAAAAAATTCTCCATATCATTGATTCATCAGCTATGTTTCAATGGCCCAATAATCAGACTGAAGGCCATAGAATATCCTTTTCAACAGACAACTTCCAAACCAAGCACAAAATAATTTCTACCTTCATCACAGGTCAGGTATGGCGTTCTTCCCAACTGGCCTAAAGGATAACAGGCCTGAAATTTGACATAAAGCCAAGAAGAATATTTCAAAGGGAGCCTTCTGATCCAGTATCTGAGAAGGGTTCCGGGTCTGAAGCTTCTGCAAGGCCTTCGAGCATGTTTACAACCTCAGCTGGGTCATCCAAATAATACTTGGCTTTGCTGGGTTTCTGACCAACTGTGCAGGCAAAAACAGATGTATTAGAGGAGATGACCCCACTGGAAATTGCACTACTGATGATCTCAAACATCTCTTCATCAGATCTGTCATCGCCAATGCAGAGCACAAAATCAGCCTGCTTTCCATTCTCAGCCATGGTTGTGAAGATCTTTTCTGCAACCACACCTTTACTGACCCCCTAAAAGCAACAGTAAAAAGTTGATTTAACATCATGCATTTAATCAATCAATAAAGAGAAACCAATTATCTGACAGGCAACACCATCTAAATACAAGATTTACTCTATTCTTTCTATTTTACGCTTTTCTACCCCTTCTTGGCACAAAGAACAATCCCATTGTATTCTAAAATACTGCTATCAATGTAACCTGAGACTACTAACTGAGCTCAGGAGTAAGGCAGAGTTATCTGTTACACTTCCCAACAAAAGAGTAAGCCCATAAACAAACATTAAACCTAGTGTTTTTATAACAATTTGAGGTATTAAGCATACCGTAATAGGTCGGAATCATTAATGAGGAATGGTAGAAAATAATTTGCAACATTTTGAACCAGTTTTAACGTATTAGCTAGAAGAAAATGGCACAAATGACAAAGGACAGATTGCACCATTCCTAAAGTTAGAAAATCAAAACCAGAGTTAAGTAGATACCTGTGGTTTCACTTCGACTATAAACTGGCCACTTTTCACTGCAACAGGTTCATTTGCTAACACACTCTCCAGATGGTCTAACATCTCCTTTGCCTGGCTAGATCCAAAACCTGGATCCGCATCTCTATGGTGCCAAACCAACGCACTCTCCTTGTACTCGATATTGGAGCCATCAGTGGCCTCTGTATACAATTTCATAACAGGCTCAGCTATTTCCTTCCACCCAAATTCAATAGTCTGACCACAAATTTCCCACTCATCACTAGTAGACCACCTGAAACACCAACTTCAAAGTAAGTGCACCTGTTGAAGAAGCAGTAAAATGGGAAGAAAAGACACAAAAAATGTAAAACAGAAAAAGGAAGACATCACACCTCATGAAATAACCATGTTCAGCTGCAATTCCGAGTTTCTTGCATGGAGAAAACCACTTGCCTAAACTTTCTCTTCCTCTTCCACTTACTACAAATACAGTATTCTTGATATCACCAGAGAGAGTGTTTATGATTGAGATAACCTCTGAACTTGGGGTCTTGTTATGTGATGTTTGCGGCATTACCGTTCCATCATAGTCCAGTAATATAGCCCTGTTTTTGGACCTTAGATACACAGATACAATGTGATCAATAGACAACTTTCTGAAGTTAGGATCAAGAGCTACAACTCTGAACCCAAAGCTCAAACCAATTCCCCAACAACGTCTTCTAAAATGCTCTTTGCAAGTCCTTTCCATATCTTGGAAAAAGCTTCGAGACCAGAACGCCACATCATGCGAGCTAACATACCTATAATGCTTCTCATGGCGCAACTGCTTCTCAGCATCAGCCATTGAGATTGCCTCATTCATTGCCTCGGCAGTTGCTTCAATATTCCAAGGATTTACACGAATTGCACCACTGAGAGAAGGAGAGCAACCAATAAACTCTGATACCACTAGCATGCTCCTCTTGGGTCCACTTGATTCTGAGGAAGACCCTGATTCAGAGACTCCCTGCCGGCAAACAATGTACTCATAAGGAGTAAGATTCATCCCATCCCTCACAGCTGTGACCACAACACACTCAGCTACAGTGTAGTATGCAACCCTTTCACTGAGGGATACTGGCCTGTCAATGAAGACAATCGGGTCATAACCAGGTTGTCCAAAAGTGTCATTAATTCTGTTGCAGCTTGCCTGTATTTCAGCCTGTATCTCCTCAAGATCCTTCCCTCTTCCCCTGGCAGGGTTTGTGATCTGTACCAGAACTGCTCTTCCCTGCCACTTTGGATGCTGTTTCAGCAGCTGCTCCATTGCTAACAGCTTCAAGTTGACACCTTTAAAGACATCCATGTCATCAACTCCAAGCAATACAGTCTTTCCTTCAAACTGTTGTTTAAGCTCTCCTACTCTCCACTCCTTATCTGCAAGTCTCAATACAGACTCAATCTGCGCCATGTGGATCCCAACAGGCATGATCTTTATCCCAATTGTCCTTCCATAGTACTCCAGGCCAATATAACCCCTCTTTGACTGATATTCCAAACCTAACATTCGACTACAACAGGACAGAAAATGCCGAGCATAATCAAATGTATGAAAACCGATGAGGTCCGAATTCAAGAGTGCCTTTAAGATCTCTTCCCTCACTGGTAAAGTCCTATATATCTCAGATGAAGGAAATGGACTATGCAGAAAAAAACCCATTCTCAATCTATTAAACCTTCTCCTCAAGAATGTAGGCAGCACCATCAAATGATAGTCGTGGATCCAAACATAATCATCTTCTGGGTTTATAACCTCAATCACCCTTTGAGAAAAAATTTTATTTGCTGCAACATATGCCTCCCACAAAGACCTATCGAACCTGCCTCCATGATTTGCCGAAAATGGAAGCATATAATGGAAAAGTGGCCACAAATGCTGTTTACAGAAACCATGATAGAACTTTGTCAAAATGTCAGGTGGCAGAAATGCAGGGACACACTTAAACCTGTCCAACAACAGCTGTGAGACATCATCTTGTTCATTCGGATCAACATCAACCTTTAAAGAACCAACATACAAAACCTCCATTTCTTCAGGCAAGCCATCCTTTAATTGTAATAACAATGAATCATCATCCCAACTAAAACTCCACCCTTTATTATCAGGTCTACGCTTAGCTTTAACTGGGAGTTGATTAGCTACGATAATAATTCTGTCCTGAATAACCGAGGACGGTACATCTGAGCTCACACTATTAGCCTGATCATCATCAAGCTCTGAAATAACCCCAGGAACGGTCATTACCCGAGGCAGCCGTTTCTTTTCACGAGCTTGACCCATTACCGGGAAATTACCAGACGCTAGATCTAAAAGATTGGTATATGATCTTGACATCATCTTCAACCTCTTTCTTGGTTATTACCCTTAACAAGAATCAATCACAAAGATCTCAAACTATAAACAAGGCCCCTCAAAAATTTTTGGTTCTCTTCCAAAAATACTCTTTTAATTTGACACGATCTGCATTGGGTATAAAAAGAAATAAAAAACATCATCTTTACATGAACAATACTTAAGAATCAACAAAACAAAATAAACCCATGGATAAAATTAGATCCCAAAACAGGAAATAAAAACTAAAAACACCCAAATGAATATTATAAATTTATAACAGAATTCAATCAAAAGAAAACTTAAAGAGGCAAAACTTTTCAACCAGATGAACCAAAATAATGGGAATAAATTAAACAAAAATGAATCTTTGAAACTAACCTTAACCTTCCAAGCACAGAGTTTGTGTCTTTAATGGGAACCCCTTTGGATCCAAATATGAAATTTGGTTAAATAAATGCAAATTTTCGGGGAGGGTTTTCTTTGTGAAGGAAGAAATCTAGGGTTTGTTTTAGGTTTGTTCTGCTCCCCCCTTTATCTCAAGGAGCCACATTTACAATCCCCTCTTTTCTTTCCTTTCCTTCCTTCTTTCCTTCTTTTTTATTTGGATTTGGATTTGTTTTTCTTTTTTATATTTTTTTCTCTCTCCTGCAATTTGCCAATGTTGGCAATGTTGTCCTGCCGCTTGTGAAAAAGCGGCGTGATGCCGCCAGGGAATTTTCGCCGTTTGATGTACACAATTGATCTTAGCCGTTCTTTAGCATAAACTGGTTGACCACGTTGCAGGTGAACCCGATGAGTTTTGCGGGCCCCTTTCATTCCAAATTCCATTTTCTTTTTATCTCAAGTTGATATAAGACAAAATTTAGGCTCTCTAAGAACATATAAAGAGATGGATTAATACCATAAACGATTGCATTATTTTTTTTTTACACAATCTTTTCTCAAAACTAAATACAAGAGGGATGTATGATTGGCTATGGGGTATAATATGCTTTTAATTAAAGAATGAAATTAATTGTACAGTGATTTCAAGTTTAAAATAAAAATGCTTATTAACTTTATGTTAAATAAATAGAAATCTAATAATTCTAATTAATGCCAAAATAAATTGTGTAGCAAAAGAGTACTAGTAAATTTCTTTTTATTGTTGTAATAGTTTTCCACGTGGCATAAAATGATTGGCATAAAGGGGCGGCACGACGCCTCCTGCGGCATAGCGGAAAGTTCCTACAAGTGCTTCTCTCTTTTGAAAACTTTAATTAATAATTCAATAAAAAAAAATTTGGAATATAAAAAGGCAAGAGGATAAGGTCGGCCAGTAGACTACCCAGTAATGCCAGCTGGCGCTGTTGAGTTTTTCCCATCACGCGCTCTTACTCCCTTCTCCCGAGGCAGCCTCCTACGTGGAGGTCAACGAACATCGCAACGTGTACCTGTTCCGTGCTACCCCATGGCCCCACGCGTCTTCTTCAAAAAAAAGGGGTAGATCATCACGTGTTCTTACGGATGGCCTAAAACCTTAACGCCGAACCACTCCTTTCTTCAACACGTAAAGGACATCTCGAGCTTTACCTTACGTGTCACTGAATCAATGAAAAGGACTTGGATAACTCTGTGGTCCACTGCAGTATCTGAATATACCCACGTGGGGACACGGCTTCCGCTACCCCTGTTCACGATGTCGCCACGTGGCCGAGAAAAGTTTTTTGCGGATAAGGTAGAATTGGTGATGAGCTGGAAGGAAATGACGTCATTAGTGAAGTCACAACGATGAGGTGGCAGAACGGGTTTGGCGGAGCTGTACCTCGGTTTAACGCAACCCTCGGTCTGTGTATTCGATTGAGAAACTAGTGGTTGGGGGGCGAGAAACAGGTTTTCCATTTTTTATTTTCGGGATGTGTAATGTCAGTTTCGCCCTTGTGAATTTTGGTATGTGGGGATTACTATTAGAATGAAGGATGGCTTGGATGTAATTATGAGAAGAGAATGGGGGTATTAAAAGTAAACGCGGGTGTAACCAGGCCCCGGACTCCAGAGTCTGGTTAGGGGTCAGACCAGATTGGTGGGTGTTTTTTGTTGACTCGTATGGTGTCTTTTACCACCTAATTTCTTCAAGTTGGTTCGGGGAATGGGGGAAAAAACAAATTAATAAGAAGAAATGGTTTTGACAAAATAAGTCCATATGTTTGGATAAGGGGGAGAGAGAGAGAGGGGTAAAGAAAACAGAGAGAAGTTTCAATTCAACATTCCACTTTATTTCATTGCCAAAAACGGAAAATTGAAATACAAACATCAAGGAAAGGATTGGAAAAACATGGAAAAGATGGTCAAAAGAGATAAGGGAAATTGAATGACAGAAAGTTCAGAAGACGGAAAACCTTTTCCATACCATGAATTCACACTTAATATATTTCACAGTTTGATTAATATTCAATTCATTTATATCTTTTTAGAATCTATAAGATTTTTGAGATATGCTTAAATGTTTGATAAGGCTTGATGATCAAGCAATTGGATAAATAGATGAGAGTAGGAATATATATATATATATATATATATATATAATGAATTCAAGCTATAATACTTTTCTTTCATATTTAGAGCATAAAAACAGTCGAAGTAATGGCATTTGAGAAATTTTGGATTAATATAAAATCAACCAAGTACATGTTTATTGAGACATGTACAAGGCAGAAACAAAGAAAGAAAGATATACAATGTGGTGGTGCCCACACTTGCATTAACTCGTTAAGGTTGAGACAGAACAGAAGGTAGGACATGGTGCCTTCAAAACTTGTACCTATCTTTGAAGCTGATTTACTTATTAATTTTCCAATTTTCTCTATATCTTTATTCTTTTGCATTTGTTTATTTGATTTGCTTTATATGTTTTAGATATTACTATATGTTTATATGTCCTCGGCTTTCTCGCATGATGGCATCCATGTCCGCAGCAAGCCAGCTAAATCTACATGAACATGAATTCCTCGAAAATTCTTTTAATTTAGTGGCACTGTGGAGATGACATATTCCTCCGCAATCTCTTTCGTGATAGAGAAGGGCTGCTGCATCTCTCTTGATCTTGTACCATGGAAAATTCTTCAATATATATAGTTTAGGAGAATTGAATTTACGTGCTTGTCTTCTTCAACCCTGCAGAGCATCAATGCTTGAATGCCCCCTCGTGCCTCCCTGCACCCTCATAGTTGGCATATTCCATGAATAACCTCTAATTCTAAGTGCTACAACCTTTGTCAGGACCCCTACCGAATTAAATTCATGGACCCACCACCATTCTGAAATGAAAACCACATGACAAAATTTTGATCATGCTACTTACATCCACCATGTCACAAAATTTATGTTATTATAATGATTTTTTCTTGCAGAAAATGTAGACTTTTTGGAGTTTATGTTGAAATTTTGTTTGTTTTAATTTGTTTTGTCTCATTCTTGCTGTTCTTTTTTTTATAGATTTATGGGTTTAAGTATTTGAGCTGTCTTTTATTCGTTGCCATCGAGACTTTAGAGGACATTGGATGGATTTTCCAATGAACAAGAAAGGTAGCCATCAATGATCAAACAAGAACAATGCGTAAAACTCAATTTTGTATGCACCCAGACCCAGTAACTGACAAGCAAAACAGCATTCAAAGCTAACAAGAATGGAAAAAGGAAACGACAAAACCAATCTAGGCCTTGGGGCCAGGGGGATATCTCCAATGTGAACTTTGAGCATTCTAATTTCAAACAGAATGGCGTGGTTTTGGGACCAGAGCCGCTGACGAAAAATGTCTTGGAAGAATGAGAATAAAACTGCTGTGGAATTGGCCACCGGGATTGTTGGGAAGTGGAAGGAGACTTATGAATGGATACCCATATTCGGAGGTTTTGCCACTATTGCACTGGCATTTTCAGTTGGTGCCAACAATCTTCCAGCCCCGGTTTGTGTCTCATTCTTCCTCTTTTTTTTTTTTTTTGGGTCTTTCCATGCTTTAAACGAATCACCGCAGAATAATCAAAACACCTTACAACTTACTTGCTAGGCAAGGCATATATATGGCTATGATCATGAATTTGAACCTTGAAAACATTAAGGTCCAGCATAGATGATCTAGTGAAAAGCACACGATTCTTAAGCTTAGTAACACATGTTTTTCTTATGACATCTGAAAATGATTGTTTTTTCTTTTAATGGCAGTTCTCAACATCTGTAGGGTCAGGGGCTTTAACCCTTTTGAAGGCCTCAATCATGGCTTGCGCCATATATGTTCCTGGAGCGGCCTCTGCAAGCAACAGTACTGTTAATGCTTTATTTTCTTATGTATGGAAAACATGTCAATAGCTAATCCTAACTACTTTTCTGCTTCTTGTACTTTTACCAAACAGAAGCTCTACCCAATGCGAAGATTTCTTAAATGGATAAGCAATATTTAGTGGTAGAACCTGATGAAGTTTCGTTATCATGCAGTTCCTGAAAGAGAGTCAACCCACTGAAGGTTTCTTGATGTGGAGTATGGTAGTTGTTCTCCTCACAGCGAGTACTTTATAACCCTTTGGTCTCATTTCATTGCTTCTACTATCAATTTTATATAGAGTGGTTTGCTACCAAGAAGAGGAAAAGAAAGAAAAGGACATGACAAAGAAAAGTTCTGAACTTTTACAACTACAGTCCAACCCCATATGATTGAAACATTCTGCCACACTTTTTTTTCTTTTTCTTTGGCTTGACATTTAAGTGGATAAATGTTGCAATTATAATTCCAAAATAATAGTTCATATTTTATCTTTTGACATGGTCAGCGATATGGCTCGCACTTGCAACATACCTAGAGTTGCCGGTGTCATCTCAGCAATCAATACAGGGAGCTATGTTAGGAACCGTGCTAGCTGCAGAAGGTTTTGACTACTTACCACTATGGAGCAAGGTAAAGAGGCAAATACATTCAGTGAAATAGTCAGAACAACCCCAATCACAAGACTGAAAAGCTGTATTAAAGAATGAATCCTAACCAAAGATGCAAAATAAAAATTAAAAGAATGGTCTAAATGAATTTCATTTATCTGTGTGTGGAACATTTCGGTCCTTGTTCTAAATGATAGCATAATGCAGAATGAAAATCACAACTTTAATGGTGGAGGACTGCTCTGGATATTGCTTGAATGGACTTTTGCCCCGTTAATTGCCTGTCTTTGTGCATGTTTCCTCTTTGCTGTCTTGAAGAGTTCTCTACTTCGCCATGAAAATGCAAGGAAAAGGATTCTTATTTTCCTTCCTATTGACTACGGAAAATCTGCAGGATTGCTTTGCTTCTTCATCATGTCTCAGGTTTTTCATATTAAGCTTTTTTTTTTTTTTAATCTCAACCAATCTCAATTTTCCTATGAAAGATAGTAATCATACCCATAGAACTTCAGACATTATGATTACAGGTTTCTCTCCTTGAGGAAAAGCCAAAAGGCTTTCTATCCATATCTAATGAGAAATTGTTGGAAGACCCAAAAGATTGTTATAAGTCAGTAGCTAAGGACATCCAAAAAAAGAAAAGAGAAAAAAATAACTCTAAGCCTCCAACAAACAATGGCTATGTTGGCAGAGTTTGTCATTATTGTCAAACTAGATCATGAAAACAACGTTTGCTTAGTTTAGTGCATATAACATTATTTTCTTTTAGTTTAGTGACAATTGGGTGATTATCTTGCTTTTACACTATTGCCTACTTAATTACTGGCACAGCTTCATCTTTTGGGTGGCAGGTCATAGGAAACTATGTGGATGTTAATAGATTGACTGTTGTAATTGCTGTTGCAGGTTCTGCCTTGATTGGAGCATTATTGTCTTTGGTAAATACTACAATCACAGTATTTCTTTCACGTTATTATTGTAAATTATGTTCCCATCCAATGGTTTCTAATCTTTCACTTCTACTGCCCTAATTGGGTTTGCCGCAGGCTGTGGTGGTTCCGTTGGCAATGAAAAAGCTTGCTGCTACCGAAAATTATCGAACATCCAAGCAAAACGCATCTATGAAGGATGAATCTGTAGAAAGTCCAGTAACTGAAGGCCAGTCTAGTGGTGCAAAAGTGGATGATGATGTTGATGATATATTGAAAAACTTTATGCAGATGAGAGTCCTTGATACAGTCTATGAAGAGGAAGAAAGAAGTTGGGCTTCACCGGATGTGATCCAAAAGTCTGATCAGGTTCAACCTGTTTCT
Source organism: Theobroma umbraticum (assembly GCF_002168275.2). Taxonomy (NCBI): domain Eukaryota; kingdom Viridiplantae; phylum Streptophyta; class Magnoliopsida; order Malvales; family Malvaceae; genus Theobroma; species Theobroma umbraticum. The sequence goes on along the minus strand of NW_018397267.1, from coordinate 3,118,201 downwards.
CAGTGTAGTGCTAATACTAGTGCAGAGCAATCCACTCCATTTAAACAGCTGCTTAAGTCTACACCAAACAGGCTGGTACAAACAAGGAACTTTCAGAGGATGAAAAAACCAACACCAATTGAAAATGCCATTAAGTTTGTCAGAGATATGACAAAGTCCACACTTTCCCCTGTAAGTCAGGATACTGGTTTGGTAGATGCACAATTTCGTCTGATGAAATGCTGGTTTTACTGACATGCATATATATAATTGCAATGGATTAGGTCCTTGAGTACGACAGAAGAACTCTCATTCGGCATGCCTTGGCTGAAAAATACGATGAGATAGAAGACTGCTTCAGTTTTCCTCAACTTCTAGCATCAAGCATCTTTGCGTAGGTTTACTCTTGCACTAAACCAAAAGCACCTCAATTTCCATTTATACTTACTGAAAACCTTGGCAATGCAGTAGCATAATGAAATTTATCAACAGGCATTGTAGTTTTCTCAATTAATCTTAACCATGGTATGCAGGCTTATTCAATCCGCCAGTGAGATAGCTGTTGTTGTGAATCCATTTGTAGCTATTCTTGATGTGTTCAAGCATAGATCAAAATATTCTGGAAATAGGGAAGATGCGGTGAGTTACTGCAACATTGTTTAATCATTTGTTTTTATAATTAATCAAAGTGCATTTAACCATTCATAAGAGATTATCAGGGTCATCTGCAAGTGAAGTGGTGGTTTAGAGGCATTGGAGGACTTGTTGCTGCAATGGGATTTTTCCTATGCGGGTGGAGGCTGACTCAATGCCTTGGTGGAAAGCTAACATACATGAGCAACTCCAGAGGTTGGGCATGCCAGTTGTCAACAGTGGCAGCAATGATCATAGTTGCCATGGTGAATCTACCTGTTTCGAGCGTCCATGCTTTTATTGGTTCTTTGGTAGGAGTTGGGATAGCAGATGACCTCCGGGTAAGATTTCCTCACCGTTTCTTTTCATTTTATTTTCTCCTTAAGTCAAGACAATAACTAATTTAAGGATGCTGTTTTGCAGAATGTTAACTGGAAGCTCCTATGCAAATTCCTATGTGGGTGGATCATGACCATAATCTTTAGCTGTGGGTTTGCTTATTTGACATTCTCTGCCTCCATACACACTCCGGCCTATGCAGTGCCCTGATCTTCGAGTCCATAGGCCCTTCTATTTTGCTCAATCAATGGCTATCTTGGTTCTTCATTTTCCTTCGTCACACCATTTGAATACTACTTAATCCATTCAAATTAAGAATGCATATACTGTAAAATGATTGAAAAAACTAAAAATAAAAGAAGAATGTAGTGTTTTAAGTAGTTCCTCTCAGCCATAAATGAACTACCCGTGCAGAAGTTGGTTTTAACTTTTGCCACAAATGAACAAGTGGAATTCGAATCCAAAAAAATATATTAATTCTGGCCCATGCAGGTCTCGAACCTGCGACCTTCGCGTTATTAGCACGACGCTCTAACCAACTGAGCTAATAGGCCGATTATTAAACAAATCTCTTGTGAGATCTAATAAAACTAAAATTAGTGGCTTCACTTAAAGAAAATTCCAGGCATTTTATGCTATAAACAAGCAAGAATTCTTGCCTTCACTTGTTAATGTCCAATAATTCAATCTTAAAGAAAATTTCAGGCACATTATGCTACAAACGAGCAAGAATGCTTGCCTTCATAGGGTTTATGTCAAATAATTCAATATTATTATTAATATTATTTAATTTGGACTTTTCCTTAATTTAATTTTGACCAATTTTTCTCAAAATACAAACTTATATAATATAACGACTGACATTCAATTTTGTAGTTTTTGGTCAGAAATCATGAAACAAATAATGTAGAAGTTCCAATATAATAATTTAAAGTAAAACCAGTAATGTTGGTGCAAATCTTTTAGTCCCGTCTACATCTAGGCCCGCTATTTTAAGGTCCAAAGTGCAATGAATTCCTATCCCCCCCAAGCATTTCCTTGGAACGTGAATTGTGGTGGACTTCCGTCACTTTGACTAGCATGTATAGCTAACCTAACTCCACTACTGACCAAGCAACGAGGGAGGACGGAGCTGAGGAGATAAGGTCAGACTGGAAAGGGCCCTGCTCCTGCTCTCCGTAAACCACAATTCTTTCCAATGCTCCGGATCCTTTTCTTGTGAATCAAACTTTCCTAACTTCAACGCTCATCTATTCTTTTGATGGCTGTGATGTACATATGGACAGAATGTGCGGTAGCTAAATCTAAACTGTCCCTACCAGTAGAATATTAGCCAAGAAAAAAAAAAGCATGTAATGATATGATGACATTGGATAGACATGTAAAGACTAGATCTTCCACATTCCTTTTTAGGCGTACCCGTCTTAACTTTCCTCGATGTGAGCGTATTCATCAAGAAAGCTCGTCCTTTTTTACACTAGATTTTGTTGTGGAAAATGACCATGCTAGCTTTCTCTTCATTGGGCAAAATCTCGTGCGTGAGAGAGAAACAGTTGATCTTCTTCTAATAGTAGTTAAGGGATTTCTTTTAACGATATTTGGTTTGACATTCGTACTTTCTTCTCAAGTTATGAAATGTTAATGAGATTTTTTTTATAAGTCTAATTCGGAGTTATTTTTTGTATTATACAAAAATATTAAACTTAATCTTTTTATGCAATAAAAAACTAAATTTCTGAATTTATTATTATTTTTTATATGAGATCGTGGGTGGAAGCCGGAAAATGAAGTTGAATTGAGTTCAACTGGCCGGCAACAGTCACATCTTCATCAATCTATTATAGACCTAACCATGCACGTCGGCCACGTGCCAGCAGCCATCTCTTCCTTGTTCCAGCAACCATCTTTAATTTCCACAGCGTTTCAAAAAGTTATCATCATTGCCAGATCAAGCACAAGTCACTTAAGACCTGTATGCAAATGTCAAATCTTACTCATCATAATAATCCTTCCCTTCATTTTCTTCCGTCCTCTCATTGAAAGGCCTAACCGGCCATATTCGAAGATAATGACAATTATTTGATTTATTATAAAGAATTAGTGCTATTAGCACATGCTTTTATTTGGTATTTCCATTTTCATTCTAGTTGATATATTATTCTCCATCAGAGGATGGCAGTTGCAAGAGACTGATGGTACTGTTTGATTTCTGTTAGACATTGTTGCAGAGATACATGTATTCATGTCTTCCATGAAGGGCAGTAGGGAGAGATTTGGATCAAAGTCAGCCGATTTATATGTAGAATTTCTTCCTCAAAAGCAAATCAAAATTAGTCACACCAAGAGACATAGATAGATTCAATGCATCCTACAAATAACAGATTATAGTTTTTTGATATGCCCATAGGAGCTGCCCCAAAACCTCTGCCTTTTTAGAATACATGATAATGTTTAGGGTTACGCAATGAGGCATTAATTATTGAAAAATAATATATTTTATAAAATTTAAATATCTCACATTGTTTAAGTTCGCATGCACATAAAATTGAGTCAAATATTAAAAAATCTCAAATTTCTCTCACAACCCAAGTGAATTTTTGTATTATACTATATAGCTTTTGAATCGAGTTTATACTCTGAATGAGTGAAAATTATTTATAAAAAACAGTGATGCCACGTTTTAAGTTTCTTATTGTTTTTATTTGCTTTATTTTATATTCTTTTTTTTTCATTTTTTTCTAACATTAATTGACCTAAGAACTCTGTAAAAGTCTCCTTCATCTATGTTTCTTTCCTGCCTACTTAAATATATCATGATTTGCACTACATTTACGGTCCATAATGAACTTGATTGAGATGTTAATTAACAACAGTCACCTGGATATTATGTTTTTAGCTAATAATGAAAGAGTTTACATGCCTCTTCATTATTTTAATCTAGAGGATTAGCCTTGTTGAGAGTATCTAATTTGAATTTTGTCGATTTTCCTTTGATAAAGTTTCTTGATACGAGCCACTAAATACGGGGCGTGGGTCATGCAAATTGGGCAATTGTCGTAAGTTGTAGCACTGTACTACAGTTAGTATTACCACCCTAGGCCCCCCTCCAACCCCTAGTTCCATTTTCTTCCTTTTCACTTTTTGTGGCTCCTGGTAAAACGGTTTGTAATAAAAACCCTTTAATTCGCCAGATGTTAATAAGCTCTTTTCAAAGTTGTCCTTATAAATCAAAAGCCGACGAATATTGTTCACAGATCACCCCCTGTCTTGCTCCCATATCAACCTTAAAAGAATATCATGGCTGCCTTAAGTTACACACTTTTCTTGAGTTTCATCATGGTATTTCCCATGTTCATGCCAAGAAGTACTGTTTCCGCAATTCGTATCCACCCGCCACTCACACCATCAGAGTCTCCGACTGAAGGGCCTAATTCGAACATGCTAGGCGTTCATAAAGCTCCTTCGCCGCATTTTTCACGTGGAAATGCTTTCCGAGTTCTTATGAAGGGCCGCATAGCGCCTTCCGGTCCGAGCCACAGGGGCAATGCAGAACCCGTTTTCACGAGACATCTCTTGAGAAAAAACGATATTATAAGCTTTCAAGAGCTAATTTCTGTGCCAAGCCCCGGAGTTGGCCATCGATGACACTTTTTAACTTTGTACTTGTCCTCAGGTTCTTGTTGAACTTCATTTTTTTTTGTATACTGCTCTGGTTGTTTTAGAAACCAAGTGTAGAAAAGGCAAAAGAAAGCTCAATTTTTAATAGCTGGTATAAGATTCTATCTGTATCAAGTTTTCAATTTCATCGCAATTAAATCCTTCTGCTTCGATTTTAATATTTATCGATTGTGCAGTTCCATATCGTGTGAACTGTGTCGGATCGTATATTAATAAAAAAAAACCTCATTGGCATGATGATATCCCCTTTTTCATGCTTCTTTTTGTTTTCTGTTTTCGAATGTCAATTCCTTTTATCGCAATTCGCACCGCAATGGCCACGGGTGTACGATTTCTTTTGCAGAGGATGTAGGCAGGTACAGCAGCTATAACAATTGCTGAAGAGAGAACACACGCTGCTTTTAATTTTCATAAAGTTCTTTCCAAAGCTTTAATGGTGCTGTTACTGTTTCTGGGGTCTCATGATCCCACCATCGAGGTCCCTGATCATGTGAACCAATTTTGATTTGCATCTCCGCTTTTACTATCTAGCCTAATGGCCAAAGATATCAACACAAGAACCATTCTCATTTTCCTTTTCTTTACCCTTCACAACTCTGCTCGTTTTCATGGCCTTCCCCGTACTATTTTCCAGCAGCTTGAAGTCGTAAACCGGTCCAGCATGGAATGCACACGTCCTTAGAAGTGAAAAAGAGTTAATACCCTCCCTAGTCTTTGAAAATATATAGCGAATATGGCAAAATCACATGAGAAGCATTACGTAATGAGGTTAAGCTTTCCCTACTACAAAATGGAGATTCGAAGTTTCTAGGAATTTTTACAGCACATCTGACCATGTGCCCTTTCTGAGTCTCAGTAATTAACCAACCAGCAATCGCATTATATGCTAGCATTCTACTAAAATGCATGCTGTCAATTTAGGTCACAGTTTTCCTCGGTACATATGAGAAAATTCAAGAGAAAGAAGGATTAAAGCCTTGAACCTTAAAGAAGAAGAGTAGAAAATAACATTAGATTTGAAATTAATACGAGATCATTGCAGCATAGGAATTATCCACGGAATGAATTGATCACCGACAGTTATAATTTGTGATTAACTTGCCTTTGACTATTTTTCCATGAACAAAACTTTATCACGAGATCTCAAGATGGTTGAAGAATCCAATTTGTAAGGAAAAATGGGCAGCAGACTCTCCAATCGTTGGGTTTTCTTTTTCTAATAGACGGGTCAAGATATAAAAAGCAACTAAATTTATATGCCAATTTGTGATGGATATAGACCAATGCTTTGTTTTTCATGGTTTGGACCATCGTTAATTCAAGATCCCACTGTGAGAATGTCGCTGTCATTTGTCAACTAGATTTAGCCCAAGGACGGGATCTTGCGTGGAAAGTCGACCCAACGATTTTTAGACTGGGACTGCAGATTAAATGCAAGAAAAGATATCAAAGTTTCTCTTCAACTGGAAGGTTGTTTTCCAATGGAAATTTGCTCTTAAAAGTCTTAACCCAGGTATAAGCGATAGGGATGTTCTCAGTTGGGTTCCTTCTGTCAAAAAATTGTCCACATGCATTTATTCCACATTGATCTCCAGAACGTGAAATTTCCGACATCTTGGAAAATTGCCCTCTCACATTATTAACTTGATTAAGGTGGACTAATTAGACTAGGGATCGAAAAACACGGGTGGGAATTTGGGTTAGAAAATGACCCACGTGTGGTCCAAACCCGTGGAGTCAAACCGTCAAGGATTTTCTGGGAGGCTGCTCACATGGTGGCCCTTGACTGCGTGAACTGATAGGTCATTTCAGACTACAAACCAAACCTTCCCCTTTAACACTACATTATACATTATCACGTGTTTCACTTAAGTCGTACTGGGGCAACCTTTAATTGGCTAGGCAAGAGACGAAGAAAGAAAAACGATCTTTCAATTCTATCACCTCCCTTGTCGATGCCATAACTTAAGGGTACCATGAAAAACTGCCTTCTGAAATCTACATCGTCATATAAGACAGAGATACTACCTTAAATCAAACAGATTGGATAAACGATTGAAGTCCGATCGTAGAGATTCATGTGTCAAATAAATAAAAGTTTTTGTCACATATAAATTTAGATCTGTAAATTGGTTCATGTCGATTATGTTCTCAATCTCATTAAAGAATGAAGAACTACAGATCAGAGTCCAAAATCTACTGTTAATGACCATGTCTCTTGCCAAAAGCTGTTGTCACAGAGTTAAGATTCAGACAAATTAATGGTTGATTGAACCACGAACATATGCAAAACGATTTGATTTCTTGTGTTCCCTATATTTGCAGGTGACTGGTGGTTTTGTGGAGCCCTTGTGTTGGTATGGACAAAGGCAAACTTACGTTAGCATTTTTTGATCATTGACAGACAGGATGCTTTAAGCATGAAACTTATGTACCTCACCACAAGGATTAATCTCTTCATCAGCCACTTTTCTTCCACCTTTCCTCCCGATCACTTTTGTTTTTTTTTTTGAAAGGTGACCTCCCGATCACTTTAAACCAACCAAGGCAGCATTGATTAATACTAATCAGCTGGAATCACTTGATCATGCATGGTCTTTTGGGTACTGAAATTTTTGTGTAATTGAGGTAATTTTGTTATCTTAGTGGTTAATGACAGATAATGCCTTAATTTATATCATACTGAAGTGACTAATTTCACATTAACATGACCCCAAATGCAAAAAGGTGAAGGCAGTTTCAACCATCCTATCAAACTTTGGGACACAAGATCATGCAATCTATGTGGCTTTTTGTCGTGCGGGATACACCTTTTGTTTTTCCTTTCAACCTGGCATAGCTGTTTTGTCACTAATTATAATTCTCTGTCAAGGTTCAATGGTTTATCAGCTTTGAGAACAGAGCTCTCTGCTACTCTCAGTTTGGTTACAATTTTTACTCTGCCACCGTTAATTAAATTTGCAGCTTTAATCGGCAGCGGTGTTGAAGTCCTAATAAGTGACACCTAGACTACTTTTCTGTAGAAGAAGTTAGCTGGTAGCTTCCACAATTTGAGTGCCAAAGAAATTTGAGGTTGGACTTTGGGGTTTAAAGTTCAAACTAGTCAAAATTTCTGTATATACCCAGAAATTCAGGGAAAGATCTAGTAGTGACACAAGAAGTAAGCAGCTTCATCTTCGACTCTAAAGGACCCATACCACCAGTCAATTTTGATGGCTTAGTGTCCTAGAATCTAGATTGTTAGTTTCATGCTTTGGTTGAATTCAGCCAGCGGCTGAAGGCATGAATTGGGTTCATAACATCATTAGTTCTTCACCAATCTTGAATTTAGAAATAAAAGGAATATTCTACAAGAATTTCGCAGACAATAGTGCATTAATTGAATTGATTTGACCCGTTGAATCATTTGATTATTCCATGGGATTAGAAATAGTCACATTCCTGCTACATTCTTGGAAGAAAAACGTTTGAAGCAAGGAAAGGAAAAATCTAAAGCAAATTGAACCTTAATTGGGACGTTGCAAAACTCTTGATGGATTAGACTTAGAAATTAAAGGAGCTCAAGTATTGTCTGGCAAACATAGCGTGTACCAAAAGGAAATAAGTCTCAGGTGAAAATCATGGAAGGAAAGAAAATTATCCTAATGATAAGTTTCTTATTTTTAACCTTTCCTTCTTACAAGACACATCTTGAGTGATTTGGCATCTGTGCTATTGGACCAAAGCTCCAAAAGTGCAATAACCATCTTTATGTAAAAGCAACCGACAGTTAATGGTTTGTGATATATTTGTCTCTAAACCAGTCTTTTCTCCTTTTCTGGTCGACCTCCTTTTGTTTTCAAAAATTAGGGGCCAAATGGTGTGCCAGTATGTCTACATGATGAACAGACCTTTCCCTTCCATTTTTCTTCCAATTGTTTTACCCTTTCCTTTGAGTTGTGCATCATCGTTGCTTACCTTTATGATTGGAAATGCAATCCTTCTTATCTCCAAAAAGAAAAGGGCAAAAAGTTATAGTAAAAACATGAAAAGCTCACTTTCACTTAACTATTTGAAAAGTACATTAAACAGTGCTTAATTTAATGTTTACATATCTTAATCAATGGTAAAAAGAAAAGAGATAATCTTCACATATTAATTGGACACTAGCTAGGTTAGTAACTTTTCGTCTCCTTCTTTTCTTTTTTACATTTTAAATATTGGTTGATTTGCTAATAAGTGGTGATTTTCTTCTATCATTGCATCAAATTCTGTTCTTGTTCGTGGACCTGTATTGATCAAATAAAGGAAAAGAGAGTGGGAGGATTCCAAGAGATGCAAGAACTAATAGCTGATAAGAAGAATTAAGACACTTTCATGTTACTAAACTATTAAGACAATGGCATTAATCAAAGGGATATAACAAAATCAATCCCAGTGAAAGGATATAAATAGAAAGAAAGAATAAATAAAGCCTTGCTGAATATGCACTTCTATGTGTACAATAATAATCTAAACCCTAATTATAAAGAATATAAGAAAAAATAATCAAAACTGTAGACAGAAAATTCAAACCAAAAATAAAAAAATAAAAGAAGAAGAAGGAGGAGGAGAAGGAGAAGAATCCTATGTATCAAGATACATGGAAAACCGGGGAGAAATTCTAGAGAGACTAATGGCCTGCGCCAGGGCTTGGAACAGACTGAAGAATCCGATCGATGCCAGCAAGATGCCGGGCAAAGAGCTTCTCGTTGTCGAGCGTGGCGTGACCCTTCTTGCTAGGAACAGAAGCTGGCACCGTACCCTTAGGAAGGGCACTAAGAACCAAGCTTGCAAATAGAGAAGGGACATTTTTGTTGCTATCTCCTCTGTTTAGTAGCTTCCGACTTTCCATTTGTGGCACAAACGAAGCAGAGATCACCAAGAAGATGAGCGCCAGATAACTGAAACGAGCCATGGATTTGTATAAAGTAGAATTGCAGTAAAATGAGACACAGAGAAGAAAAAGAAGAGAGAACTGGAATCTGGGTTTTGTAGGTGAAGTTGGAAAGCGTTAAGAGAAGTTGAACTGTCGTGTTTTGTTTTGATGGCTTCATGATGGGTTCGGTGCACATATATATAGAGAGCAACAAGTAAGAGAGAGTGAGAAATCATGCCATGAACCAACGTGTGACGGCTGGAGAGAGAGAGAGAGAGAGAGCGTGGAGGACAAGTTAGAGGGGGCTGTGGCTGAGTCAACATTAAAAGAGTTTGAAAATGAAGAGAAATTAACAAGAAACAAGAAAAGAAATTTGAAGTTTCTGAGAGTGGAATTAAAATGGGTCATATTAATTTATATGGGGGTATTACTAATAAATTTGGATACTAAAATTGAGTGTACGAAAGGCCGCGTGGAGGTGGAGGCAAGAGTTAGGTAAAGGAGTGAGATCAGCCGCCGGCCAATTTCATGCACCGTGAACTCTTAATTTTTGGTCCAACAGTAGTTCGGCATCCACATTTGGTATTGTTTTGCCTCAGTTGGGCTTTTGGTAATTGATGGCAGCGACTCTGCTACTGTCTCCAATTCTCCACTAGTGCAGCTCAAAACATTGTTTGATTTTGATTTCACGACTCAATCTTCATCTTTGAAATTCCACTCAATCATGTTTCTTATCATGACCAAGAAAGATTTGAAGAAGGGGGAATTTCCCATCTTTACTCATTAGTACAAAAGAAATTAATTATCACGTATTTCACTTACACTTTCTTAAAATTGACTAAGACTTTTGCTGTTTGTTACAAGGGAGACTCATAGTTACATTTTTCACCTCAAACGGCTAAAGGACTAACGCTATTCTTGGGAATTGTGAGAGCAACTTCTTTGGCAATATGTATATTGGATTATGACTCATGACTCTTTACTCTTAAATTGAGGCAACTGTGATGTTTCCTCTTCATTATGTGATTGTGTAGCTTTGACATGTCCTCCAACCGAATAGAGTAACAAATCAATTTTGACTATGGGCTTTGTACAGAGTTCACGAAACTACCTAGGTGGAAATCATTTGAGTAATTGACCATATTTCCTTCACGAATTAGTTCAATGCTATTATTCAGTTTACTCAAGGAGGTAAGAAAGATAAGGGTTAGAATTTGTAGTATTCTTCTATAATGTCCAAAAAGGAGGAAAAAAACAAGCTATTCTCTAGGGTCTTGACATGACAAAATCTTAGGTTTGGCAAGAGTGTTACTTGTTTAGTTGGAAAGGTAGAAACAAATCATGTTCAATGCTTAAATCTGAAGGGAACTATAAATATAACAACCAGTTTTGGCCGACGTTTACTTTGGACAATTTCTTTGAAAAAATCGCGCCAGCTTATGTCACAGATAGTTCCCACAAGAACTATCTCAGCAACGACAGTGCTTCTCTATTGGTACATGTACCATCACCGTATCTATTACTTTTATCTAACAAATGTGATGAGCCACCGCCAAATGTAAGCCAATTTTTATAGGTTTAGCCAAGCTGTAAGATTGAATAGAAGCTGGAGCTCTGATTGGCAGGCCAAACTGCCCAAGTCAAAACCGTGAAGGAAAAGAATAAAGATTAAGATCCACATGGTCCCAGGCCATGTTCAGATTGGAAAAGTGGCGATCTTCTTACGAGACAAAGAAGTGTTCAATTTTGAATATAAAACCTTAAACAACATAATAATTGTCTTTCTAATGGTTTTACTGACACCCTGCGTCAGAAGGCAGAGTGAGGTGCCACTAATTTGTATGTTCCGATTCTTCGGAAGCTTTTGTTCTGCAATGACTTTATAACCCTTTATTTTTTAAATTGAAGGTTCGGGTATTTATAAATACTTGTTAGGATTAATTAATTGAGGTTTTATCCTTTGTTTGGTCAACGGGAAACTGATTTCTTGGTCAAGGATTAAGATTTTCTAGATATTCTAAGCAACCGCAATACAAAAAAAAATAAAACCCGAATTACTGTGATACCATCTTTCTGGCATTAAGTACCAAAATTTCTAAACCACGAACTCTCACATTTCAAATTATTAAGGCACGATAGGACAGCATTAGTCACTGTTGCAAGTTTGATCTGCGTCTGAAAATGGACTTGTTTTTGCAGACGCAAACAAAGAATCTTCAAAAAGAGTTCGTTCCACACCATCACCCTCATCTCAGGAGATGCCAATCATAAAGGCCAAATTGGATAAAGACCAACTAATGTGGTTTGAAGCTAGCTCTCTCCCACCATAGTTGGTGTTTCGCACGTAATCGTTCACAAAAAGCGGCCGTCAGAGGCCTGTTTGTTTCTTTGATTACCAGTATTATAAGTTTTATGAAGTTGTGCTAGTTTGGGATGTAGCTGTTCCTGGGACTGGAACATCGGTTAGGAAACTGTCAAGTGTCAGAGATAAGCCCTCATTGTCACTTTAATGGTTTCTCAATAATTTTGATGCATGTCACACAAGTTAATATCTTCGGTGCCATTACTTCTACCAATGTCATAGGAGAATAGGTCCAGCCTCTTACATATAAATCTTTTAGGCAAAAAATAAAAATGTACATCTTCCATAAGCCATCTAGCTAGCTTGCGTAGAATTTGTCCATACCCTTTTATACCGTTTGTTTGGCTTATATTGCAGGCAGAAATACCCCCTGATGAAAACTAAGTTTTATTGGTTTAATTAAGGTACTGAGATTGACTACATTTGGCAGAAAAATTAACTTAAACATAATATTTCGTTTGGATCTAACCTTAATTAATGGACCAGGGTTTAGGGGGGAACTTTCCGCCGCCCCTATCAGATAAACGAAGTTTATTTGCAGGCAGGATACATGAATGCATGTTACAGTTTGCCAATGAAATCAAATCACCCTGCTGAATGGAAAAAAAAATTAAATAGTTTAAGCAAAAGTTAATTAAGTTATGCCTGCACATCCATTTGCACTAATCGTGTTCTGTTAAGAGTTTTGACTTAGGAATATAATAAGACACATCAGTATCAAATGACACTCACATGGGTATATGTCATAATTATACATACCTACCAACATTATACTATGTGCATAATTAAGCATTTGACATTATATATATTATGGTTATTGACTTTATTATTCTAATAATTAATTTAATTCAAAACTAATACTAGTGTTTAACCTTGCAAATTGTAATTGTTGGTTATATATTCAACACACTTTCATACATGGTTTACTTGTTTTTAATAACCGGAATACATATTTTTGATGTTCTAAGCCGGCCATTGTTGATGCCAAGGGTGCTCAAACCCGGTTGTGGTGGAATGATAATGATTTGTGTTCCTTGGGATTCTTCTTGTTCGTGTTGAAGAGCTATGTTAAGTGAGTTTTTGTTAGTATGATCCCAGACACAACCGTTTTAAGTTGTTATCAAATTCTCATATGTAAATACGTACATGATGGTATCTCTATCCCTGACATTTTACTCTACTATCATTTTAGGGTAGTTTTTTGTAAAGTTCATTAAGTAATGAAATTAATTCTCATGCTTTTTTTTTAAAAAAAAGGAAAATATCAATGCTAGGGAAAGAAGGGTAGCAAAGGGCAAAGAAGCACTTCCTATTGTTTCAATTTTATTGAATGCCCCTTTGAGAATGCAAATTAAGCACCAACGTGTGATCAATTAAGAATTGGTGTAAAAAAATTGTTATCTTTTAAATTGACACATGTTCATTACCTTTTTAAATTAAGCTCATTAACCAGGACTCTCGTATTCTTTCATGATTAAGTAATAACACCTCCTCTTAGTTAATTTGGTCTTAAGATCTCTTCAACTCTAGGTTTGTATAGCACATATCATAGTCATAGTTTAATCCAGACTTGCAAATTGCATATCGCTGAGGCAAGTGGCCTTATTGGGTAACCATAAACATTAAAATAGTACTATAAAATTGATAATGGACACTAGCATTAATTTATTGTTTCGGAATATAGCTAACAACAACTATAAAAGAACTCAAAACCTACCTCTCAGTGTCCTAGTTGTTAGCATCTAAGAAGTCAATGAAAATATGCAAGACTTGACTTAGCCAAATTAACTACCAATAATCATACATCCTTAGTCCTTAGCAACTAAAACACTTCATTATTTTTTTAATAACGAACAAATCTTTTAGCAAACCACCATAAATTGACAACTGATTAACTATGTAGACCTCGGATCACTAACCCAAGTAAACCAGAAAAGAAAACGAGAGGTTAATGTGTAGAAGAAAGGAATTTGACTTCTTCATCATGATCTATACATCCAACCATCATTTTCTTAATTAATAATATATATGAGTTATATGGTATTTGATAACAGATGGGGAAATGAAAATGCATTGCATGAATTACAAGTTTTTGAATAATAATTTATTCGACTTTGTTACATTTTTATTTTATTTTTCATTTTTTTGCTATTATTTTCTATATTATCCAATCGGAACATGTAAAGAGTATAGCAGCAAATGGCCTATGAAAGATGATTTTGTTTTGTGTTGAGAAAGTCAACAACAACCCTCAACAAAGAGTCCTCAAGGGGAGGGCAATTGGCAAAGCATCATTTTAAAATATTTAGTCCTTTCAACCATAGATTATAAACAAGAATATATATGGATTGAATGATTTTTAATGGCGAAATGCCTAATGGGTCAACTCTCTTTTTTTCTTTCAATGAATGCTCATACCTCAAAGGATTACATTTAGCATGCATTTATACATACGACCATTAGGTTTTACTTTCCGATTCTTTCACCGACAAATTAGAATACAAATATAACAACATTTTCAACTTTAGAAATCCTTCACATTTTCACTCATTTAAAACAAAATAAAATTTGCATCGAAATTCAAAAGAAAGATGATAGAAACCATGACTCATCATGTGAGCCATTTCCCTTACCATATTTGACAAGTACCCTTCCTTTAGATAAATACAAAAGAATAAACCGTCGACAATATTGACCTAAATAATAAATTCATACATATATATATATATATATATATAATCTTTACGAATTGCTAACACAATGAGAAAAAACAAAACCGGGAAACAAAGAGGAAACCCTCAAAAAAATCGTGTTAAATTAGCTAAAACTGTCGGCATAAATGTTTTCATAATAAAAAATAGAAAATGTTTGCTGGGCATAATGTCTGCAGAAGGGTCCCCAAAGCATTCACCCACGTCAGCAGCTCGGGTGTCCGCCAGTCGACAAGAGCACCCCCGTTGCCGTTGGCCGAAAGTGCTTCCCTTGTCTCACTACAAACCCGAAAAGTTCGCATCAACAAAGTCAGGGCCGGACATCGCCTTGTGCCTGAAGATATTGCTATTATATGCATCTTCAATTGACTTTGGAGACCATTTCCATATTTTTTTTTTTATGCTGGATGTTTTGATTAAAAGATTTGCATGATACAAATAATCAGTCAAAACACTCAAAAGGACAATTCTAATTCATGAAAAAGTGTAGCTTGCTTAGCAAATTTCATGATTTGGTCATCAAAATTAATAAAGTTGGGATGTTGAATTGTTTGTCATTCATTACTATATATAGAATAAATGACCCACGTAATTCATGTATGGGACTTATTATTTTTTGTATTTTTTGAGAATTCGTCAAAAGTAGATTTGAAAAAAAAAATGATCACAAGCCTACTAGGCTGTTTATATCAAATTCAATTCAGACTGGCCAATAGAAACGTACTTCTTTCCCACCGCCACTCCCATTTTAGCTCTTTTAATCCAACTTTATATGGGCATATATCTATCTATAATATATAGATATTGAATATTAATATAAATGTGCTTTATGATCCCACAAAGATTTGAATTTAAATAACTTTTTGAATATTAGTACTAACCTAGTTTGAATTCATTCAGCATAACTTAGTTCAAAATTAAAAGGGTTGTTGGGAATATGCTTTCCCTGTTGAGTACTAATGTGCTATCATTCTTTGCTTTCATTTTTCTCCTCTCCCAATTTAGGTTTAGTTGTTCATTTGTGACCTAAATTGAAAGCGAAAAACATTATATTTTCCTTTTGGGCCAGGAAACAATTATGGGTCGGTAAAGGGAGAATCTGAGAAGGAGTTTGGTATCAGAAGATTGGGTAGAGTTAGGCTCCAACCCAAAGTAAAGGGCTTGAACCAATCACTTGCCAATAAGTAGTTAGGGGATATATTTACATACATGCATAATTTGGTGTTGGCCAACCTAAATGGTCTGCCAGCTCATTCTATTGCAGGAATAAATATAATAATGGCTTAATTGCAAAATGCAATAAGCACAAATCCAACCACTTTCAATGCCACCCAGGGTGAAAAACAGAGCTGCTTGAGCGTGCATACCTCAACTTGCTAGGCGGATCCAAGCAAAGCAATCAGCGTTTGTAGTCCAACGGTTAGGATAATTGCCTTCCAAGCAATAGACCCGGGTTCGACTCCCGGCAAACGCATTTTTTTTCTGTAAAAGAGCTACTTAATCTAGTTGGCAGCCAGATATAACAAGGTTATGATAATTGTTTATAGTGATGTCCATGTTGCGGAATTAAGCTTTTACTAGGAGTAACTATCAGAGGGTGGTAAAGGAAATGCTAGAGGAAACCTCAAATGGCAGCTTGGTTCAGGCATCTTCTCTTCCTCCAACATCTTTACCACTGAACTCATACAGGGTCGTCTCGTACAATCTTCATTCACACACCACGGTCCCTGCATTGTCATAGCAATGACTTCTTCAAGGTGCTGTTGCAGATCTTCACTTGTGAGGTCTATAATATTCATCAGCTGATTCTCAAGGCACTTATTCTTTAAAAGATTTAGAAAACAAACATATGAATCCGGTTGACTGTAATCTAAGATCTTCTTCCCCGTGACAACTTCTAGGAGAACAATTCCAAAGCTGTAAATGTCAACTTTTACTGTAATTCTTGAGTGGTGCCACTCAGGAGCTAAGTACCACAACGTGCCTCTTATCCGGGTCACTACTTGACTCTGATCCCTATTAATCAGCTTTGGCAACCCAAAATCAGAAACCTTTGCATTGAAATTGTCATCAAGAAAATGTTTTGCGGCTTGACATCTAAATGAGCAATTCTTTGTCTGCAATCTCCATGAAGATATGCTAACACTTTTGCTATGTCTAATGCAATCTTCTTTCTTGTTTTCCAATCGAGACAAAAGTTTCTGTTTTCATGGAAGATCCATTCGTCCAACGACCCTCCGCTCATATATTCATAAACTAAAATCCTGTGCCTTTTCTCAACACAAAAACCGATTAGCTTCACCAAGTTAATGTGATGTATGTTTCCGATTGTGTCCACCTCCGCTAGAAACTCTTCAATCCCTTGCCCGGTGTTTTCAAGCCGCTTTATTTCAACCATTGTTCCATCCTTTAGCATCCCTTTCTACGCCACTCCGAAACCTCCTCCTCCCAACCTTTTAGTGAACTTAGCAGTTGCAAAAGATAATTCACTGTAAGAGAAACTTATTAGAGTTCTTGAGATGACTGACTTAAGATCATTCTGTTGTATGCAAGCACAGTTCATCTTTTCCCGTAGCAGGAAGCATATTGTAACAACAACAATCATACTTAGCAAAAAGGCATATATAGCTAATAGCATTAGCTTCCAAGACTTAGAGTGAAAAGGTCTGTTTTCCGGATAGGAAGAGGAAGCGACCTTTATGTATGATGATACATGGTACCCTCCTTCACGTGGATTACCTATCATTGAGAGAAGATCGGAATGCAAAGAAAAATATCCTTCCGAAGTTGCTTTCATAGAAATGAAAAAGGCAGCTTTACAAGCTTCATTTTCCTTACAGGCTTGCTTGCATCTTTTCTCATTGATTAATTGAAGAGTAGACGCCTTCACATCAAAGCTAGTGAAATAGGAAAGATTTCCGGAATAAATCATTTCATATTCAGGAGGTGTACCTGGAAATGGTCCTTGTGGACGATTGATTTCGCGACAACCATCATTAGAATGTTGATAATTTCTTATTGTAAAGTAGTCCGCGCCATTTGGTGCAACAGGACAAGTGCACTCACCACATTTGCAAACCCCATGCCTGCCACACTTGAGTGGGATCCAACATTCGTCTGATGTATGCAGCCAAAAGTGAACCGTTCTCCATACATCTCCAAGGTTCCACCCTTTATCCTAAGACCCCCATCAATATCCAGCCTCAGAAACTGAATAGTTGCTGAACTCAAAACACTGAGTGCTGTTTTATTCATTTTACCCTTTGTTTGGAAATAGAAATCGATCCCTCCCATTATAAACTGAACAAATTGCAGGTGACGAACTTCCTCTGGTGTAGAGAGAGGTACAGCCTCCGCAACGGGACCAACAGTTAGATACTGGGTTGGTTTGTCACCCACCAGATATGCAACCATGCCAAGAGAATTTAGAGTAGGCTAAAACAAGCCTTGGCTGGCATTGACAGAATTGATTCTTGAAGTAAGCAATTGGTTTTCCGTTATTACTTGCCCAAGTAGAAGAGTATGGGTAGGATAGAGGGAAGACTCCCAAACAGGGCCATTGCTTTCGTTCACGAGTATCATGTTGCCTTTTTCATCAATTCTCATACCAACAATAGACATACCAGATGTATGAGTTGACCAAATTTCAATACCATTTTCGTCTATCAAGGGCAAATTTCCACCGTGGGAGAATTTGAGTGTTGCATTTTCTCTAACTGGACTCTTCCAATTTGCTGACTAAGGTACCTGGGGACGCCTCCTTGAATTAACTTGACCATTGAGCAAATCCACGAAAAGAATCGACAAGTCATAGAAACCAGAAAAAGCCCAATTGCAATAAAAGCCAAATCCGAATCCAAAATGGCCAACTGCAGAAACAGGGCTTGTTGCTGCCTTGAATAGTATAAAACGAGCCAGTGAGCCATCCTCGAATTTTGTTGCTTGATGACGGGAATCATTGTTGTTTGTCCAAGTTGTTCTGTTGGCTGTAGAAAAATGACAGTTGAATTTGGCAGAAAAGCTGCTACAGGACATGGGTAAAAGCTTGAGATAAGATAATCACTAACTGCAGCAAGCTTAAGCAGGCCATAGTTTTAAGTTGTAGAAGCAGGAGTGGCTTGTGGCTGCATAAGATTTATTTATGAGCCTGCCCTTGTTCCTACATGCACCACCCTGCAACAAATTGTTCCCTCTGCCTTTTGCTCTTTCTTAGTCTAGGAACTAGGAAGGCAGTCGACATATAGAAATCATCGTTTCCTGAAGTGGTAACTATTACTTCTTTTCGACAACATTGAAATTTCCTAAGTCACAAGTAAATTCTCCTATGTATTCACACGCAGTCGGTTGCTGTGTTCCGGCATTGACTGGCTTAAACATTCGGAAATTCAAAAATTGCCTCTACTCGCGAATGGGACAACCAACGAGACTTTTGAAATGTAAAATGGGATCCTGTTGGCAAAATATTTTGGTGAACAACTAGGGTTCTGTCTGAGCTTCCTAGCCATTTATATACTTTTCTGCCTTGGAGCTTAGTTCATATTTGTCCCATGCTATATAGGCCAAATTAGTTTGACATAATTTCATCTGACTGGGGGAAAAATTTATAAAGATTATTAACATCATTCAGTTCGATAATTGTTTTGTTCTTTTCAATTCATTCTTATCACTAATCCAACATCTAATAAACCACAACCATTGTCCGTTTGTTGATTTATTTTGTAATTAATTTTTTTTAAATATTATATTTTTTATTTTATATTGTTATAAGAGATTTGAATCTACTAAATAAAAAATCATGTATCAATTATTAAATTAAATGTTCACAAGCACTATTATAACGCTTGACACAGTAGAAATATGTATACAATGTATTTAATTACTATAGAACCAATACAAAACTAATTTTATTGACCCTTTTTTTTATGGGTTGGAGAAGCAAGTGACTAGGCCATCCTAATGGGTTTGGGAGCCCAGTTCCACTGGCTCAGCGGCAAACCCCATCAAGCCCATTCTAAAGAGCGCCTTTTTCTTTCGACAGTCCAACTTTTGAATGCGACTGTTAAAGGCTTCGGGTGTGTGGTCTGTATTAACTGCTCTGCTTCAAATATCAAACCATCATCAATCAACAACACCAGCCTTAAAATCTCCTCTTTGTCAACTATTACTGGTACATTCCTCTTCTTTTTTGGACTCTGTCACCCACCATTAAGAAAATGGAAAGTTGTTGCTCTACAGCAATATCATCATCATCTTCCTTCTCCTCCATTCTCAGTATTCAGGCAAGTAAACCATCATTATTACATGCGTTTGTTTGTGTTAGGCTTTTTTTATGAATATATTTCATTTATAAGTATTTGTGGGGTTCTTATTTTAACTTCACTTGGAGGTGTAAGTATCATTTGTTTAAGAAGGTTGTGACTTTTGATACAATATCTATGAACTACCTTCTTTGCCAAATTTAGTTTCTGCCATTTTGTTTATAATCATGGTTTACTTTGAATTTCATAGCTTGATCAACTGAAACTGCAGGGGGCTTCATCAAATGTTGGTAGAAAATTTTCTAAGAATTGTATGCAGCCTCAGCATCTGTCATGTCCACTTCCTAAACCGTTTCTTCAACTTAATGGCAGACCTAAGTGTTTTCTTTACCGACAAAGATCAGCGTATTTATCTTCCAGAACGTACAAAGGGCCTATATGCGCAGAAAAGCAGGGTTGGGACTTGGGGAGATTTTTGAAAACATTATACTTTTTCAATGGACCACCTTCTCCTGCTAAGGTAAGAAAGACTTTCTATTCCAGTTTTAATCATGTGTAATTGTGAAATATGTGTGCATACAATAATGTGAATTTGTTGTTGCCGTGAAGGTTGTTGAATTCATAATTGGGAAATTGTTCGGCCCGTCACCCGAAGAATCAGCAAAGAAAATGGAAACTGCTAGTTTCATTCTGGTAGCTGGAGCTACTGGGGGCGTAGGAAGAAGAGTGGTTGACAACTTAAGGAAGAAAGGGTTGCCAGTTAAAGCATTGGTATTTGTCCTTAACTTTTGACATATTTATCGTGCATTCTCTGAAATTGTGAATTTATATCTTTTGAAGTGCTTGAGGAGTGCCAGTGTTAGTATTCTTTTGAGCTTCTCTTCCTTTGTACCAAAAAATAGAAGCTCGATAGATGTTACCTCCTTCCTCTTATTCTTTTTGCCTCTTTCCCCTTTCAACTTTTGCTTTCATGTGTGCCTACTTTTAGGTGAGGAATGAAGAGAAGGCAAGAAGGATGTTGGGTCCAGAGATTGAATTGGTGAGCTAGCTTCCCATATTTAAGGCCTCAATGGAATTATGTTTTATATTGTTGATTTTGTAATGTAGTGACACTCATGGCTTAAACAAGGTATTGCATAAAATCAATAGATTTATGAATTTAACTTTCAGTGCTGTCATAATGTCATGTGACCCAGAATTAGAGTCATGATCATATATCCTTCCTTCTTCGCTGTTGATAGAGTTTTTCTGTTAATCCTTCCATTCCATGTTTCCAACTTTGACTTTTCATCCAAATTGCAGATTGTTGGAGACATTACGAAGGAGAGCACTCTGGCCCCTGAGTACTTCAAAGGAGTGAGGAAAGTCATAAATGCTGCTTCTGTAATTATTGGCCCAAAGGAAGGGGACACTCCTGACAGAGCAAAATATAGTCAAGTATGATTTTAAGCATTCTCAAAATGATGAGAATTATTGATTATATTATAAAATAGTTGGCCTAGTTTCTAAAATTTCTTTTAATATGATCTGCCCTTCAATAGTTTATTTGTTTTGTTTATTCCCCTAGAAGATTGAATTTGTGATTGGATTTTATTTTAACTCTTTGTTCCTGGTTGAGGAGCCTGACATCCAATTGTTATGTTTTACAGGGAATCAAGTTTTTTGAACCAGAGGTGGCGTACTAAGAGCAATCTTGTGCCTCATTGGATTTTCTTTTGTCTCAAGGAAGTTATACTTGAGAATTTGTTTGCTTTTGTTTCTCTTCTAGAGTTACAACTATTTTGCCCTTAACTTTGAGATTTTGTTCATATGTTGAAACAGATAAAAGGTGCTTCACCTGAAATGGTGGAGTATATTGGAATGAAAATTTTGATTAATGCTGTAAAGGAGGGTATTGGACTTCGAAGTGGGAAACTGCTCTTTGGGTTTGAAGGTATTCTCATAACTCTCCTGCAAGTTGAAATTGCAATTAATACCCTTGCTACAGCAAAGCTGCAGGAGCACCTTCTTTTCAGTTTGGACAAGCTAAATTGATTATAATTAATTATAAATTATGAAGAAAGGGATGGGATATTCAGGTCTATGTGCTTTACTTTGTCTTGTAAATTAAGGAAACAAAGGAGAAAAACTTCTATGAATTTAAATGTTATTACATAGAGGTTTTAAGTTTGCATATCAAACATTGATTTCTGAGTATTTCATTTACTCATTTGTAACATCTGTAGTATATCTCAATTTTTGAAGTTGTGATGTGATGTTGGTATAAAATCTATGGTATCCTAGCATCAATTTTCAGACAAGCCAACAATGTTTGGGCTCGAGGTGATGATTAGTCTACGACGATACCTGCTGGTCAGCTACATTATGAAAAAATTTCGTCAATAATGCATGTTGGCTAAATTTAGGTAACTATTCTGTAAACAACATTCTATGAGCTT
This sequence comes from Theobroma umbraticum, assembly GCF_002168275.2. Classification (NCBI taxonomy): domain Eukaryota; kingdom Viridiplantae; phylum Streptophyta; class Magnoliopsida; order Malvales; family Malvaceae; genus Theobroma; species Theobroma umbraticum. Next base: position 3,095,906 of record NW_018397267.1, on the reverse strand, counting down.
AACAACATATGGAATTACTGCAAGCAAAACACCACTAACCCATTCAAATGCCTATCGGCACTTTAGGATAGATGAGAAATCTTATTTTTCTGGTTGTATGCAAAATAAGGTTATTGAGGTTTTTTCCCCATGTTTCTATTAAGCAGGGCAGAGTTCAAAAGAACTTAGTTGGGGTGCTTTAGATGATGTTGTAATGGGCGGTGTTAGTGAAAGTACGTTTCAGATTGATTGGACTGGTGGTGAAAGTGGTAAACCAACTGGGCTTTTCAAAGGTTTGTTCTTTTAAGAACCTTTCATCTGATTCTCTCTTTCTCCATACTACATCCTGCTGGAATTCAATTAGAACCATGATTTATAAGCTTCTCTATATGACTCTAATCTCTTTGCTCGTGTTTATCTCTTTTTCTTCTCCAATTCTTTTTGTCTGTGTTAGGCATTGTTTCAACAGCAAACAATGGTGGGTTTACTAGTATCAGAACAAGGGTATGTAAACCACAATGGCTTTTCTCAAACTTTAATGATCTTGTGCCATGCATGTTTCACAATTTTGTGGTCTCAGGCACTTGAACATTGTAAGTGTGCTCACTTTGTTAATAGTCATAAAACGTTAAGGGGCTTTTTTTTTTTGGCACAATGGTAAGATGCTGGCATTTGCAATCACCATAGTTTTCAACTCCTGAGATTTGCAGCTTTAAGGAAAATATTAAGGTAGGATTGTAACAAACTAGATTAGATTATGACTGTTTATTGAAAACTGAACTCATGCGCAAAAATCACATTTGAAGAACTTCTTTGTTATTTATAATTTATAGACATATCGATTCGACTATCCTTTTTGGGTGCACAAGCATGATTGTCTTTGGGTGTTCAGGAAGACTTTTGGATGCATAGCTTAATGTTTGATACGATTTTCTCATGTGAAAAGGAAAAAATAATTGGTTTTTATTTTCAGAACTTTTCCACACCAGAGGATCTTTCGGCATATGATGGTTTGGAGCTGCGGTTAAAGGGTGATGGGCGTCGGTATAAACTAATTGTTCGCACTAGCACTGATTGGGATACTGTGGGTTATGCAGCAAGCTTTGACACCATTGGAGGCCAATGGCAGTCTGTGCGTAACACCATGACCACTCAATAATTCAGCGTTATTGAACAAGTTATATTCTTCATTCAATTTGTAACTTATTGTTTCTTTACAGATTTGTTTGCCGTTCTCTTCATTGAGGCCTGTATTTCGAGCACGGACTGCATCTGATGCCCCACCCTTTGATCCAAGCAATGTTGTATCATTGCAGGTCTGTTACTGTGTCTATGTTTTCTGATCTTTCTACTTTTTGTGTTTTTACCATACTGTTTACAAGCAAAATCATTCCAGCTCATGTTCAGCAAGTTTGAATATGATGGGAAACTGAATCCCACTTTTGTGGAAGGACATTTTGAGCTTCCAATGTCAAGCGTAAGAGCATACATAAAGGATCCTATCACTCCCAGGTTTTTTTTTTTATCTCTTCATTTACCAGATTCTATGGATAATGAGGTCTAGACTTTCTTCTTCTTTTTGGGGCAGGGAGGGGGGTGTTAAGAGTGAGCGTCTTATCCAATTTTTTAATTGTTGCATCACATGTAGGTTTGTCCATGTGAGCTCTGCAGGAGTTACTCGACCAGACAGACCTGGCATTGATCTGAGCAAACAGCCTCCTGCTGTTCGCTTGAATAAGGACTTGGGCTTTGTCCTAACATTCAAGTTGAAGGTTTTGTTCAATTCTTCACATGTATTTTTTGTTTATTCATTCATTCATTTAGGGAAAAATATTGAATCATTTGTTGAAGAGAAAATACCACCTGCTTTTTGCATGCAAACTGGTAGCTGAGTTTCAATTCTCTCTGCTACTTTTCTCTGCACCTGCTATAAATTGTCTGACAACAATTGATATAACTGGAAAATTAACCTGTATGTATTTCCTAGAACTTTATATTGAAAAAATGAAGATAAGTAGCCAGATTAAATTTTTCATATCTAGATGATATCATTTTGAAATGAAATACTAAGGTGAATTTGAATGTAGTATTGGTTTCAAAACAAGAAAGTTACAACAATTAAACAGTAGAAATCCTTGAATGTATGATATCATTATATAGTATCATTTTTTATATATATGATGCATTTTCTATCAAGCTGGTGTCTAAAATAGATATAGAGTTCACATACTTTGGGCAGCATCGAGCAAGAAGGGGAATACATCAACCAAAGTTTCTCTTCCCCCTTTAATGATTTGGAAATCCCTTCTTTTTCAATTTCTTAATCTTGCTACTTTATACAAATATATTTAATTTGATGAATTATTGCTTTAAGAAATGGTGTTGCTATGTTAATTGTACTTTTTCAGTCCTCTAGCCATGTGACATGCTCAGCTGAAGCATTTCCCTCTACATCATCAGTCCTTTACCTATGAAGACTAGAACCTGTGTCTTTTCTTACACTGTTTTTCTTTTTTTTCTAGAACAGGGTGAGGATTTGATACGGGAAAGTGGAATTCCTTATACAATTGTTAGGCCTTGTGCATTAACTGAAGAGCCTGCTGGAGCAGATCTCATTTTTGATCAAGGAGACAATATAATGGTATGGCATTGAAAGGAAGCTGAACAATCAGCTATTGACTTGGTTTGTCTAATATTCTAAATCTGTGTGTTAGATATCTAATGAAACGATATCTTTCTGATAATTATTCTACATAACTGGTTCCCTAAATATGATATTTGGCCACTGAGAGGGCAGGCGTATGCATTAAATGAAGAGCTTGACAGAGCAGATCTCATTTTTTACCAAGCAGACAATGTAATGTTGCTGGCAGTGAATGGAAGTTAAAAATTCGATTTTTGACTAGGCTTGTCTGATATTGATCTGTGGTTATTTATGTTAAATCTCAAAATTAAAATGCAACTCTACCTCATAACTTGTTTCCTGGATATGAAGATTCGGTGTGGCTGAAACCCTGATTTCTTGTTAAAACTGTCCAATTATCTGATAATACAGGGAAAGATATCAAGGGAAGAAATTGCGCGCATATGCATTGCTGCCTTGGAAAGCCCATATGCATGTGACAAGACATTTGAGGTTAGTCTATTACTTGCTATTATAGCTAATCATATCATTTTGCTACATGTGGTTGTAGCTTTACATAGGGATGAGCCATAATTGGTCATAGCATTCAAAATCTTAATAAATGGGTTTACACACCAGATTCAGCTCCGTGGAGGTTAAGAAAGTGGGTTCTCCATATTGAAACTCTAAAAAGAAGAGTGAAAACATGAGAAGTCAAACACACATTGAGGAAGGCAAACCAACAAGCTGATATTCTTGCAAAATCTGGTATAAGGAGAGAAATAGAGTTGTTCACGGTTTGGGGAGATGAGCGAAGGGGTTCTGTCACAATTAAAGGAACTAATAGTTAAATCACCTATTGATTCCTACTGCAACCTCTCTTATTTTTTCGAAGGGATATTTTTTGTGTTTGCCCATTTCTGGGAATAGTCCTGGAGATTGAAAGTTCACATTCTATATCCTGAGTTCTGTTCCCTTTTTGTCTATAGGGGTTGGTTTGTGTGGGGAATGGGTTTGTATAGGAGTTTTTGCTGGCTTATGTACAGGGGTTGATCCTTGTGTGATTTTGTTATGGCATACCTCAAGGTTCTTTTGTATGGGATATGCCTTGCAAAATCTTTTTGCTGGGGAACTAATGTTCTTTCAGACCTTTAATATAATTGAACTTTTAAAAAAAAAATGGTTGAGTTGTGGGCCTGCTGATACGGAATCAATGATGTGTTGTTGATCAGTCGATTTTAAAAATATATCAGAAGTCATGAGCTAGTGATAATCCACTAGCATTATAATTTTTGAGCCCTGTACGTCACCCTTTTATTATTAACCTAGAAGCATTGATGGACAGGAAAAGAACAGGAATTAAAGCTTGATGAATCAACACTAACCAATGGATGTTTGATAAAATTAGCTTGAGGTGTTAAATGAGAAGATTCGATGTCATTGTCTACTCTAACCTGGGCTGCAGATATGCCTATTGTTGAATGGTAGGTGCCCCTATTTCTTCATATACTATAACTGTTGTTTCTTTTGCAGGTTAAAAGTGTAGTTCCATTTAGTGAGTCATTCACAGTGGACCCAGAAAACCCGCCCCTAGAGAAGGACTACAACATTTATTTTAAAACGTTGAAGGATGGCATTACAGGGAAAGAAAGTTTGGAACACAAGTGCCATTGCAGTCTGATGTTGATGGCAATATCGCATGGTAGGTCGCTTTCCAAATTCCCTCAAAACTACTATGAATATGATGGGTGTCTCAGGGAGGGATGGTGATCACTTGATTGCTGAAGCTCATCACATTAGACATCTTATTATTGTTTACGTATGTAATAACTTCTCAAACACTACCTCCTAGGCCTGTACTCTTGGCTTTCTCCTTCTTTTTTCCCCCTTTTTCTGAACTAAACCTTGGTAGATGCTGTTAAGCAATGGTGTAGTATGGTTCCCATTGTAAATATTAGCGAGTGAAATCTAAAAAGGCCTATGTTGTTGCCTTCTTGGAGTTGATGGGTGGTTGAAGTCTTATATTTGAATGTAGATATATCCGGGTGCATGGTTGGTATTTCTTCTTGTGCCACCTAGTGAATATTGGATTGAAAAATTCTACAAAAAAAACATAAAAATCAGAAATTAAAGAACGTAATCCACGCAGATAAGGAAAGGGTGGGTTGGGTCGTTAAGTTTGTAAGGAACAGAGAATTATGTGGTGTTATTGATGGTTTTTAGAGGTAAAACTAAAAGGAAGAGAAGGGGAGAGAAGATAAAGACAATTAAAGGAAGCGGATGGAGAATCTCTGTTGAACACGTACCACCGGCCACAGCGCAAACGCCCAGGCGTTTCTGCATGCTGCCATGCCTATATGACTGCCCATTTCTAGAGAAAATTTATAGCAACTTGTAAGGAATCTCCACTAAAAGGGAAAAAAAAATGGAAAGACCCCTTGATCATGACGTGTAGAGTGTAGATTTGAGTTTATCGACAAGGAAATTGAACAGTCAATTTGACGCAAAATGTACAACAATTCCATATATAGCATGAGTTCTCTTTGTATCTTGTCCCCCCAATGAGAATGCCTGGAATGACCATTTTTCACTGTACTTTTTTACCGAGATCAGATGGCTATAGCTAATGAGTTCTTTCAAGATAACATTGCACGCGATCAAGAACTCATAAAACATTCTTTTAAACTGATCGTCGGTGAATGGGAATGCCTGCGTTTGAAATTATTACTCGGGAAGAACTTGAACAACGAAAGTGTGTTTGGTTAGTACCTTTGTTTCGTACAAAATTTTAGTTACTTTTGTAGCTTCATGAGTTCATGTAAGTAAAGCAAATGGTTTGTGGTTTGTGTGAATGTGTTTGCAAGTTGCAACAAAATTCCATGTAAAGGTCAACAAAAACTACGATAAGCAGACAAAAAAGGGACATATTCATTCATTAGTGCACGTCATAAGGGCCCCACTGTCTCCCCAAGGCCATAAATATAGTTGACAGGTACTTCCATAGCTACATGGGACTTGATGAAGTTCACTGTTTGCGATGAACAGTAAAAGTACTATGAAAGCTCTTTCGTCTATTTTCCTTTTACTCGATCCCTTCAGTTTACACCTCACTTTGATATCCCAAAATAAGGATTGAAGAACAAGAGGGCAGAACTTGTTTCTGAAAAAAACTGTCCTGTACGACGCAGAAACAGGGCTGGACAGGACCAGCTTGACTTTGGAGGGCTCTCTGATTCAATGTCTAGACAGATTAGATTGCTGAAAGAAAAACAAATTTCTTTGGCTGTCTGCATGGTGAGAGGCTGAGAGCAGCTCAAGTCAGGCTGGCCTTTTAAATTTATTCTCCTTGTAATTTGCATGCATACGTTGCAGCTCCGGGACCCCACAAAAGTATTGTCCGCAGCGCATGAGTTATGATTTTGGGGATTTGGTTACCAATCCAAAACTGATGACCACATGATTAGCATGTCATTTCCATGTGATATTCCAATCTAGCATCTTCCCATCCCAAATCTTGTCTTCACTTTGCGCACAATTATCCTAAGTATACAGTAACTCTTCCTGCAGGATTAATCAGAATGACTGATGATAATGCTTTATTTGAAGTGTGCAATGTAAAGATTCAGCTTTAGTTTTAAATTTCAGACTTTTCTTCCCCCCCTCCCCCTAGTACTAAAACTGAGTTTCTGAAATCGCCATTGATGCTGAGTTGTTCGTTGTTGTTTGACTCAAAAAGTTCCTTTGCTTTACATGCTAAACAGTTTTAAAGAATGTAACATTAACGAGAAAGTGCAGGATGATTCTCAACATTTCCTTGTTTATTTGAAACTCCAAATTTCTGTACTTTCTTGATTCCAATTGAGTTGTAAAAAGTATGTTACTAATATTTTAGTGACCAAGCATGGGATTTGCATGAAGAAATCATAACAAATTAGATAACTCTGCTTTGAACCAAAACTGACAGCCTGTATACTATAATGCACAGCAATGGATTATAGTAAAGCAATATTTAATTTAATTACATCAAATTCTAATTAATCTAATGCAGCAGTAGTGCTTTTGAGCTTGAGACCCTACCCCAAAAAAAATTAGGTGGTTTTGGATACGGAATCAATAATTGCATCTTCCGAGAAAGTTGAATGAATAATTAGACACTCGTTTGAGCTTGAGACCCTACGCCAACAAATATTAGCTCATTTCGGATATTGGGTCAATGAAATTAGAAACTCTTGCTCAGATTGCAATGTGGTTCAACCTTGGTGGCCTGCAAGGGTGGACGATATGCATCTTCTGAGAAAGCTAGACTTTACTTTCCAAGAAAATTACCAGAAGAGAAGGGGGATTGCAGATGAACTTATCAAACAAATGTATACTATTTACCATATATTTCTCCGACTATATTAACAACATATACATAAAGGAAGGAGAGGAAAGTACTGTTGGTTTCTCTTGTTTCTTTCTTTTCTCTGTCTCTGCTTTTGTTGTTAAACTGCACTGGTGACAGTACCCATTATTGAAAGAAGGTCTTCCGTAAATCCTTCAAGAGCAGCAAAATGTCTGCAAAAAGAGTTTAAAAGATTCATCAACAATCCTCAAGGGGACAACAATTTCAAGCTCAACTTAGTTGAATTCTGCTTGTTGACATGAAATAGAAATGAATTCGATTATAAACGACCGGCAAAGTATAGACCGTACGCTGAAACAAATATTATATCTTCTACTACGACGTCTGTCCATTACACTCCTGAGCCTCTCAAGCATTTCTTGTTCAGTGAATATTCTGCCAGGTGAGCTTAAAAAGGCACTTCTCCGAACTGGGGGAGACCAAAGTCCACTCTTCTCATAATCAAAGTTGTATTGAGATACATCGAAAAACTTCTCGAGTAATCGGTCGGATACAGATTTAGAAACCAGTTGAACCCTAACAGGAGATGGCTCAGGCAAAGAAGGTGAAGATAAAAAGACTTCGGAGTTTGACATTGAGAAAACAAAACGCAGAACAAAATAACCTCAGAAGAGAACAACAAGATAATGGTAATTATAACAAGCTTGGAATTGGTGAGAGTACTGAGAAGGAGACAACATTTTTAAGAGGGCTAGGGTTGGGAAGAAAGTGGGAACTTTGATAAGGACATGTATGGCTGTATGCAATCATGGAGAGGTCGTGGGTGGCATAACTAAAGGTTTTTTATCTCTGGGGTTTGAATTGCAGGTGCTAAGTTTGGAGGAACCTGCTCTAGTATTGGCTAAGCAATCATTTGAGCCATGGAAAGCTCCTTTAAATATGTGCAACTTCTGATTGGTATGGCTGAAGGAAATATTCCTTTTGTGGACCCTCCAATCTTGTTCACTGGAAATCCATGGTTGGTAAGCACGATCCTTCCGAAAATGTGCTTTTAATCAAGCTGGTCCATTTGGTTAAATTCGGGTACGTCATTATTGAACATGAAAGATAGGATAGACCACCGACTCTAGTACCATCCGCTACATGGATCCATGTTCCCATATGATTTGGGATTGATCATCACCCTGGAAATTAAGAACCAATATTTAACAATTTTGACTTTTTTGCAAACGAATTACTAACAATGATCATTAAGTTTAGGCACACGGGACTGCATGTTTGAGATGATCATCATGCAGGGCCGGTATAGGAAGGTTCTATCGTTGCAAAGCAAATGACGAGAAAACATAAAGGTCTTTTATGCTGTTAGAATGCAAGGCTCCTGTGCTACAGGAAGCTGCCTGTTGCGGTTGCAGTCTATTTTTCCATTTTTTTTCACCTTCTGAAATTGTATCAAGCTCACGTTTTACGAGAAACAGTGTTTTCGTGTATGGCTACAATGGAAAGCAGGAAGCAGTAGGACTCTGCCCTTTTCTATTGCTTTAGGCAACGTTTCCGGGGTGGCAATAATTTCAACTCATTGGATGCTGAAACTTGTTGAGAATCTTTTCCTAGTTGGCCTCATGTCCGCAACTTTGTGGGGCAGAGAAGAACACAGGCAAGGAAAAAAAGTCAGCTTGGAGGTTCTGTATCAACGATATTTTCCTGGATGCCATGGGCTGAAGGATCACTTTCTGTTGCACAAGGGTAACTGACAACAACAATGACTACATCAGCTGCCTAACACTCTTGAATTTTGATTAGAAGCTCATTAATAACTGTAACAGTGAAGATTAAAGCTATGCTGTTCGTATAATGGAATGTGACCTCTTTTCCTACTTTTGTTAAGATTATATGTAAAAGGAAAAATCATATTAATTCATCAAACTTTTTAATTTCAATGGGCAAATGGATAAGATTCTTATATTTTTATCATTTTTCCTTTTTATTGTAGAGATTTTTTTTTCACAAAAAATCCCATTTTAGCAAGCAATTTATTTAATAAAAGTCGAATTTGAATCAAAATCTCTTATTTTTATTAACAATTTATCGATTCATAATTTTACACAAAAAATATCATATTCCTTTGGTGAAACATCTAACTAGTAAGAAAAGTAATTTCTTTCTTATCATGATCTTGTAGAGATTTCCTTTCCTCTTAAATTCCCTTATCATCAAGCGATTTATTCAGTAGAAATCAAATTTGTATCAATACCTCTAAAATCATTTGATTTTCTATTTTCTGTCGACAGTTTATCGATTCACAACTGTGCACGGAAAACATCCTGGGCCAATGGTGAATCATGGTTACAATTTAAGGAAAAGGGTAATGCACAACATTAAGACCAGCAATCCGAACTTTGCTGTGTCCTTTATGTCAAGTCATCACTGAAAGACGACATTGAAGCATCTTAATATAATGAAATATGTTATTATCCAAATTAAAACAATCAAACAATAATAGCGTAAACATTGTCTGCAAGTCTGAGTTGGTTAGGTTCAAGGGTCAAGGCCCAAGTGAGAGTCAATACTCTGGACCCCTTGCTGGCAAAGTAATAAGAAAAGAGGCTGGATTCAGAGATAAAGACCATGAGCTGGGTCAAGTTATTTTACACTGCATGGTCGGGTCTTACAACCCAATGCTAGCTTGTTAGATTTAGGAATAGCAAATTAATTTGTTGGGAGAAAATATTTTTTATGGCAAATACTTTATAAAAAAATTTCTATTGTTTGAATTTGTTTGTGAAAAATATTTTTCATTGTCATCAAATTGTAAAAAGTTTATAAATATCTAACCCTCCAACATCTCTATGAGAATGAAATTACCAATATTTACTATGATTTCATCCTTTTCAGGTAATTCATTGCTTTCAACTTTAATATCTTCTATTGAAGGTCAAGTACACCCTCTTGCTCGATTGTAGGATCCTCAATTTCATTATCACCATCTTCTAGCACTTCACTCTCATTTTCTTGTCTTTGGATCTCCTCCAAAACTGAAAATTTATCAAACCCAAGTGAATTTTTAAGCTTAACAAAAGGAGTGTCTTCTAAAGTGGAATACTTTATGGTTCTTGCTAAATCATTACTAGTGGAATTACTCAAGCTCTCAATAGTTACGGGTTAATGACCACCTAGATTAACTGAAAAATGGGTTTCCTGATGAGTTGAAGGGTTGGATTTGATGATCCAAGGAAAAATGAAAACCAAGAAGATAAAAAAGAAGATGTTGTGAAAGAAAACCCCAAAATCTTGTAGGTTTAAAGGAGAAACTTTTTTGTCTCTCCGTCAATGTAGTTTTGGTTAACAAAGTTTTACCACCATCAGTATGTCATCATCATTTATAATATGTTAGTGTCACGTTACATAAAATAAAATGATAAATGAGATTGATTAAATCAATTATTAAGATTTCTTTGATTCAAAATAAAAATAAAAAGATTTGTTTGATTTATAAAGACATGATTGAACTATAAAGGTTTATTTGAATTTTTTTAAATAATTTTAAGATTTTTTTATATATTACATCTATTTTTTTTTTTATAAATTTTCTTTGGCATGAGAATAACAGAAAAAAAAAAAAAAGAAAGGACAATGGGCTTAGTAAGAAGCGGCTTGAAAGCCCAATGTTTGATGACACCTTTTTCTCATAGCCCAAAATTCTCTTTGGGGCCTTTACGCCTCAACAACCTCGATGATTAGCATTATGAAGCCAACACAAGCTTCTAATCACTTTGAAAATCCTCTCTTCAGAAGTCTCTGTCTTCATCGACAGGCTGATATCTTCTTTTTTTCTTTCTTTCTTTTTTTTTTCCTGGGTGGACATTTAAAATGGCTGATATGGGATGATCAAATTACGCGGAGTCTTCCTGCCATTAGAGGAGAAGTCTTTTCTTGCAAGTCTAACGTTGACAGAAGAGATGGGGATTGGATCTGGGCACTTCTTCTTTTCTTCCTAATGGTACATCCATTTCCGATTTTATAAGTTTTTAAACATTTGTTGAAGCATTTTCCTTTACTCTCAATCTTTCATTCTTGGCGTTGCTGGTTTTTTACATCAATCCAATTTAGAATGACTTGATTAATTAAATCACGTTTAAGACATGATATCAGCATATCACTTCATTTAATTGTAGTAATTTGTAATCTTCAGGTATAATATAAAAGCTGTGATTGATAAGTCTTAGAGTAAATACCTTGTGTGAAGACTATCCATTGTTTTCACATACAGCCACATCAGTAAGAGTAATGGCTCGATAGTCATCACCAATCTTTCCTTCTCCTAACACAGGAGAGAAGAATACATGGTTAGATATAAAATTTACATAATGATTCAAAAATAATAATGGAAAATTTTGAAAAGAAGATAGAAATATTAGAACAAAAAAGAAAGCTTCCTTTTTTTTCCTTCCCAAAATAGGGAATTTGCAGGTAATTATATTTCTATTAACATTCAAACAGATCTTCCCAATCATTTTAATAACTTGATTTTTAAAACTGCCTTTCTATAATTCATGCTCCTGGGTATTTAGGAACTGATGTTCCCTCAAAGAAAACAAAAGTTAACTGGAAAAGTTAAAGGACCCACAATGTGTATCCTCTGGGCCTTGAACAGCAGGAAAGTTCCCAAGCTTAAAACAGAGCTATTTGAAGGAAGTTGTATAGACTGGTATGCAAAATTTATCCAATAACCTTATTCTATAAAGCCTAAATTGTAAAGAATTAAAAGAAAACATATTCATTACCATTATAAGCCATCCCAACATCCTTTAGAAACTGAATTTTGATTTTCTTGAGTATGGCCACAACAACCTTCATATTTTTCCTTTCTTCAGGCAACTTAGTTGTACAGGTTAGAGCTAATCCCATGATAGATGATAAAGCGTTCACTTTATCTGTGAAATGTTCCTCCTCTCTTAACAAATTGGCATCCACAACGTCATCAATTGTTCCATTGAAGAGGGACTTTTTCACCCAATCCTTCAAACTCATTTCAACAGAAAAAATTTCATCGGTAGGTTTCTTCCTTGTGAAAGTTTCCATCAATAAAATACCATAACTATAGACATCACCTTTTTGAGAAACAATTCCAGTCGATCCATATTCTGTATGTAAAACATGATCAAATGTTTTAGTTAATGTAACATCATTAATCATCAATAGAAAACTAAAAGATTGAAGCAACTGTATATACAGAAACATAAATATGAATAAGAAGCAAAAAATACCTGGCGCCATATACCCAATAGTAGCAAGTGTCTTAGTTTGTCTTATAGAATCTTCTTCTCCCAAGAGTTTGGCAAGGCCAAAATCTCCAACATGTGCAACCATGTCATTGTCTAGCAGGATATTACTTGGCTTTAAGTCACAATGGATCACAGGTACCGAGCAGCCAAAATGGAGATACTCTAGTGCTGATGCAACATCAATCATTATGTCAATTCTTTGTAGGAGATTGAGAAAATAGTTATAGGAATATAACCATTTCTCAAGGTTGCCGTTAGGCATGAACTCAAACATTAAGGCTCTGAAGTCAACATTAGAGCAACTACTAAAGACCTTGACAAGATTGCGATGAAAAATATTGCGCATTGCTTCACATTCAACATCAAAACTCTTGTAGCTGTCCTCTGAGTGCATATTGAACACTTTTATTGCAACATTCATCCCATCTGAAAGTGTTCCTCTATACACAGACCCAAAACCCCCTGAACCAAGCAAGTTGCATTCATCAAATCCATTAGTTGCTTGTAAAAGTTCATTGTAGGAAATTCTTCTCCATTTTTCCAGAGGCAATAAATCTTCGTTAACAGGCAGATTTATACTCTTTTTTCGGCATCTTTTAAGGAGAATAAAGAAAGTTGCTATCAATATTATTGAAGCAACTACTGGTAAAACATATTTCAAAACATGCCAAGGAGTCATCTTCGATTGTCTACTTTTACAAGGTGGAACTTGTAGTGCAGGTGAACCGCAAAGTCCAGAATTATTCATAAATGATTTAGCTGAGAAGTTTCTGAAGGGTCCTCCAATGGGGATTTCTCCTTCTAGTCTATTGAAGGACACATTAAAATGATTGAGAGAGGAAAGTCTCTCCATAGATTTGGGAATGACTCCAAAGAGATTGTTGTTGGATAAATCCAAGGATTCCAAACTTATCAAATCACCAAATGATTCAGGAATATAACCATCAAATCTATTATTAGATAAGTCTAGAGAAATCAAATCCTGGAGTTCTCCAATTGAACTCAAGATTTCACCTGATAACAGATTCCTTGACAAATTCAAATGTGTCAATACTTTCAGTTTCTCAATGCCCAGTGGAAGGGAACCATTCAAATAATTTGAGGACAAGTCTACCTCTAAGATATCATTAAGGCTCCACAAGGATAAGGGTATTGTCGAATTCAATTTGTTGGAGTCTAAGTAAAGATACCTCAGAGAAGTCAAATTCGCCAAACAAGTTGGTATAGGACCATGGAGCATGTTGCCACCTAATGATAGGTTATATAATCTCTCTAAACCACAGACACTTGGTGGGATAGACCCTTGTAATTGATTACCATCAAGAAGCAAACCCTGAACATTTCGTAGCGTTCCCATTGTTGCTGGAATAGATCCACTCAATTGATTATTTGAAAGGTCTAAAGTTGTAATATTGCTTAAGTTACCAATTTCCCTGGGAATGCTACCTGTAATTTTGACACCTGAGGCATAGAAAAACTGAAGAGATGTAGACAGATTTGAGATAGAACTTGGAAGAATGCCTTTCAGTGGATTGAATGATACGTTCAAATATCTCAGATTCCTGCAATTTGCTAAAGAAAACAGAAAGCTCCACTCATGTGTTGAACCTTCAGTGATCAAATTATTAGATGCGAGGCTCAGCCGCTCAAGGAATGTTAAATTGCCAAGTGTATTCGGGATAAGACCAGAGAATGAGTTTTCTTCTAGTGCTAAGATTCTGAGCTTAGAGGCACTGGAGATAAAATTGGGTATATTGCCGCTGAGATTATTTCCCCATAGTCTAAGCTCCTCAAGATTTGTAATTGAGATCATAGAAGGTATTTCACCTGTCAAAAGGAACAAATACATTATTCTACAAGTTTTAGGTTGCCTTATTGCATTATATGTAATTCTATGGTTCAACTAAAATGAATGTTTTGAGTAACTTTACTAGGAATAGAAAAAGACAGCAATTGTCAAAATCAATGCTCTATATATACATATTTGAACTTTCATACTTATCTTTTCTATGATTAAAACCTTTGTAATGCTTTCTATGATTAAAACCTTTGCAATGCTATGAATATTACTATTCTTTAAGTTCAAGACAGAAACATGAACCTTACACTTTCAAGTTACGATGGCATAATATGGGTAACTTTGCTAGTGAAAAAATTGTTGTCTTATCCTATCATCAGTGATGTCTTTGCTGAATCATAACACTTTATTATCTTATTTTTACACTATGTAACAAACAAAGGATATCATAATAAATATCATAGTAATCATATCATCTTGCTCAAACTTTGAACTAGGGACTATTGAATATTGTACTAACAAGAACCAAATTCTCATCAGAATTTACTTCAAAATTACTTGACCTATGAATGTAAAGATACTAATATGGATCAAATCTGAATGTATTATTATGATTCTCCTATTATTGATTTTATGATTATTTCTTTTATATTAATTCTTACAACATATGTTAGAAAATGTTGCCAAATGTTCATAAAGTAGATTACCAGATAGACTATTGTTGTTCAGAGAAATTTCTTTTAAGGAAGATATGTTGAAGATGGAAGGTGGGATGGGACCAGTTAGACGCATATGCTGGACAGCCAATATCTCCAATGAATAAAGATTTCCAATTTCCCATGGGATTTCCCCTGCAAGCATAACAAAGACCAAAGGAGCAAAATCTCTGTATTATAAAGCTATCGACTTTCTTAACGTGTTCACAAAAGGAAATTATTTGCAAAATAAAATAGGTAAAAGCATATCTAAAGCGATTAAATTTATCAGATTGCTTGTTTATGTATTATTCCCAAAAGGGGATACAACGTTTATGCAAATATCAGGGACAAGGTTCCAACTGTAGTTTAGTACCATATAATGCATAAGACTAAATATAGAAGTAAAAACTCTTACCTGTTAAATCATTTTCACGTAGATTCAGTCGTTTGAGGCTAGTCAAATTTCCAAAACTTCTTGGAATGGTTCCATTGAATCGATTAGTTGACAGTGATAAATTCTGAAGATTGCTACATTCACCAATACTTGATGGAATATGACCGGATAATTCATTCAAGGAGATAATAAGCACCTCAAGTTTGGAAAGATGATTGCACATTTTATCTGGTAAACTACCGGATAGACTATTGTTGAAGAGGATAAATTTTGTCAATGAAGAAATGTTAAATATGGAAGGTGGAATCCCACCAGTAAGACCCCCGTTATTTTCTGCGGCAAATATCTCCAAATTAAAAAGGTTACCTATTTCCCGTGGAATTTCACCTGCAAATACAAATAAAAGTTCAATTTTTTTTCCCACACTTGGATAATATATCGAACAACTCTAACGCATCGCCAAAAAAACTGATAAACTTTAAGCAGAAAGAAAGATGAAAAAGAAGCATACCTTGTAAACTATTTCCACTCAGGTGTATTTCTTTCAGCCAAGTTAAATTCCCAATGCTTGTTGGAATAAATCCATTGAATCTATTATTAGACAGCGACAAAATTTGAAGATTGGTACAGTCACCTAAACTTGAAGGAACACTTCCAGAAAACCCATTGAAAGCCAAATGAAGAACCTCAAGCTTGGGAAAATACCTACAAAAGTCATCTGGGAAATCACCAGATAGTTCATTAGATGTTAAGTCCATGATTTGCAAAGAAGACAAGTTATAAATTGTCGAAGGGAGATAGCCGTTAAGCTTGTTGCCGCTCAAGTCGAGAGAGAGGAGAGAAGAAAGGTCCCCAAGGTGCGGAGAAATGGTTCCTGTAAGATTCATGCTGCCAAGATTCAAGGAGGTGACTCTTTCAGGGCTAGAACTGCATGAAACACCAACCCAGTTGCAAACAGAGGTAGAGCTGGTCCAATTGTTTGCTAATATGGTGTCGGAATCAAGGCTGTCCTTGAATTCGAGCAGTGCGTATTGATCTGTAGTGAGGTTTGCTGCAGTTATAACAGCTAAGCTTCCCATGAAACATTGTATCAACAAAAGCAAAAGGAAATTGAAGCATGAATCATCCATGACTGTGGGGGTGCATGTTTAGCAAAGAGTAGCGAGATGAACTTTAAATATAAACGTAGCTCGGTTCCTCGTTTCTATAATTGAAGCAAACATGCAGAGTGGGAAAGCTGGTGGGGAAAAGCAAATGTGAATGGTATTGTTTTGTCGTAATTTCGTGCACGCCGCCTGGATTGGAACAGTCTCCCTACCCAACAAAGTTTCTTTTTCTCTGTTTGTCAGCAATGATGGATACAGATTACTTGCTATATAAACTATCCAGGAAACTTATTAAATGCAAAGAACCTAACATTTACTTCCATTTAGAAAAATATGGCACGAGCAGGTAAGCCTGCTACCCCATCTCGTTGACCATAGTCATTCCTCTGCAGTCTGAACAATCTTTTTATTGCCAATAGTAACCAAGAAATCTCCATACGAATGAAAGGCTATGGTTAGCTCAATTAGTCAATATGTAGTACTAAAACAGGGAAAAAAAAAACAAACAAAATAGAGAGATATTTACAGGAAACAAATGAAATGAAATAAAATATTCTATATAAAAGAAAAGAAATGAAATATGTTCCTTGATCTGCAATTGCAAGAAAACTGCTCCCATTTGCTTTAGAAGTCAAAATTGACAAAGGTTGAACTGATTATAACAGGAAACAAAATTGACGTTGGTGTCTACGAGCCCTGTGGCGTGTCCTGAAGTTTTGCCTTTTTGATCACTAAGGCTGAACTGATTGTAACAAAATTGACTTTTAATCTTTTGGGACAAGTCCATATAGAAGACCTGTCCATGTTGACCTAAAGACAAACCAGCTCCAGATGGAATTGGAACAGTGCTTTACTGGCTTTGATCTTAGGCCTATTGGTGAATCCATCGTGAAAGCAAATGATTTAACAGCTTAAGAAAGGGCTTCTTTTTTCTTGGGCTTATATTTGATTTTCTTTTTGCTTTGGGCAAGACTTTGTTCTTTCAAGCAAAATCGGGGTGAATTAGAAGTTCCATTTCCTGCAATGTCGATGGCACAATGAACCTATTTGCTGTGCCTTAAACCCCTGTTTTCTTTGATCTTATGGCCCTCAGACATTCAAACTAGAAATCTAAGCACCAGGGGGAGGTGACAATATGAGATTGGACATGATCCAACAATTCATCATCAACACTGGTGAAAAGCAGAAGGAAAAGTGAGATTCATGTCAAGTCGTCACTGTAAGACAATCTTTTTAGCATCTTAATGTCATGAAAAATGTTATCCAAATTACAACAATTGAACAATAGCAGCCTAAACACTGTCTCCTTCTTCCTTGATAGCCAACTTATTGTTTGCAAGTTTGAGTTAGAGTTGGTTTGGTTCAAGGGTCAAGGCCCAAGTGAAAGTGAATACTATGGACCCCTTGCTGGCAGAGCGGTGTGACAAAGAGGACTGGATTCAGGGATCAAGATAGGCCATGAGCTGGGTCAAATTATTTCATTACTGCAATGGTCTGGCCTTATAACCCAATACTGGCTGCAAGATTTGGTATTGAATGCTTGAATCTGGAAAGTGTAGCTGTCATATTTGATTCAGTTTCACATGCGTTTAAATTGTACACGCGTTCAAACCCAAAAAACAATAAAATATTGTATGAGAATCAACAAAATCAAAGATAACAGCTGGATTGGTTAAACTGGATTCATGCTAAATTTATTCCTCCACTATGGAAAAATATTAGTAGCAACTTGGAGTCTTTTGACCAAATGATGATAAATTAAGGTAAAGCTATGGTCCTTTCTAGAAAAAAGAAATGGAGAGTATGATGAAAAGTACTTGAAATTCACAGGTGCTCCAATTTTGAAGATGATGGTGATTAGTTGTAGCCCATGAAGGCTCAAGTTTAACAAATCACATAACCCATGAAGAATTACCTGTCATTTTCTCCTCCAATTACTCCCAATAAAAGCTATGCATTTCACAAGGCCTTTTGGTAGAAAACCACTCTCAACATTTTTAACTCTTTGGGTGTAGCTTAATTAGTATATTTAACAGTAGGTTTTCCTTCTTAAATAGTAGATTTGAAATCCAAGCTCTATTGTTTTTTCCTTTCCTCTTATCTGATTTCAACTACAATTGACCATCTTCAAACTAGTTTAAATAATTTCTAGCACCTGAATTTGTTTTCCTCATTCTTTTTAATATCATTCTAGTATTTAATTATGAAAAGACAACAGTTTACATGCTGGTTTGTTTTTTAATAACAAAATAAAGAACATAAACCAACAAAAAAGAGTACAATGAACAGTATTCAAACAACAGGAATAATGTCCTTAAACCTCACCAGTCACCAACCTCATTTAAACCTCAAGCCGAAAAACAGCAAAGATCCCAACACCAACATTGAAGTCATTTGAAGACTTCAAATTGAAGGATTTCTTTCTCTAAAAAAAGACACGAAAATCCTATAATTACCAACCTTCAAGGCTTCAACCCAATTCTATGGCATTCGGTAAACTGACCAATACACCCTCATTTCATAACAACTAAAAGATATTAGAGGGGGAGAATTTGAAGGCATTAATGTCATTTTAAGTTCCTGAAGAAACCCAAAAGGCCTAAAGGGCCGAAACCATAGAACGCGGCCCCAACTTTCAAAAAGGACATACCCCCCACTTCCTCTGTTTTCCACTCTGGAGTCCAGCCAAGCAGACAGCAGTCTTTTACATTTCCAACTCATCAAAATAAAAGGTTAAAGAAAGAAAAGGAAAACACAAGAAATTTTTTCTAGAGAGTGAGATCTTAAGAAAGGCTTAATAACCTTGAAACAACCCGTATATCACTCTCTCTCATATTTCCTTGAAGTAAAGCAAAGGCGAAGCAAAGAAGAGTGCAACAACGGTGGTTTTGAGAAGTGTGAAAGATGGCTGGTTACAGAGCAGAGGATGACTATGACTACCTTTTCAAGGTGGTGTTGATCGGTGATTCAGGAGTGGGAAAGTCCAATCTGCTCTCGAGGTTCACCAGGAACGAGTTTAGCCTCGAGTCTAAGTCCACCATTGGCGTCGAGTTCGCTACTCGTAGCTTGAATGTTGATGGCAAGGTTATCAAGGCCCAGATTTGGGACACTGCTGGTCAAGAAAGGTCTCACTTTTTTACTATTCCCTTGTCTTCTTTTCTTGTTTCTTGATCTGGGTATCTTTTGTTTTGAGCTGATTTTGCTAACAAAGATGAGCAAATATCAAAACGGAATTGGGTGTTTGTTCTTCTTGGAGATCGTGTTCTGGAAATGTTTGGCTGCTTGGGAAAGGAAAGCAACTTTGATTCTGGAAGAGTTTGATTTTATCTGAAATGGGATTTAAGAAGTGTTTTCTTTACCTATATATTACAAAAAGAAGTTTCTTGCATATCTAGATCTGTGAGTAACATGTGCCTAAATGGTGTTGTGGTGGTTGTTTTTTTACAAATCTCTTGTTTTCCTAATAGCTTGGTTTTGAATAGACGAACATAGATTTGAAGTGCGATCAGCAGATCTTGACGTTTCTGCATCATGTTATATGAGTTATATATATTTCTTTTGCAGTTTTTATCAGTGGCTTGACAATGAGTAAGAAAGGAAGTGTTTATGATTTGCAGTAATATGTTTGCTTCCTGCTAGGCATGGTTTCGGCTTGATGCTAGAGCTAGATTGCACTGAGAATTTAGTTTACTCGCGTAAGTTCTGTAACAAGTTGGTTTTTGAGAGATTAACGTCATCTGCCTGATAATGCCAGTCACAACCATCATCTATTAGTCTTGGTTACTTCCGTGCTCCTGATTTTGTCATGTGTAGTCACAACGAGATGATCATTGCTTATCTGTATCTTGTGTCTCTTTGTGTGTATGGAATCTGCAAGTCTAGGGTTTAGCATTAAACGTGGCTTGACATTGCTGGTTGTTACAGGGACCTTGTAGTCACCGTGTAATAATGGAAGAAATTGCCTGAACAAGTAAATAGATGTTAGTTGTTGCAGTAAATAGATGTTGGTTGTTAAAGGGATCTTTTAGTCATGTTGTGGTTTTACAGTTCAGGATGTGATGGGAAAGAGTAGTTCTTCAATTATTTTATTTATTTATTATTTTTCTTCTCTGCCTAAAGTTGGTACTAACTGTTTCTTTAGGATTCTTTTGCATCGTGGAACACTTTACACGGAGACTGACATGCTATTATTTACTACTGAATTTGGTGGACTACTAGCTTGCTTCACTCAGCATGTTGCTATAACATTTTATTGAACAACTCCTAAATCTTATGTTTAGATGAGATACTCTGTTGTCCAATGTAGACTTGACAATGATGTTGGTATTTTAGCCTGTTAAAATAAAAAATGTTCAATAGGAAAGTCCCTTGGCCCCTAGAGCTAAGCGCCCCATTGTAGGTATATCATTTTACCTTTCTGTTGCCAGAAGTGGTTAAAAAACCATTCTGCAAAGCCCCTTATGGTTACCACCATTATCTTGTGGTGCAGAGTGCGGTTGCACTAGCATGATCACTGCTGCCGCCAACATGCTAGCCTGGCACTGCCCTTTGCTCCTGCTGTATAATCTTTACCATCTTAGCTGCCACATCATCACCAACTAGTGAGTTCAATCATCCGTTATTGCTGCCAACACCAATTTGACAGTTATTATTGCAAATGCTGCCTGCCACATTGTCTCCCCAGCCAGACACCCATCTACCATATTCTATTCTGTCATATATCCAAATTTTAAACTCACCCCGGAGTGGCTGGGGAATTCCCTTTTTGCCACTATAGCTCGTTCCACCTCCAAGACCACCAAATCTTAGTTGACAAATAACATGATTCCATGAAGCATACTCTCATCTATTGTAGTTCCAATGTACTTAAGTTTTCAAACCCTAAGATTTGAAATAGTTGGATTTTCATTCCTTTAATATAAGTTTCTACTTTATTTCCCAATCTTCCTCCAAGAATGTTGGATGAGGCATTAAATTGAAGTTCTCATTGAAAAAATGATGAAAAATAATTATAAGGTTAGTAAGCAGAAAACTACCATTTCTAACTGAAATGTGGGGGCTTCGAGATCCAAAAGAGCAAGGACACAAGATTTCCTTGTTCAAATAGGATGTAAGGCTACTATATGTGTTTTCTGAGGTGGTTCATTGATTTAAAAAACAAAGCACAAGGCATCATCCTCTTCCTTGGGTTTACAGAAAGAAAAGGAAAGGAACAGATGAGGATAGGCCCTGAAGAATAGCGAATACATCTCACTCAGCGAGAGTTTGAGTTGAGGTTTACAATATGTTTACAGTTCGGGTTCAGCTAAGGGTGGTTGGGTAGAATGCTTTTTCTTCATAGATTGCACTGTTGTAGTTTTACTATCGCAGAAAAAGAAAAGACTATGATTGAACCTTTGATTTCAACTCCTTGATCTTTAGGGACATGGGTATAGAGCGTGGTTAAGGATGATGAGGTTCTTAAATGGCTCGATACTTTGTGATGTATCCTCTTTATACCATAAACATTGTTCTTTTGTACCGAAATGAGTGTTGCAAATCAATTTGTTTTAATTTTAGACCTTTGACATTTTTACTTGTAGCAATCATTTGTTGTGTTCTTCTGATTCTTTTGTATTGTATTCTGAACTGCTCTTTTCACACTTATAGGTATCGTGCCATAACAAGTGCCTACTACCGAGGAGCTGTTGGTGCACTTCTTGTGTATGATGTTACGCGGCACTCCACATTTGAAAATGTTGAGAGGTGGTTAAGAGAGTTGAGGGATCACACGGATCCCAACATTGTAGTCATGCTCATTGGTAACAAATCAGATCTTCGTCACCTTGTGGCTGTCTCAACCGAAGATGGGAAATCCTTTGCTGAGAAAGAGTCTCTCTACTTCATGGAAACTTCAGCTCTGGAAGCTACTAACGTGGAAAACGCATTTGCTGAAGTTCTTACTCAGATCTACCATATTGTGAGCAAGAAGGCTATGGAGACAGGTGACGAAGGGGCTGCTTCAGCTGTTCCTTCCAAAGGCGAGAAAATCGATGTCAGCAAAGACGTCTCTGCAATGAAGAAAGGCGGGTGCTGCTCAAGCTAGGATGTTAACCTGAAGTCGATTGTCTTAAGGATGTGGCTGGGGGTTTGTTTCTGCCGCACGGATTTCTTTGTAAAACTTGGTTTTGTAAAATTTTTCTCAAAAAGGTACCTACAGTAGGGGAGATCGGCCGAGATTGATTTAATTTACATTCAAAATTTTTCCTGGTGGCTGTTATAACTTATTTTTAGTAGACAAGAGGCGAATGAGGAGCAAGGTATTACACTATTGCATTTAAATAGGTGCTTAGAAAAATCTGTTGCCTGAGAACAGTTGTTCCCAGCTCTCATATTGGAATTACCATATCTAGTCTTTTTCTTTCCCTTCCCAGGCAGACCCAAAATGAATGAATGAATGAATGAATGATGGTACTTATCCTTCTCTCCCAAGAGTTGGTTTTTTGAGTTTGCATGATTTTATCCTATTAAGGCAGGGCAAACTACTTGTAAATTAGTTCACAACCACAACCCCATATCCAAATGCTGAGATTTGCTGATAGTGTTTTTTTTTCTTACATTAACGGCTAGCCCTAGTTAGCTAAGCTGGCATTTGTCTTAATTTATGTATCCCTATGCAATAATGGATAAGAAGAAAATTAAAAAAAGTATACATCTCATTGGTGACGTTACCCTGACCTCTTCTATAAACGTGTAAGACGTAGAGTTGCAAATCAAGACTTAATCTAAAAAATAAATAAATATTTCAAATTAACAACCACTGCTTACAGATTTAAGAGATTGTGATTTAAAATAAAAAAAAATTGACTGAATCTTAATTATTAACCAATAAAAAATAATTAAAAGCTTTGAACTTTGATATCAACTTGGGTCCCTCAATCCCTCTTCTCTGCCTCAACTGCTCCTTATATTAGTACTTTTCTTCTTTTTTTTTTAATTTTTGGATGTCAGGGATTATAAAATTGCAATTTTCTTTGCCTTGCCTTTGGCTTAGCTGGGGGAAAGCTTAAGATACAAGCAAAGATTAGCTTATAGCTTATCTAAAACCATGTGAACCTCTGTAAATGTACTACTGACCTGTATGATGTTTGAGTGATTAAGAACCGAAGCTTATAAAAATGGGTTGTATTTTTCCAGCCATACCCATCACCGAAAAGTCAAAGTTTTCAGTTGATTTGACTTTATGGTATAGCCGGCCAATCATTTGAACTTTCATCCAATCAAAAGCATTAGAATCTTCCCATATTCAATTCTCCTTTTTCTTGTGAAAGTCGTGACCATCCAATTTGTCCTTGGTAGGCAAGATGTAGATGAAAATTGCAGCTTATATCGACCCAATCTGAAGGGGTCATTTTTACGCTTGTACACATCCAAACTTCTAAAGCCCGGCAATTTGCAATAAGATCCAACGACGAGTGGTGTTCATGCCCCAGTCTACGGGCATATAAAAATCAATTTACAAGTACATAAATGATTGAGATTGAATCTTAATATATAATAATTTACGGCACCACGTTATGATTTGATTTAATGTAAAAAGTAATAACTTGTCTGACAAGTTGTAATAGGGAAAATGAGGGAAGTCTAAATCGGCTATTATCGCCACTTTAGTCAAGCAGGAGTTCAAATTTGAGAAGTAAGAAATACTGGCTGTGAGTTCAGTTTGCACGGAAACGAACTACTGTCTGATAGTAAAATTTTCAGATTTACTTTAAGTTAAAAAATAGAGTAATTTATATTCAATCAAATTACGTACGTAGACGGCAAATGATGTTGGCTACAACAATGTAACGACAGAATGAGGAATTCGGAATTTTTTATTCATTTACTACACCGAAATCAAGGCAAATTAAACTGTAAGAGAAGAAAAAATATCAGAGAAAATTCAAAATGTGCTTGAAGGGATAGTGTAAGAGACTATAAAAATAAATAAAAATTTTGGTTTTCCCTTTCTGTTTTTCTCCTTTTGTCTGTCTCCGTTTTTCTCTTTTTCGTATCTTGTGGCACACGATGCGCACGCCGTTGAAACCAACGACTCCTCCGCATACTTGCAAATTGCTAAATTAGCCACCTGTCAGCAGATCCCCACCTGTGGTCCCACATTCCGTTGGTGCCTGAACACAAACGAGCACTCGGGCAACTCGCCCAAATCGGCGAATAACGACTCGTCCTCTTCCCTCATCGGGAAAATCATCGCCACGTCAGCTACGCTATTATCCCTCTCCGTAAATATCGGGCTCTCCAACACCGTCGACGACGTCGTTTCCATCTCGCCAAACCAAGCGAATTCATCCCCCGTGGTAAGGATGGAGTCGTCCGTCAGATCAGCGAACTTCTCTTCGGTTCCGAATTCCTGTTCCGTGTCGGGCTGCGACGTAGATGGCTCGGCCTTTGCCGCTGTTGTGGTTGTTGTCTCCGTTGCTGTTGCTGCTGCTGCTGCAGCAGCTGCCGCCGCCGCAGCTTGTTTAGCGGCGGTGGTGTTGTTTCTAGAGGCAGGCCAAGGATGATTGTGTTCGCAGGAGTACGTTATCACTAACATTGTAGGGTCCACACGGCTCCTCTCAACTTGTTTTCTTGCTGGACATCCCTTGGAGCTACTACACCGGTAATAACCTCTGTCGTATAATCAAAACAGAAACCTTAATCACCGGTTGATGTGTAATTGACGCTTCGATGCAGATAAACATTGGTTAAATCACTGCTATTTGCTTTAGTTGCTTACCTGGGGTAGGGAGAGCCTTTGATGGGCTTCTGGCCGTACTTTCGCCAAGCCCAAGAATCCGACGGTGGAGCGCTCTCGCCTTTAAGGCGGGAACCTTCAACGTCCTTGATTGGCACTGACACCACTCTTTTCTGTATGGATCGTCTACTGTAACAAAACTCCATTACGTTAAAACTAAAGATAAAAATGCAAACAACGAACTTAACAGAATTTTGAGTATTTTTAAGCCAAAAAACCAACAAGGTAGGGAAAAATTACCCTTTTTTAGGAGAAGCGAGTTTCATGTCGTTGAAAGTGGTAGAAGGAGGTGATTCGGCGCCGTTTTCAGATGAAACGTTGTCGTTTTCTTCTAATTGTTGTTCGCTAACAAAAGGGTTGTTGGCCTTGTTGAAACTACCATCCATGACGATCAGAGAGCTTGATGATGAGAGAGAAGTTGATGATGCGTGTGACGGTGGCCGTTGATTAATCCTGGAGGAGGAGCAAAGCGAAGAAGAATAAGGAGAGAGAAAGGGTTAGGTCGAAGAAGAAGAAGCAACTAGAGAGGAGAGAGTGGTCCTTTTAAAAATGGGGGGGCGGCATGTTGACAGATTGGGTTTTGGTATTTCTTTATAAAGGACGTGCAAGCAAATGTGATATAATCCTAAACTTTATTATAATCCAACTTGAAAATGACCCTTCTTTTCATTATTTTCACCTTCTATTTAATATACACCTCTTTGTTTTTTTTTATTTGAATTTTTTAATTATTGGTTATTATATTATTCAAAGCACATTGATTAGGGTTCCCACTGTTCATCATCTTTTCTTATATGAGAATTGCCAAGTACCCACCCCCGTTCCTCACTATTCTGGTTGTCTTCTTTCTTTTATAAATATATAGCATGTTCTTCTATATTTTCTCTTTTTTTTTTTGGAGGGGTTGGTGTTGTTAGAAACTGTCTCTTCTACAAATGCCTAACCCTGAATCTAGTATATAGACCAAGCATTGTTTTAGGTTAATTAGATTAGTTACTAGTACAGCTTTTGGGCAGCATGAGCTTTAGAATTGAGTTCTGTGGTTAGCACTTAAAAGGTTATTTTTTTTTGTTATTATTACTTTGTTTTTTAATTAAATATGAACTACAGATAAAGGTTCGGCTTACATGTATTCATATTTGTAAACATAAAATGTAATTATGTAATTTTCAGTACGCATTTCTATTAAAAAGAAAGAATTGTATATATGGTCTATGTATTAAATTTGCTAGTTTCTTTTAATTAAAACTTTGGGAAAAAAAGAGGTAAATTAGAATTGACACTTAATTAATTTAATACTTGCTTGACATTCATTAATCGTGCTAGGACTGTAAGAAACAAGAATCTGTCTTTGATATTTTGAGGCTCCTAAAGAGACCAGCTATCTCTTCTAATCAAACTCACACACATAGAAAAGAAAAGAAAGAAAGGAAAAGGAGCACTTTGATTCAGTTCACATGGTCTTTTCGTAACAATTGACGAGAAAGTTATCCATTTGCTTAATTTATATACTATCTAGTCAATTATAATAACACAATTCAATGATGGTGACTTCATCAACTTTGGCCTTGTCTTAATCTTAACTCTCTTCATTCCTTGGGTACTAACCCCCCCTCCCCTCCTAACCAACTCTTACCCTTGTCTTCACTTCCATTTCTTTGATTTTTTCTCCTTCATTATTAAGAAAATGGCTTATATACTTGAAACTCCTCATGAACACTGTTGCTGATTATTCTACTAATTGATACAAGTATACAATACTCCTACTTTCATAATTGAGATTCCCCCAGCTCTCACTCCAATTAAAATATAGAAAAGCCTCTCCCTATTACAGAATAATGGATAAGTGGCATATTGATTTGTGAAAAGTTTTAGGGACTTGGAAACAACCATTTGATGAGAGGCTTTCGATGAGGACAATATATAATTTAGTCCTATCGCAATGATTTAATCGTCAATATTTGGTTCGATTATGAGGATGTAATCACGGCCATATGCGACTAGAAAGATATACATTTACCTTTTGTAATTCAAAACAATGTTTGATTTTGATTCTTGGTTAATGTGGATTTATACTTCCAAATAGATAATGAGGATTGGAACTTAAAAATGGAAAAAATCCTACATTGTTGACTAGGTCACTCCTTGGACTGTGTCTCTGCCCAACAGGGAAAGGGATGGACAGAGGCAATTGGGTGATTTGTCACATCAACAATATCACAAGACTTTAATCCTTCTAGAGTTCATTGATGCGTGAAGCAATGAGAGTATGATGATTTTTAGTTTCTTCTTCTTATAATTAATACGTTTTAAATTTTTTAATATGAGCATTGAATGACTCTTATTAACCGCACACTTTTATATTCACTGTTCCCATCTCTGACTTCCCACACCTACGGCATCTGCCATGCCCCTCTCGACCCCCTCAAAAAGAAAAAAAAAAGCAACAAAATGGGGAGAAAATATTACATTTATTATTTAATTGAAGAATTAGAAACTTCCCCATGCCTTCCTCTTTCACATCTTATCTTGGAACTCCCTCCAAACTATGAGCAAACCAGGATCTATTATACTTTTTAGAGACGACAATGCATGACATTTTTTTATTTAGAACCCGTTTGACATATGCAAATGATGATGGTTTTTTTATTGTACAAAGATTAAGATAAAAAACAAACCCATACCCTGGTTTGCTTGTATTCATAAAATCTTTTGGATCTCAACATCCAATGGAATGTATTTCACATGCTTTCTAGATCCATGTAATGTGGGATCAAGATCACTACAAAGTAAACCAATCAAGGCATGCACGATCGAGGTGGATACCTTGCTTCATTAGTTGCAAATCAACACTTTGCCATTCCTAGACTCTATCAATATATCACCACAAGATTGTACAATGTCCTTTTTTTTCTTCTAGTTTAACATGTAGGGATTAATTAGGTAAGCATGGTGCATATCAGTTGGTCTTCAGACCAAGAAACCAACTTGATGTGAACTAAGTTGAATTGATGGCCTTTCATGTTGAGGCATTATCTAAGATTATAGGTCAGGCAGCTCTTTAGTTAACTGAAACTCTTACTTGCCTGGAACCATTTTGAGCTTTGATTGGGGCATAAAGTAAGTGACAACTTCAGCCAATGGGTTGTCGAAAGCCTTGACATATAACTGTTGGACCGCCATAGCCATTCAAGGAAGGCACCAAACTCTTATTACAGCTATATTCTCTTGTCATATATAGCTTGTATAAATGACAATTTTTTTTAAAAAAAACCCCCACAATTTTCATCATCTTCCGGGTCACATCAATTAATATAGTAATGGACGGTCAAGATGCTTACAACATCTAATGTAGACTCACTGTATATATAAACACCTTTATAGACTTCTTTAAAAGAAACCTGGGGCCAATCCTTGATTGCGTATATCCAATTCTCTCGTAATTAAAACGATTTATTAATGTATTAATACTTTAATTAACTCGATAGTGCTGGCCCTAGTTTGATTATAGTGATATATATATATTTTACAAAACAGGTTCTTTCGATATTTACAATGGTTTAATTCCATGGAATTGCAAAGTAATTCATTTGTTTTATGGATAGGGTTTTAAGCTGTCATCAGCTTTGGGTTCTTTTAATTTTTCTTTTTTGGTCATGTCACATCCAGATTGTTTTTTAATTTAATTTGGAGATTCATATGATGATTTTCTCCCAGGGGTCAGAGTTTCACTACCAACCGGATTGAATATATGTGCCATAAACATTTGAAGTCTACCTAAACTTGTAGATATTGAATATATATAGGCTGAGCAAGCATAATTATTAATTTTTGGACTGAATATGTTGTTGTCTAATTTGTAGAGGAGGATTATATAACGATATCAAAAGTGCAATCTCTCTTTTACTTTTTATCTTTTTTATTCTAAATTCCGAAAGAAGGATTTTCTCCTGGGCTCTGGGCGTCATCTAGGGTTGGACTGATGGTAAAGTTTGTACAAGATGGGCCCATTATTCGAGATGGATTTAATGGGTCACAATTTGCTCCAATTTCAAAGGATCTCATCCACTAATTAATTACCAACCAATAGCTTGATTTGTATTCTAACTACAGGTTGTATATTTTACTTTCTCCAGAATAGGGATCCAAAAATACCAAAATATGTTTTTCATTGTCCAAAACTTTGCAAAAGGAATATTCCAAAAACAATAGACTAAGTACTGGTAAATTTTAGCTCGAGATCAAGTAATCAATCCGTTGTCGTCCAGCGGTTAGGATATCTGGCTTTCACCCAGGAGACCCGGGTTCGATTCCCGGCAACGGAATTATTTTTCTGTGCTTAATTCTTTCTTGCCTATTTTTGTTACCCTTTCTGCAATCTTACGGCCTATTTTTGTTGCCCTTTCTGCAATAAGAAGATCTTTGTGATAAATAAATAAATGGGGCTAAACAGCTACTGCTGTGGTTTTTTTTTCTCCTTTTAAAGAAATAAACAGTGAAATCCGATGAGGGGATATACTGATTTGGTGGTGAGAAACTAAAACAAGACGAATATTGATTAAAATTCTTACATGTCTTCTCATGTTCAAAATCCTCCTCAGCATTATAAATGAAAACGAGAACCTAGCTAGGTTGTTAGACAAAACGTTAACATTTCCAACACATGGGCAAACCTTCCATTAATTAATAATGAATACTTCTATGTTACAAGCGTCTCCTCCCCCCCACCATGCTTTTCAATGGCCTTAAGAACAGCTTGAGTTATATCTTTGATATCAGTTGTTTGTTGGTCTTGAGCTACAGCAATGGCTTCCATTGAAAAGAAATGGTTGCATGAAACTCTTGCTTGAAGAACATTAAGACCCAGTTCATCAAAAGCCTCTAGTATTGACACCAACTTGTCCCCTCCTTTGTTGCAAGTCACTTTAACTACAAACTCTTCTCCAATCTTCTCCACCTTCACTTCCTGCTTAGATTTCATGCATATATATGAATTGAAAAAAGAACGTACTTATATATATACATTGTCACCAGACACCAGAGAGAAAAGCAGATCACCTTTGGGATTTGTACATGCTTCAATAGAGTTAAGTATTCGTTTTTGATAGCCATAAGGTTTTGATGCTCTCTTTGTATTTCTTCCAACTTGACTTTGAGTTTGTAAATGTGGAGAAAAACATTTAAGACGACGGAACTCCTTTTAACCTTCAAAAACAAGCAAAAGAAAAAGTGGGATTAACATCATGAACCTGATAAGTTTTTGGAATCCAAAGAATGATCACTTCTGATTTCTAAACCAAGATTAATTGGTATTGACAAAAAAAACAAACAAGGGGATAGAACAATAGTATATTTTTGTATTACAGATTTGGAGTTGGTGAGAGTTCGCAGAAGGTGAATCTTTCTGCGAGGTGCTGTTCTTCTTTGCAGCTTAGTTACCATCTCTTCTCTCTCTCTCTCTCTCTCTGTGGTGATCTCCCCTTTCTGTCTTTCTCTGTAAAATGTGTAGTAGTAAAGATTTGAATGTAGTGGCCTAGCTTTTATAGGATGGGAAAAGGGGATGAGTAGTTGAGAGGGTATGTCTTGGGATCCATAAATGCCTAGTTGCCATGTGCTTGTCTTATATGATAATGGAATTGAGCAGAAAAACTTAAGGATGGAGGGGAAGGAAAAGATGAATACTTTGCAAACACTAGGCAATTATTGGCATGGGTAACATGATGTTCTTCCTATAAGTTTTAATAACTCATAACTCTAGCTGATGTGGAATTATTTTGGAATATTAAAGGGAATAGTTGTGGAATTCTATACTTTAAAATTTTTTAATTTCTAATTTGGATTATGTGTTGGAATGGTTTTCAGCTGCTTCGTTAGGTAGCATATCATGTGACATCCTAGAATTGTTGGAAGTAGTTATGGTAACTTTAGAAATGAGAAAAGACAAGAATTTTATTAATTAACAGTAATAAGAGTAGAGTATTCAATTTGATATATATATATCCCTCTCCACTTTAATTAGATAGATTAACCAACAATAAAGTATGGACTAGCAAATACCAAGACATGAAACCTGGGGACAAAATAATACTCTATTAATAATGTAAGAGAACAAGGCCACTAGAGGCTAACAAGATATGCCAAAATAATAAGGCTCAAATTGAAATGATACACAAACTGGATTATTTGGTTGTCATATTCTCTGTTTCAGTTGGCAATATTTGCATGGGAAGGGATGTGGGAATTGAGTCAGATATGGCTGAGGAGCTAGATGGTCGCAGTCAGACTCTCAGAATCAGGCAATCAATCAAACCATAGGGCAACAGAGTCAGTCAATGTTTGTATATATCTATGCCGTGCTGCTGGTGAGGCATATTTCAGTCTTCACGGGCCAACTCTTATTGGTTTCTCTTTGTCCCCCGCAAAGGCCCTTTGCCTTGCCTGCTAGCTAGTTGTGGCCTTTGCAGGTCACATGCTCTGACACTCTCACTTCTGTTTTATTCTTTATCGTTCTTTCTTCTTCTGGGGGTTATCATATACCCTCTTTGAATCCAGCTGTCTAGCTATTCTGGGTTTCAAGTACGTACACCACACCCACACCCTTGTTTCAAAGGTGAAAAAGTGTTTCACCCTTGAGCTTTTCAGATTGAAAAGTTCGATCATTGCAGTTCTTTCCCCACCCACCCCCCTTCTCTTAGCATTTTTCCCTTCATTTTATGCCTCATAATACTCGGTTGGTAGTACTTCGTTTCGTTCTGAAACGTATTAAGGAGATATTTTGGATGTGTAGTTAAAACACATACAGAAGAGATCTCTGATAAACAACTAAAAAAGGGTGTGCAAAGTAAAAGCTCGATTCCTACAGTGCATTGTATGCCATATAGATTCTACTGTGACACCAAATAATGGTTATCCATAACCTAGATGTCCGCAAATCCTTGTTCCCTTTCGTAGTTTTAATAAGAAAAGTGCAAAGATAACATAAAAAAAATACTAGAAGTACCCATTAATAAAAGGAACAAGATTATTCTTGTGTGACAATAAAAGCATAATTGGCTGCATCTGGCTCACACACAGACATTTCATTACAATTTTCTATTCTTATAACGAATCATATCAAGTTATCCACAATGAACTTGAGAGGAAACTGGAAACTGATTGGAGATTCTTAACGACATTGGAAAAATATTACTACTGCACAAATGATTCCTTAATCCCCATTGGAGCGTCCTTCCCTACTATTCTGAATCCAAATAAAAAGGGCAAAACAATTGATAGATATGATAAAATATAATAGCAAAACCGTTGGTATAAACAGTGAGCGTAGAGTTCATGAGCTGTACCAAGATAAGGCCAAGTATATATCAGGGTTCTTTTGCCTATTATCGATGACCGAAGTTGTCCACTTCTCAAATTTTTATCATTTCTTTGACAAGCATGCAGCAGGAAGCAGCCAACAAACACACATAAAGGCAAAGAGGGCAAGAACCTTGGATTTTAGCAGCTCCATTACTTTGCGCCCCTCCTTAAATCACTCTCATTAGCTTTTGTTTGTTGCGTACTCTAGCGGCACCCCCTCCCCTCTCTTTTGAAACCCCATTTAGGGGTCCTTTTCTGTCCCTTTATCCTCCGATATTTCAATGTTTTAAACCCGTCTTTCCATCTGTTTCCTTTGTCCATTTCTGCTTGACGTCTCCCTCTCAGTTTTGTGAAATGAGGCTCTACTTTCTACCAAATTCTTGTCTAGATGTGGAAGCCCTGTTTCCCTTTTATCTTCTCGTCCAGGGAATCAGGAGTCACATGATCAGCTAACTGTCGAGCTTGCAAGCACTACTAAAGTTTTTACGTTGGGAATAAATAAAACAATTATTTAACCAAAACAAGGGGCAAAAACCTTCAGCCTGTCTTATTTGGTGTTCATTCTAGGATTGAATAATTTCCTTAGGACGGCTATATCCAGGACTATTTTGATGTCCAATGTGTTAAAGCGAGTCTTGGAAGCAGTATATCCGTAGAGATTGAAGATGAAAACTCCTTTTGTTAAAGTTTGTCATAGATTATTGGAAAGTACAAGCCTTAGAGGGATACCCAAACTGTTCTTTTGTTAAGAAATGAGGAATCTCAACTCTGTAAATTATCAGAAAGCTGAAAGTACTTCTACAGCCCTGCATTGTAGCAGTGTCAACAGTAGTCCTGTTATCACAGGACAAGATAAAAATTAGAAACAGCAAAAGAAAAACAAGTTGTCCTTGATTGCAGTGTAAATGATAGGATGAAAATTGGACTGGAACGTAAACTAATCTTTGGATAACCTTCGGAACAACACACACACAAACAAAGGGTATACGCTTGTTTGGGCCTCAAGACCCAGCATATCTGGACTTATAATAAACCGATCACGGTGTCACTATATCTAGACCTGGATCACCTCTTGGGCTTGTTTTAATTGGTGCAAGTAGAATTTCACTGCTTGTGATTAGGCCTAGATTCAAGTCGGTGGAAAGGAGTACTGAAATTTATTAGTTGCCGTCGTGGGCCAACTTCTTGTTAGGTTTCAACGTAATGAAATCATAAAATCACTTGCTTTCTCTATTATAGTAAATTCAATTTACTTTATTGATGCAACAATTTCCTGGACAGCTTATGTGATTATCAGATAATTCAAGTGCCAACAGAGGATTCTTTTTTTTTTTTATCCTTCTGGTTGGAAGTGCATAAAAGAAACTGTCTCCTTACTCTCTTAAGTTAAAGTGCATGCTGAATTTGCACGAACCCTACTGATAATATCCACAAATGACTTATTTTTAATAAAAAATGAATATTATTATATGTAAATTCAGGTGAATGGTACACATCGAGTTGTTTTAAAGCCTGAGGTTGAATTCTAAGGCTAACAGCTTTCTTATGGATGAAGAAGGTTGCGGTTATAAGTAGAATAATCAGTAATTGCCATATTATATGTGCACAATGCAGTACAAAAAGAATTAAGCCATGGGGATAAATGCAGCCTCGAGTGTCTGCATAAATCAACTTTTGGGGTCCATTTGGCTGCTTGACTACAGCCTTACAAAAAGGACAGCACGAGTAGATAATAGATCAGAACATTCTCCGGATCTTCCATATCAAAGCATCCATTACAGCTTATTCTCCAACCTTTCTTTTTCCTCTTTCCTTTTTCTATCTTTAGTGAGAATTTATTCATTGTCTAAACAAGATGAGATTAAGGACTAGTTTAATGGCCTAATCAAAATCTACAAAGTCGATTCGATATTTACTAGTGCTAGTGAAATATGTTGTGGTCCTGATGAATAACAAGGGGACCACATTGGTCACATGTCCAAGTGATACTCAATCCTGGTCATTAGTTTCTCACATTTTCCTCTATACATTTCACTGAAAAATATATGGAATTTCAAGATATGTACAATCAAGTGGCTGTGATTCACCCCAGAAAAAGCAACATTCATCTAGCTTGCAAAGTCGAACAGCAAAGAATTGTTCCATTGAATATGCTCCTTCCAGGAGGGCATAAATAAGGAAAGGGGCACTGTAGCAAACACAAGGCGAGTTCAGGGTGCAACTGCATTACAGGGCAAGGTCTCCATTGGCAGGCAGCCACTTACATGTGCACCCAAACTCATGCATTTATGTAGTGTGCCCTCTGCCAAAGGAGATTTGCCCGGCAATTCTTTTGTACTACTTACATACAATTAATCCCTTTATAATTTGATTGTCAATATCAAGATTCAAAGCTTTACCACAGTTTGATTTTATGCAATTTTTGTTTTTAATTACTTATGGCATCTTCTGCTCTAGAAAACATTAGACCGCATTCACGTGGAAAAGTATGTCTTCTTTATTTGTAAGTATGTTGTCATCTTCTTGTCGATAAACAGTGTAGCTAACAATTATTACTATAATTTCCTGCCTCTGCGGTCCAGATTCTAGACGTGTACTACTTCTAGAAGGTAATGCAAGTTTATATTTGCTACGCCAACGCCAATTTGGTTTGTTCTCTGCAGGTATGATTTAAAGAAGAATTGAAGAAATATATATATATGCAAGTTGTGATATGGGGCATATTCTCATTATATTCATTTTGAACAGCAGCACATTAAAATTGATTCTATGTCTAGGAGCAACTGCAAGGCCATGGACATGTCACGTCTCGAGCAAGTTAACAGTCGTCCCTACATATGACCCTCTAGGACAATGTACTTACTTTTTTACTTTTCCTTGTAAAAATTGGTTAATTGGGTTTAATTTGTTAGGATCGCTCTGTTCCTTATTTATGATGTTGTATAGGATTAAACTGAGGTTTAATTAAAGCATTTCATAATCTCTGGCCAATATTGTACCCCAAAACGAAATAATTTCTGGCCTTGAGAATGCAACACAGTGAATTCTTAACTCTGATTGAAGTACTGGTCTGCTCTAACTGGCCATTCCACCTTATTCTGTCATATATATTCCTTAAGTTCAAATTTCTCTTTTCAATTTCACCATTAAAGTAAAGCACAAAAAAAAAAAGGAAAAACTTGCAGAGGAAAAAAATTTGCAGTGGCCCTATCTAATTTTCTCGACCTTTGTTGGTCTGAGGAGCCAGTTTGTGGGCTTTCGTGAAAGTGATAAAAGATTGCCTCATAGTGATCACAGCTCAAAAACCAGCATCTTCCCCATGGAAAAAGTCTGCATTTGCAGATGCCTTGCCCTCTTGATTGAAATGGGCGAATAATCATGTACAGCATGTACAAAGGCAAGCCTTGAGAACGTACGTACGTGCAATCACGACTCATTTCTAAATGCTAACCCACGAACCGATACCATATTGTACATTTACATATTGTTCTTGGGATCAATCTTTGCAACTTATTACTATCCCATTTTTTGGTACAATTTACTATTCATTTTTAGTGTTAAGATAATTAATATTACAATAATTATGAACAACCAATTCTTTGTTACTATTATTATCTTCATAAAATATTCTTTATTAATTATATTATTATTTTCCTATTACTTCTTTTCATTTTTTTCTATGATATTACGTACAAAGATTATAAATTTGGCTAGGAAAAAAATAAAAAAAAATATTGGACTGGTAGATATTACTACAAAAAATATGATTTAATCTCTATGATTAATTATCAATATATATGCATTAATATAGGATAAATCATAAATTGATTACACTGAAAAGAAAATTAATTTGAGGATCAATATCTAACATTGACCTCAATGACAAAAAAATTTGAGGATTAATTTATAAAAGAGTGAAATCATTTGAGGTCAATATATGGTTAGTGAAAAGTAGAGATCACATATTGACTTTTGTTTCAAAATAAGTAGCCCAAAAAACAAAAAAAAAAAGGAAAATTAGTGAAGACAAGCAAGATATCGTAATTCAGCCACTGTTTTTTTTTTTAACCTCATTGAAAAGAATTTCAGACTACGTTACTATTATACACATATAAATAATGATTTTTTTAAAATTGAAAGAAGGGAGATTCGACTTGTCTTTTAAATAAGAAAATCGTACATCAATCAATAAAGTAAATACTCAGATACAATAATAATAGACTTATTGCTGCTATTACACCACTCTTTGTCAATTTTCTACATTTGACCTTTTGCAATTTTCTCATTATGATCAAAAACAAATAATAAATTTAGGGTGTTCTTGTTAGACATAAATATCTACATCTATCTCAAGAGAATATTTTAAATAAAACCCGTTATACAAAGAAAACGATTAGATAAGGCGAATATGATCTTTTGTATTAGAAGGAATATCTTTTTAATTTGTTGATTGGTACATTATTTATATATAGTTGGAGGTAACTCCATCTTTTTACTGAAGAAAACAAATTATATCACCACACCATGCAGTCATTGGCACGATAAGGAAAAGGAATAAACTCATTGGAAGCCCTTGGATCACAAAAGAATAGTTTGTACCTCGGATATGCGTGCAGCTTTATCAATTTATGAGGGTATAAATAAGAGGCCGCTGGGGTTCTTCTCTCTGCAATTTTCAGCTGCAGTTGCATTACAGGGCAAATCTTCACTGGCAGGCAGCCACTTTGACTCGCCATCACCTCTCATGCTTATATTTTTTTTAGTGTGCTCTCTGCCAATGGAGATTTGCCCAGCAATTCCACTGCAACATTGCCGTACCACCTGGAAATCTATGTTCATGAAATAAGATCTATCTTCTATTTATTTTTCTCAGTTTCTTGGGGTAGGAATTAAAGTTGTTTTTTCATAAAATATACTCTCTTTTCTTCATACTTGTTTTAGTTTGCCTTTCTTTATAGTTTTCTTATAATTAGCTAGATCTACATGATTGGACGAATCTCCTATTAGCTATATATTAGTTAAGTTCTTGAGATTAAGTTAAAGTATTAAACAATTATTGACTCATATAGTTTTATGTTCATAAGTTATGTACTAGTCGAGTTCTACTAAATTAATAAGTTACTTATTTGATTAATAATTAGTCCTAGAGTACCTATATTCAAAATGATTAACTTAAGTTTTTTTGAAAGTTAGAATAATTCATTAAAGGGAGTAACCAATGGTTAAACTCTAATCAAAAGTACTGAAAAGGGCTGCAATTTAAGACCTATGTGTAGTCCCAGTGATGGCATAACCCTCAAAATTACATAATTGGGCAAAGCTAAGTCCACTAACATAGATTTTCCTATACAATAAGCTCACAATTCCCACCAACCTAAAGGTTGTCTTTAATCTCAACCTTTCAACCAGAGCACGCCAGCATCAGGCAATCCCTTTCACCACCTCTCCCTACCTGGGAAACAAATGGAGGTTCAGAAACATCTGTCATAGACTTTCTTCAACTAAAAACAAACTAGCTGTCCGCCTACCAGTCAATACTGAAAACAGCAATCCGGTAAGAAAGACGTGATGCAAACAGGAACAGCTGGGAGCACTCCTGGGGAGCCAACTGCAAGCAAATGCCAACGCCACAACAAGCAAAAGATAAGTGCATATAGATATAAGTTTTATTTTACATTATATATATATATATGTATGCATGTGTATGTGCACGTACTAAATTGATATGAAGGAAATAGTTCAAGGTATAAATTCGTTGACGCTCATGTTTGATTTTATAATAGGTACGGTGGCTCATGGATATCATCTCGTGTTTTAACCCATTAGGTCGGGAGCTTCCATCTTTAGTGATCAGGTACACATTCTTAGTTATTGCGGTAGTTGAAAGTTC
Organism: Theobroma umbraticum; assembly: GCF_002168275.2. Taxonomy (NCBI): domain Eukaryota; kingdom Viridiplantae; phylum Streptophyta; class Magnoliopsida; order Malvales; family Malvaceae; genus Theobroma; species Theobroma umbraticum. Next base: position 3,057,653 of record NW_018397267.1, on the reverse strand, counting down.
ACAATTTACGGCTTTATTCATTCTCCTATGTACTTTCTGAGTACAAATTTATAAGTGACTTGTACGATGATAGATAGCGCTGGTTTGCACCTCCTAATTGCTAATTCCGTTGGGATAATGATAATTGATAAATTTGTCTAATGCGGTCACCCCCTCTTAATGGATTAGTCACAAATAAAGTGTAAACTAGTAGTTAAGGTATTGTTTATACCAGAAATCATAATTCAAATTGAGTAAACTCGATCGATTATTAAATAAAGAAAAGTATTTCTTTTAATATAAAAATTTAATTAGTATTTATATTCTTTAACGTATATATGTAGCTTGTTATAAAGCCAATGAGTTGACATTGGTTGGCTGTTTTTTGGCCTATTAACTAACATTATATTTTTTTCGGATAAGTTAAATTTTATTTGTCCAGAGAAAGCAGGTAAAAAACCTGCTACACTAGTGAACAAAACTGTCAAAGACAGTTGCAAGTTACAATCAAAGAAAGGTAAACTACAAACAGGCTAAAGGAAAATTCCAGGACAAACCCCAATTCTGACAAAGAGCTGTATTACAGGGTCCCTGGAAATATTGCTGAGACCAATTAACTTTCCCTTAGTAATATCTGCAACAGGCCTGAGAACCACTGAATAAGAAGCAAGAGTCTTGCCAAAATATCTGTTATTCCTCTCCCTCTGGGTGAAATAGATGACAGCACACCAAGCAATCCTAGGCAAGTCAGGGACTAGCGCCTTGCCTTTAAGGTTTTGCTTGGCCAAACAAATATCTGTTATTCCTCTCCAACTTGCCCCAGAGATATTCAAAACCCTCTCCCATAATTCCTTGGAAAAGTTTGCAGGTGAAGAAAAGATGATCCCAAGACTCATCCTCCTGGTTAAATAGTAGGCACCTGCTACTACCAATTAATAACAACTCCCCAGCCGCCTAGTCTATCCTTACTAGGAAGTCTATTAAACACTGCCATCCAAGCTACAATTTCATGTCTTGGGACATGAGTTTGAAACCAAACCAGTCGATCCCAGTCGACTTTCATTTGCCTAATGGATTGCCAAGCAGAATGAGTCTAAATATTTACCTGATTCAGCAAAACAGCCTTAGCAGTCTCCCTTAGATGAAGCAATTAAACTTAACATTTTAACGGTAGCTAGTTGTACACAAAATATCCTAAAACAAGATTTAATAGTAGCAGAAGGCCAAATTGATGGGCAGCTGGCTCACGTATTTAAATGGCCGAACTTGAAACCTTTTTAATTAATATGCTTTACCAAAAACATGGGGCATTGTTTGCAAGATTATTGCTAGAGTCTAGAGATCTCGAAGAATAAAAGTAATTAATAATATTTCTTTTTAAATAATATAGAGAAGAATCAAAGTATGCAAAATTGTACGGACTTTAATTTATTATATATTTTATTAAATGTTTAAATATAGTTCAATATATTTATATTTATATATTACAAAGCTTGTTCTTTAGTGATATACCGACAATTTATGCATGTGTACGGTGATTTGATAACAAGCATAAAACCCCAACCCAAAAAAGAAAAATATGCTACTTCGAGCTTCCGCGTAGACAAAATATCAACAACCAAATCCGAGTCCATTTCGGCAGCCCTTGGCAACCTCGAAAGGCAACATTACTATGTAGGAATTGGACGTTGATAATAGTCCACGAAATGAAAAGAAGAAAAACAAAGCAGAACATGCTTGGTATCTTCTACGTATCAAAGCATATCCAAAAAAGCTTCTGTCTTTCGTATTTTTCTCATCACTGTCCTTATCTCAAGTGTTCCATTGATCAGTAACACACCTTTAAAATGGATGCTCCATGTGAAAACTACACTCGTCGTTTCTATAGTACCCTTCTAATTTGAGCTGGCAAGGGAAATAGATGGAAAAGGGCTCTCTACATTGACCAGACAATGTTGATAACTATCAATAGTTTTTAATTCTCTTGGTTTTTTTTTTTATTTGAGGGCTGCAATCAGTATCTCGCCTTTGAGATTTTATTCAAAAAGTTACAGATACTATATATGTTGTATCTATAATATTATAATGTAAAATCATGGCCTTGTCGACATAATTAGCGTAAACTTTTGCCCGAATCATGATCAAATCTTTCAATAGGCTTCTGTTAAAACTTTGGTTGGACTCAGGAAGTGGTTCTGATTTCGGGAATAAAGTTAAAAACAGCATTCGACCTTAGAAGTCGGCATTGTTCCATCGTATATGCTTCTCTGAACAACATAAATAACTGGAGTGTTGGATCCGTCGATCATCGCCCAGCAACTTCTCTGGTGCAGCTATATTACAGGGCATAGATCTCCATTGGCAGGCTGCCACTTTAAGTTACGAATTTAATTTTGTGTTCCTATAGTGTGCCTTCTGCCAAAAGAGATTTGCCCGGCAATTCTTCCGCATTGATATCTCTGTGTAGAACTTCGAAACACCATTACGTTGTTGAGAATTCTGATCGTCTTTCTTTTTCGGGCTGACAGATTAGAAGTTAGAACATTTTCCCCGACGTACAGCCCATATATCCCACAGTTGAGTGCAGAAGGTTAAAGGGTAGTTAAATCTTGGATATAATGAAATGTGTATATGTCATGGACTCAAAGTGTTGCAATGCTTATTTTTGGACTGCCATTTTCTCATGTGGCTATGTATGAACATGCATAATCATATTATAGCATCTTCATTTCTCCTGTTAAGTACTGTGATATATATTTTCATGTAGAAATCAAAGAAGAGTCTCTCGTCATTCTGGAATATTTAACCAAAATGATCTCCCTCTGTTCAAGCAACAAGGTTGACTTCCTGCAACAACTCAATATTCTCTATCAAGCAATGCTGTATATACTAAATTTCACAAACTTCTTTTCTGCCTTATGCTTTACTTTTTTTTCCCAGCTCTGAGTCTGACAACAATTTAACAGGCTATTCTTAAATTTTTAATGATCTTCTAACGTAAAGAAATTGATCAAATGGTGCACAAACCAAGGTTGCTTGAAAAACAGTTCCCTAGCCTAAGTATCCAACATATATACTTTTCTAAAAAACCAAGTTGTTGTGGTCATTCTCGTATAAAACTGAATCTCAAGTTTTCTCAGAGCTTTAGTTTGTGCTCGCAATTTTACCCAAACTAAAATTTTCAGATCTACGAATAAATGGCTTTTCCAGGCTTCAACAACTTGATATATGAGTAGCTCAGAGAGCAAGAAACAGAACAGAAAGAGTGAAAGCGAAATAGTATTTGATGGTGCAATCCCGCGACTGTTCAATCTTTTATATAGTTAATGATCGCTACCCATAGTATATCTATAGGAAATCTGCAGTACAATTGTGAAAAGGAGGACAGCACTCTTAATCTTAAGCTCCATTCTATATACATATATATATATATATATAGACATGAAATTTTGGAGAACAAGTTTTTGATCAAGGAAAAGGCTGATTACAAAGACAAATGTCTTTTTGCTCTGGTTGTCAAAGCAAAATCCACCAAACAGATTTTTTTTTTAATAAGGGAACCAAAAAACTACTAATAACTTGCTCTAAATACTCCAGGGATGTTGGCTGAAAAGAATAAAAAAGGAACAAAACAAGACTTCAACCTCAGCGGTTTCTCCGGACAATTTTGTGTTTACTTTGCACTGAACCAGTTTAATCGTACAACACTAGAAACAAAAGAATAACAGTGTCTTCATTCATCTGATGCTTTTGCAATGATTTTGGGATGTGGTATTTGTACAGTAAAATGAACATAAACGTAATACATAAATCTTAGCATTGGACAGTTTAGCCATCAGAAGTAATGCTTTGATCCATGCAAGGAGTTTCAAAATGTTGTATCAGAATTTTTGGGGATGATGGCTTCATAAGCCTTGGAGAACGACTGCTAGCTTAGATTAACTTTGATACGTAGCATTGGATCATTTATAAGGTACGAAACTAAATGAAATGGTTTTAATATGATAACCTTGTCACTTCATTGTTATCAATAATGCTGTGTTCTTGAGCACTGAGCAGGGCAATTTTCTAAAGTAAAGCTTGACAGGCCAAGTGAAACACTATACCTCCTCATATAGCTGAAGATATCCTTGCTCAACTTCACTGAAGAATGATAATAAAACATAATTTGCCACTCTTGTGACTTTCACAACAAATGTATATTTATCACTGACTGTCTCCGATTGTTCATCACTGTCTCTATGACTGCTTTTCAGCGGCAACAAGCAAGTAAATCAATTAAACAAATGAGAAGAATAAAAAAAATGATAGAAAATATAATGTTAAATAAATAATGTTACCGTCAATGTCAAGAACAGAAAGCTTTGCATTATGTGTTCTATTTTAGACGCTCCAGGACAAATGAGATAGAGTAGTTGAATGGCAGGACAATTCTCCTTTGGCGGATAATATAGCACTTTTTCTACAAGTGCAACATTTTCTGCCAAAGGAGAATTGTGCTGTTATTCTTCTCTACCCTTAGAACATCCTTGATGATCACATTTGTGCCTGTCTTTCCAGGTTGAATAGAGTTTCCTCTTATATTTCTGCATTATTCGCATATCGATATGGATATTCGGTGGAACTGGATTGGTATATGCTGAGGTTCATTCCTATGAAAAGCTTGCTTTTCCCTACTGCTGTTGTCATTATGGTCCCCTTCTTCAATCTTCATCAGGCTCCTTTCAATAACCTTTTCTAGAACTTAAATGTGTTTTATAAATGAATTTATATTCATAAGCGTTAATCTAAATATACAGAAAATTTTATAGCACAATCAAAATTAAGTCAGACTGTTTAGCATACTTTTTTCATGTGATAGAAAAACTTTTTTTTTTTTCCCTTTATCAAACTTTGTAAATGCCTAAAAATAATGTTACCATGCTATTGTTCATAGGCATGCACTAATATACCTAAGATCAAATATGCTAGTTATGAAAATCAGTAAATGTGCATTTGCAGATAAATTGGCTACAAGCAAGATAGTTTTCCATGAATAAGATTTTCTATACTATGTTTCTATGCACATAAACCACCTTCAGCTTTTGCTCATGATGTAGCAGGGGATTGCTTAGCAATATCTCACTTAATTATCACATTATTGCTGTTATCTTCCTTTGTATACTCTGTTCAGGGTTTCTTCTCATAATTTTAGAAGGCTAAACAACTGTCAGGCTTCCAATTTATTCATATCTTTTTCTTTTTCTCTTATGAAAAAGCAAAAGAATAATTGTACATCTTTAAGGGATGACTTTTCATTGACTTGTTCTTTCAGTGAAAGAGCCTTATAAAAGCAATGACCACATACATTGCTGGACCACATCTAAGGAATTTTTACCCCAATATCTCTCTCTCTCTCTCTCTCTCTCTCTGTGTATAATTCTCTCTGATGTTATATGAATGACAAAACCATTGCAATAGATGTCATTTTTATCTATTGGTAGATTCCAGAATGATGCTTCCTTGCAAGAGAGTTTCTATCTTTCTGATCTTTGCGTATAAAATATAATACAAGGATGCATTAAGTTTTAGGGAAGAAAATATAGTGATAGTTCACTTAACAGCATCATTTCATTGTGTATATTTCTAGCTATGTTACAGTATTTCTAGCTAAACCACTTCTATTGCAACTTTTGCCCCAAGCTCATTCATAGTCATCACTGATTTATCTATCAACTGAACTTGTCTGAAAATCAATGAATCGAGCTCAATTTGTACATAAATTTTAATTGACCTCTTAAATTAAACAGTAAAAGTGTTTTATGTTTCTTTTAAAGGCTGGATACAAGCAAATAGAGATGTTTTCATCATCAAATTACTGATATTTCCAGAAGATGAGACAGCAGCTTAATACACTTGTCTAACATTGCATTTTTTTGCTTAATCCATGGCATAAGAAATACAACGTCTAAGCATGGGAGTGAATGACCAAATTTGTTTCACTCTTTCCTTTAACTATTGAGTGAGGTTGGTAAGTGTCTTCAGTAATATGGTACAAGACTAGCTCTAAATTCCAATATGCACTCACCTGCTGTGAGGTGGACCTAAATAATCAACACAATGCAAGGAACAATTAGAGTTAAAACTTGGGAAGCACAAAAGGATAGAAGCAGATTTTCAGATAGCAACAATCTATACTTGTGTAATGGCCTAGATTTCTTGTTAATAAGTACCAACCACAAGATAAAAGATAAAAAATATTTGCTTCTGAAAGCAGAAGTGCAGAATTGAGTTCAACTCTGGCATCCCGTGAAGTAGTGAACTGCAAATATCATGCTCCAGAGCCTCAAAAAACTATAGAAAGTCTATCGACCAAAAACAAAGCCAAAGCTCCAATCCGCGGTTCAGCAAAGGATCTTCCAATCCCATGTGTTTGCTTTGTTGCAAAAGCTGCTGCAGCAGAACCTATTATCAACTAGCTAGAGTAAATATACGTGAAAACATTATTAATGGAATTGATCTTAGAGCAGTTAGATTCTCATCTCTTATGGCCTTTCGATAACTGCAGTTAGGACAATTCTTTCAGCACTCTGATATTTCTTTGGACGTATTACCTACTTGAAAAAGGAAGACGCTTTTCCAAGAAAAACAATAACGGGAAGACAACATTGCTAAGAATAATACTGATTTAGAGAAGTAAATCATTGCGTTAAGTGAATGGCAGGGCAAATCTCCTTTGGCAAAATAGAACTATGAAGGAGCATAAGCATTTTTGCTAAAGGAGAATTGCTCTGAAATTCCTCAACTCCACTTATATCTTGCTTCCATAACCGATGGTTCCTTGGCTGGTTGTAGAGATTCAAGAGCAGTATTTATAGTGCTCACCATATGATTTCTTTCAAATTTAGGAAATGGATAGCACTTATCAATTAAAATAATTTTGGATATGCCAATTGTAGGAGTGGCATATGCCAAGCCAAACCTGTGAAGGTTTCCCATCTCAATCATGGGAAAGTGGTCCTGATTTTCTTATATATGCATCTGCTTTCTCTTGCAAAGCTGATGCCATTTTTCCCTGTGTATGCTTCATTATTATTTATGATTGATAAAACAGTTTATCACTTCTGTTCTCAATTATTATAATCATCAAATTCTGCAAGAAAAAATTAACAGTTGTGTCAAACACAAGGACAAGTAAGAGGAGACAAACTACATGACAAACATGGGTATGTCAAATAGTTAATACTACTGATGCTAGTTTGGCAAAATGCAGTAATGTCAAACAAGCTAGTTAAAGGCTGGTTCAGGTATTGCATTAAGAAATCAAATATATCCCTTTCAATCATGCGTGCAGCAAATTATCTATCCATAAAAAAATTGTTTATGCGTCTTTCAACACTTTTAGGATTCCAATATTAGTTTAATGTCATTATCAGTTATGAATGCTGTCTGAGAACATGAGAACAGTTAATAAAGAATATTGGACAAGCATATCAGAGCTGGATGCATATATGCTAATGGAAAATGTGGACACATGCGAAACATGCATGAGTACACGTAAAAACATGCAGCATCAACAGAAAAATGCTCCATTTGCACGCAAAACCAAAGAGATCAGAGAGATAAGAAATAGAACATGCCACTGGATCTTACTACTCTATCTCTCTATATGATTTTTCCTTTTCTCCTACATTTTTCTGAATGGTGCCTAATCATTATTGAGACAAAAAAGAAGCACTTATATTCGATGCTTCACTTTACAGTAACTCTGGTTTCCTGCAACTTCTTGTGAGCTTTGACCCTTAGAAGAGTGAAGGGGCGTTAAACTGAAGGACCACATAAATCAGTCAGGTATGTTCTAAACTCAGGTGCCACAGACTAATCATCAAGAAGAATAAAAAACAGTTTTATTTGCAGAAAAACATGAATAACTCAAAATAAAAATATACATCCGAGTATTTAGCTCATTAGTTGATATGATCCTCTTCTCTAAAAAGTAAAGTTCGAATTCCTCTTTCTCTAATTATTAAAAAAAAAAATCGGAATAAAAAATACATGGGAGGCTTAGGCTCATATTTGTAAAGGACAAATAGGAACTCATAAAGAACCTTATGATAATATCTTCCTCTCCAGTGTCACTGGTCCTTTATGATTCTTTCTGCCCTCCTATTTCTTTGATTTCAGAAAAATATTTCCAACCAGAGAGTAGAAACAAATATGACACGTCTCACTTACAGCCCACAATTAAAGAAGTAGATAAGCTATGAATATGCTATGTACAGGGAAATGCCAGACTTTTCCTGGCCTATAAATGAAGATTGAAATTTGGAACTGCTCATCAGCACAAAAACTGTACTTTCAGGTATGAATGCATTACTAGGCATTCGACTTTGGCAATTTGTTACTCAAGGCTGTTAATAGGTCGCCTTATGAAACAGGAATCGGGGGTAATCTTATTGCCAAAGGAGATATGCCCAGCAATTCAGCTGTACATTTTTCAGTCAATTTGATGTTGCAGAATTTCACGGTACTACTTCCAAACCTCAGAAGAAATCTACAATATTCTAATCTTTTTACTTCCTTTTATATCCCAGTATGCATTGAAATGTTCAAGTAGGTTCTTGTTGCTTAGAATTGGAACAATTCAGAAAAGAGGTTACTAACTTTTTATCAGTCTGAAAGTGCTAATGTATTAAAGCATGACAGAAAGCTTATAATTTTCTTAATGGATTATGCAAATGGAAGGAAAAGATCATTCAATTAAAGTAATGCACTAATTTTTATTCTTGCATGTTTCTCAGCACCAACTAAGCCTAATGGATAGCGGTTAAAAAACAAAATGGCAAAGTCAGCTAAGTGGCTATGTAGTGTACATGCTTTTTGCCAAAATTTAACTAGATTTATTGATGCAGATAATTAAACTAGAGCCTATACCTTGCTTTCAACAGACTGCCAAAAGGAACACACAGAAAAAAGGAACTGTTCTCTCTGTGGAGTATTGAGGAGGCCGGAAAACCAAAATCAGAATAAGAAAATGTCTACTCTTCTCCTCTCCAAAGTACTGACTGCTTTAACTTTTCTGTTTTTAGTAACTCAGGTATCTCCAGAATGATAACTCTCAACAAATTATACAAGTTAAAGGTTCTGTGCTATTTCTGATATGCAATTGACTTCCTATATGGTTTAATAGAAACAATAGCTACAGTTACCTTGGATGAAGAAAGACAACAGGCCAAAAAAAAGGAGCTAGGGAATGTCTTCTCAGCTAAATTATTAATATGCAGAGAAGATTTCTATTACTGATCACAAGGGAAATGAGGTAATTAAAAGGTAAGCGATGTCATATACCATAATGATATCCAGCGTTAAGTATACAAAATCATGTTGATTTCAAGTAGTCAAAAATCTGACTTTGATTGGCTTATTTTCACCCTACCTGTAGGAAGATATTCATCTATCCATGAGAACATAAGAAAGAAAACAAATCATTGCTTGGTATGATGACCAAACTCTTGTTCACTTAATAAGCCTTAATTTCAGCATAATATACAAGATAAACAGAGAACAGAAAGGAGAAAAGTTGAGACGAAAGAAAGAAAAGATGAGCAAGTTTTTGGTTTTTATTTCTTTCTGGTGATAAGCAGTAGGCAATTCTTTTACCAGAGAAATTCAATCTAAATAAACAGAACCACTGTCCTGCTCAGCTGATTCAGGAGTAATTGGATCAGCAAGCACAGATACCATATATAGTCTTTTCTTATCTTAATCAAGGAAAAAAGTACAGGAGCGGTTAATAACTTATTACTACATTCTTGATTACCATTAATCTTAGAAACTTATGAAAACTGAAGAAGTTGGCATTAATCTATTAGTCTCAGAAAGCTATAAATAAAGCTAATCATAAAGGTAATTAGAAGACATCTGTGCTTTTTTCTATGGAGGGCCTCTTGATGCAGATCGCATGTCCAAGCTTAATCTTATAAACCATTGATGTTAAACAGTGTATAAGATATATGGAGGCCTATGCCCTTGCACATCAAATGCTTCGGCAGTAACTAATCAACAAGTACTCTCCTGCATAGGAGATAACAAGCCTGATGATGAAGCAACCACATTATCTTGTTGGGTTGAATGAACCTGCTACATGGAGATCCGGTGAAATGACAAGATTCACACTGCTACTGCTCCTAGTAGCTTTTCACTGCATCAGCATTATAGTTTGTTCAAACTGACTTGTCTGTTTCTACTTTTGTAATTAGTCTGACTATGAACCTGATCCATTCTCTGAAATCTGTCTCTAGTCCTTGGAATAAAGTTGCCAACATTAGTGGAACAGATTAGCCAAGACATGGTAAAGATATAGCCTTTGCCAATTCCAGTTGAGCTTTACCTGTCTTAGACTAGCCAATATCATGAGCTGCTCCTTATTGCCTGCCAATTGAAGCAACAAAATGGACAGTCAATTGAGTAGAAATCCTTCAGCAAAAGGCATTCTGAATTAAGGAAATTGAGGAGTAAGCAGTTTTTGTTGTTTTACCGACTAGTTGACGTGTGTAGTATACATATGGTAACTGCAGGAATGAATGGCAGGGCAATTCTCCTTTGGCAAAACAGAAGACATGTATGCCATGTCTTCTCTGTGCCAAAGGAGGACTGCACTGTTATTCGTCAACTGCACATCTGTGTTTGCTTCGATCACATGGTCAAATAAGCATGGTAATTCAAGAGGTCTCTTTATATCACATATGATTCGCACCTGAATATGGATATGCTAGAAGGATTCATACGTGGGGTTCCTTTTATGCTAATGGTTTTATGGTCCCCATTATTTGCTCACAATTGATTCTTTGCTGAAGATCAATGGGGAGCATTGACCCCATCAAATAAGAGAAGTACATGGCATTTTGTGGGCCGATCATGCTAGAAAGGTGAAGATATTCTTGTTTACCAGGAAACGCATGGCTTTTGTAACTGTAAGTACAATTTGTTGTTCTTTCTATTGCATTGATGAACCAATGAATTCCCCTGATCCACTGCCCTTTAGTTTTCCTTTAGGACCATATAAAAGTATATAGCATTGTCCATCACCGCTTAAACTTATGGAATTCTTTAAAGATTTCCAAAATCCTGAAGGCATATATATCTTTTGACTTACAATGTCTTACAATGGAACTTCCAAATGACCTGCTGAGAACTAATGTATGTTAAAGCAAATGTTGAGATATATTATCCACTAAGTAATGCTAAATAATTTCAGTACTGTGGGTTAATCAACATGTCAGGTGAATCAGAAGGCAATCTCTTCTGAATCCATCTCAGCTTGTAGTCCCAGCCTGGACCAAAACCTATTTCATTACCTATTATATAATTAAGCTCATCAAGGTATACCAGATGCCTTTTGGCAAATAGGATAACCTTTGCAAGCATTGCTGATCAATATGATCAACTGAATACAAATGTAGGCAATTACAAAGATAAGCATAGACAATTCTTCCAGCAAATCTAAGCAAATTTATGCGCCTTCTCAAGAACCTTTTCCAATACAAAATGAAAAGAAAGAAGAGAAAGGTAATGGCCACAAATGAAGATAAGAATGACAAATGGCTGGCAAGGAAAGAGCATAGGATTAGATCTTTTGGCATTTGCAGTTCACAAAAAATGTATATGGCAAAGAGAGAGCATAACTATACTAGATCTCTTGGAATGTGCTGTTCTCCTTTCGTTTTCATTTTTTACCAGTTTTTTACTTTTTTTTTTCTGATAGATATCTTTTGATGGACTCAAGTTAAAGGTTGTACATAGAAAATCTGATGCCTTCATTTCAGGTACACTTGGACCTCCACTAGCTCTTGCCTGTCTTTGAACTTATAGGATCCAGGACCACATTGTCTTGAAGGCAATTTAAAGCACGATACCATGCTGATTTGCCTTCCTTTGTAACTTTCTGCATAGCAAGATAACCTTTCCGACACCTAATGCAGAGGCAATGTGCAGTACAAAGACAGATAGATATTTAGAACAATGACAACAAAAAAGAAGGAAAATAGAAAAAGATCAGCCCAGTTGATAGTCTACTGTCTTTCGTGTATGCCATCTAGGAGAAAATGTGGAAATTACTCAACATGCATGAAGCGTATTGCGCAGATGGATAACAAACGTCTCTGATCCCTTAGATGCAGAGATTCTACTCGTGCGTCCTGATTTACTAGTTACACGACCGCCTCAAGTTAACACTGGGAGCCTGCAAGGCCAATCTTTTGGTTCACCAATGGCCACTCCACTAGTATATAGCAAAGGATGAAAAATTTTATCGACCCTGATTTCTCCACGGCTAATATTTATGCACCGCGACAATATAATTGATCAACAATGAAAGCGGACTGATAGATGATTTCTCTGAATGATGGGGAAGCACCAAGAGATCATCTGTAGCAAAATGATCCCGTTGCACCCATAGACGTAATTACCCAAACTGAATATCTTTCATTATCCAAAGTAATACCAGAATTAGGATTGAAATCTGCAGGCTAATTAAGATTATGCAGCAGTTCAGTTTCTTTGTACATAAACAATCGTCATACCTTAAGGGGCTTTTTTGTATGTCGAGGGAAGTGAAGCTGAGCAAAAAAGAAAAATTATTGAGGGAAATAAAATCACTAAACCAGCTTAAACATTTTTTCAGACGATACTGGGTATTAAGCTTTGAATAGGGTTGCTGTCCCTTCTCAGAGAGGAAACGTTGTCAAACCTAGACCTAGTACAGGATGAGGCCAATGGAATCAAAAGAGACAGGACCACTTTTCTTTGGAACTAACTAAACAAATTGGATATGTTTCGAATATACCGTTTATATGGAAAATAAGGAACCTTTCTCGTTTTTGAGATTGAACGAGTCCTGGTAGTTCTTCATCAACAATATATATATACATATAGGCGCTGGCCGCGCTGGGACTTGGACTGTGTGATCGACAAAGTGAAGATGCATGGATGAATTAGTTTCAAGCTAAGGACGAGAAAGATGCATGGATGCATTACAGGGCAAATCTCCTTTGGAAGTCAGATGAACTCGAGGCAAGGGAGATAAGCTCACTGCCAAAGGAGATTTGCCCCGCAATTCAGCCATGCTAAACCATTTAGAAAGCTGCACCTTGGTTTACCATCCGAGAAGGTAACCCATTGTTTCGGTATGGTACTGCCTGATGCTGTAAATACAGACGTAAAGAAGAGGCCGATCTCCCTCCTTCTCCAAAGCCCCCCCTCCCCTTCTTTTTTCTTTTCTTGGTCATGGCCCTTACTAAACATTGCTACTAGTAATATTTACTTTTGAACATTCAACACATGACCATTTATTGTCTCAATCTGTCTCTTTCGAGGAAATTTTCTTTGAAAAACATAAAAGTCATAGACAGAGATACGAGTAAATGGAATAAACATACCATTTTGTGATAGTATTTTAGAGTGCTTATACAAGTGTCTGGATAATCTCTTATAGAATGATTTAAACAACACTCATAATCTTAATGACTAATCATATACTAAAATCCAATCATGATGGCTTCTTCGGCATCTATGGTAGGCGATTAGTCTTGTAGCTGGATGCCTTCCATCTTAATGTTCAACTCAACCATTGTCGTCTGCTCACAATCAAAGATTTCACCTAAGATTCATTCAGCAGAATCAAATAAAATCAGTAAATGCTAACATCTAACCTACTTTCTATTGATCAGGGAGATAGCAGCAGCAGTCCTTTCAAATTATAGTAGAGAACAACAATCTTATTACATGAAAATGTCTGTAAATAAAATAAAAAAAGTATATCACATTAAAAACCGCCCTCTAAACAAAATCGTAGGTAAAAAAAACTTAAGAGTAACAGTATCTGGGGAGTAATATGCGAATAATTAAGACAATTACGCCCAATCAGCCTCAAAATTATAACCAAATAAGTAACTGAATTACAAACAAGCAGTGATCGTATGAGTGTTGAGCAATGCATAGACGAGATACCAACTTTTTAAGCAACGATGGAACAGGGAATACGATTGGCATTTCATTCTTCCCGATCTATGTTAAACCCCAGGCATAAGCTCGGTTGGAATGAAACCACATTGTACCCTGTCTGGTTGCTCAATGAAAGAAGTAGCAAATTCTTCTATAGCAGTAGCAGCACGAAAGAGACTAACAAGGTTCTTTATTTCACAGTTCGCTGATTTTCACAGAGGTCAAGTCGGGACAGTTTCTGGCCGGTAATTCAAGGTCTTCAAAACTAACTTTTACAAGATCTGTCGTGTAAAATTTTAATTTCACAAGGACAGTGTTGTTCATTAAAAAAAAATTTGCACGTGCGCCCACGTGGCAAAGGCCATCAGTGGAGAAACGAGAGAGCACCTAACAAGATTCAAATTACGCAGAACTTTCTATTTTGAACTAGCCAAACTTCCAGATCACAATCGTTGATCATCCTCCTCAAATACAACGAAATTCAAGCAATTCAAACTCTCCGCAATCTCCTTCACCCACGGCGTCACGTACCGTCCCCAATCTTCGGGTATCAAGTTGAACATCGCCTCCCTCCGCTTCCCTCTCAACTTCAACGACTCCACGAGGTGGAACCTCCGCCGCAGCCGTTCGGGACTCGTCGAGTATCATAGCGCGATTATTATTTGCTTACGTGTCAATCCGTCGTGCTCGTACCAGCACCGGCACACGACTGGCAAGGGGCCTCGTTCCTTCAGATCGTCTATGTACGGTATCACGTAACTTAAAACGACGTCCGGTACCCAAGAATTGGACGTCCTTTTATTCGTCTTGTTGTCATTCTACTCTAAAAATCGTGCATCCAAAATTCGTTTATGTGAATTGAATTTGAATGGGTCAGTTTTCATTTTCTTCTGGCTTCTAGAGAAAGTGAAACTTGATCTTTATTCGAATCAAAGAGAAATTAAGGACCACTTCATCTTTAACATCACAAAAACAGAGCATGTGCCTCGAATATACTCGTCAAGTGTGCTTGGCAGAAGCTGAACATTTTTCCTTTTGAAGGCCTTTTCTCGGAACATTTCCTCCTCTATAAATTGATATCAAGGGTTGGCAACTGTTCATAAAGCAAGGTAGAGACATTTAAGAGTCATAAAGCTTTAGTTTCGGAAGGGAAATGTTATAGTAGCAATGATGTATGGATGCATTACTGGGCAATTACACCTTTGGCAGTTGGCCACTCGATTGCATGTTCATGTGAGCAAAACTCGAGAAATGACACATGGACATGCATGGATGGAAGTAAGCTCACTGCCAAAGGTGATTTGCCCGGCAATTCATCTATGCAAATATAATCATTCGGCCTCAGCCAACTTGAAGCCTACCAACCAATAACAAGGTAAACCAGACACTATGCCCTATCACTACCTGACTGATGCAGCAAATATTGCACACAGCACCTGCACGTACTTAATTATTCCCTATATTCCTTTCTTTTTCCCTGTTAATTGATATCGTTTTTCAGAGAAGATATGCTTTTTACTTTTGACTTTTCCTTTAATAATTGCAATAATACTTTCTTTCTTTCTTTATCAAAGAGAATTTTTGGGAAAAGAGGCAGCTCGTGCTCATAGAATCAAGAGCTAACAGCGTGAACGTTTATTTTCAAGTAAAAATCAGGCACTTCCCCTTCCGTGGTCAATAGAATTGGCATCTTGGCATGCCTTGCACAGCGTTTTCAGCTGCCCTGCCTGATTTAGTCATTACCTTTGCCTTTTTCACATTATTTCAACCACTTTTAACTCTTCCTTTAAAAAAATAGCATTATCATTTCGAACTTAATCAATGAGTGGTTGGCTGGTTGCTTTTAAGTTAATTATTATAGTATTAAGTATAAGAAATAAAATCAGACGAAAATCTTAAGTTGAAATGCTTCCACGCCATTATTGCAAAAGCGATAAGAACGGGGAGCATAAGAAAAAGACTGGTATACGAAAAGAAAGCAAAAGAAATTAGCTAGGAATAGTGTACGTGTACATTTATTAAATTCGGTAAGGTACCTAATTCAGCTTAATAAATGAAACTAGTTGACAAGCTTGTAGAGAGGTTGTTAAAAGCCATTTCCGAAGAAAGTTGGAAAACCATCTTTCATTGTAATTGTGAAGTTGTCACTTGTCATTTGCACATTAATATTTTTCAGGATTTATGTTTCTAATTTCTATTTTCTTTTTTCCCTTTTTATACTCTTGTGGTATGTAACAGTTGTTAGGAAGTTCATATTTGTATTAGTTTTTACATATATATAACTAATTAGATAACAATATTATATTATAACTCTAAGTTGATAATTTGTATAATAATTTTAACATTTTTCCTCATACTCAAGATGGTATGGAAAATGCCAACTTGAATTTGAAAATTAAGTCTTAAAATTAATTAATGACATATTGTAGTAGACATGTCATTAAACGAAACATATTACAGAACAAATAATGTGACAAAACATGTCGTAGAACATATTATATGACAAAACTCATTACAAATAAAAAATGTCGTGAAAAATATTATAGATGGATTACATGATGGAACATATTACAGATAATGTAATAGAACATGTCGTAAATAGGTACATATATTAAATTAAAAAAATTTACTTACAATATATAAATATGTTTAATATATATATACATATTTATAAATTCGAGTATAAAGATTTCTTTCTTTTTTTGAAACAACTAATTAATAAAAAAGATTTAACACTTCGATTTCACGGAAGATAAAAGAATTAACAACCTTGAAATATTGCTTTATTAATCTTCCAATTCTTATCCTATGAACACAAAAAGCTTACTGTTTTCAATATTTTGACAAAAACGGAAGCAATTCAATGTTGTTCTGTTACACTGCCATCAAACTTCAAATAGTTGTTTGAAATTTTGGTTGCAAATTCCACGTGCGTGTATATATTCTATTATCCTTTCAAGTAACCTGCCCCACTCTGCAGAAAACGAAAGAAAGAAGAGGAGTAATATCTCGACCCCACGCTCCAGCATGGCCTATTAGTATTTCTTTTGGTATTCTTTATTCATTGCGGGAGTCAACCTTTCAGCGTTACGACTTACGATTTAATTTCTTTAATCACTTTAACTAACGTCAAACCTTAAAGTTAAACACGTATTTAATTTAAAATTAACAATCGTGATCCATGCTTTCCCACATATATATTATTGCATTGGCCTGATAATGCCATACCTCAATCCCCACAAAGTTTTAATTATTTAAACAGAATACTAACAGTTTTGCTAATATCACATAATGATTAAGTTTTAGTAATATCCCACAGCCTAGTTGTTGAGCAAATTATTGGTAGAGAAAAGGCTGACACATGTATTTCGCACGTGGGAATTTGATCTCCATACCTAACCAATTATAAACAGATTATTCACATTGGGAGGATCAGAATATTCCTTAGAGCAAATAAGCCTTTTACGGAAAAGCCCTTTGAATTATTGTGAAAATTTTATTCTGGTTTTGTAGTTTGAGTCTGAATTTATGCATAGCACGCCGTCTACTGCCAGGTCATGATTTTCTCGAATTTTGAAAATTTCTTCGTTTGAAGTCTAAATTATCTCTGTCATGCTCCTTTGCCGTCTTTGAGATTGCCTAACTATTTATTTATAATTTTTTATTATTGAAATATGAATCGGTTTAAGTGAATCTACCCCAATATGTATGTAAACTATGTCATTTTTTATTTTTGTTTGGCTGAATGCAATTAATTTTGGTTTCTGAAATTTAGACAAGAGCATTACAACAACCGCATATATCAGTAGTGGTTCGGTGAATACGACCAAGAAGCTATAAACGGAAGTTGATCCAGATTGTAGGGAAAAGATGTTGGGTCATGGTCGTCGTCGTCGTCGGTAATTTATCTTGGGATATTCCAGTAACCTCCACACCAATTCAAGTTCCACCACACGCAATAATTTCTGTCCTTCTTTTACTTTTCTTTTTGCTTCTTCTTAAAGCCACGTCATGTCTGCATGTTCCAATCAACTCTGCTTCCAGGAAAAGCCAACTCACTCGGAGAAAACATAAAAGCAAAACAAAAGTTAATACCACGAGGTAATTAAGCAATGCTTTCTTTTTTGTCATTACCATTTATACCCCATGGAAAACGTGTGTTCCTTCTCTTGAATTTTTTTCCCGTCATCTGTGTACGGCATTGAGGGTTTTTGAGTTACATGGTTGGGCTACTATATATATATATATATATATAGGATTAAGGTCAGCGTTAAACCATAACCTCACAAATTTCAGAATCTTGGGAAAATCTATTTTGCTTCTTGAGTTGCCTTTAATGGAGTCAGGGGAAATTATCAAGCTCTTTGATTCATGCTGGTTTGAGATGGAAATCTTCAAGAAGCATGTATCCCCATCACCATCAACAAGTTTTGAACCAAAACCAGATCGCCAAGATGAAGAAAACTTATCAAAACCAGAGTTTAAACGCGCCCCAACGCTCCATACAAGGTCCATGAGTGACCAGTTGAGCTTAAGCACAAGCTTCATAGGTGATGGTTCTTTCTCACCAGACTCAGTTCTCCACGCACCAAAGCTCCATAAAATTATTTCAGGTAAAGAAATTACAGAAGAAGAGTTGCAAGAGGCGGATAGTAATATTCAAGAGGCACCTAATAAGAAGGCGGTTACAAGTACGAGAATTTCAAGAAAAAAGAAGGGTATAAGTAAGAGCTTGTCAGACTTGGAATTTGAAGAGCTAAAAGGGTTCATGGATCTTGGCTTTGTTTTCTCAGAGGAAGATAATAAGGATTCAAGGTTGGTTGAGATAATTCCTGGGTTGCAAAGATTGGGAAAGAAAGAGGATGACGAAGAGAGTAAGGAAGCTGATAAGGCTGAAGTTTCAAGGCCTTATCTTTCAGAAGCATGGGAGGTTTCAGGAAGAAGGAGAAAAGAAAACCCTTTGATGAACTGGAAAGTCCCTACTTTGGGCAATGAGATTGACATGAAAGACAGCCTTAGATGGTGGGCTCATACTGTTGCCTCTACAGTTAGATGATGAAGATTCACAGTTCAAAGTTTTGCCTTTTTTTTTTTTTTTTTGCCGGGGGATTTTCGCTATTTTTCTCTCTAATTCTTTACATGATTTTAATCTTAGATACAGTATTCTGCAATCCGTTTTCTTCGTTTCAGATTAATTTGTAAATAAAATTAGATAGGGCATCAGTTTTTTTTCGTTAATGAATTGACGATTTACTGGGTCTTCACTTTTTACATAAATTTGTTTGCTCTGAGCCTATGGATGTTGATCTTATCGCCTACCAAACTAGAAAAAGTCGACGCCTCAAAATTTCGTAACGGATTTTTCTTTTGCGAAAAAGGACTAAATGAGTTGTGTCCGAGTGCAAGTTTCCACTAAATTTCTGAGATGCACGAACATAACTCAATCCGTTTCACATCATTGTCTTGTCTGAAAATCAAGGGAGAACCCTTTGTTAACTCCGTCTCAGCCTCCGAGGCAACTTTTATATCTTCTTTACTTAGTCGTAGCAGATATTTGTCACGTTGCACCAAAATAAATGAAGAGTTAATGCAAGTTTTGTCCCCAAAAAAAATAATTAATAAAGTGCAAGTTGTGATGTTAACTCATCACCTAACAGAAAAAGGCTATTGCTTTAGTTTGAAGCTGGAATTTTGAACTCCATTTAGTTAGTTTCTAGAGCTGCAGCCTGCAATCCCTTATACTATTAAATACATAAAAAATAAAAAATAAAAAAAACACATGGAAAATGAGTTCGAATATGGGCATGGATGGCCCATGACAAAAAGGGTAAGAATCACGAGGACCCGCTTTGATTCATCCCAAAGTCAATACTTGAGCCCAAAGAAAAGCCACATGCCGAGCCCAAAATTAGTGGAGATGCTGCTAAAGGCTAGATTTTGTTCTATGATTGACTAGCCACTTACAAGCAGGAAACATTATGCTTTAGAATCATCATGATAAGTGAAAAGACAATGTCATGAATTATGCCCATTTGTTAAAACTTGTTAAATTTTTTCGTGATTTCTTATAACTAAATCTTAATTATTTCACATCCGAATTTAACTTAATAAAAAATATATATTTAAATATTTAATTTAATAGTAGATTTATATACTTGATATATATACAAATTTTTCAAAAATTTAAATAGAGAACAATAAAGATTAAACAAACTTGAAAAGGTGATTATAGAAAATTAACTTTCAAATTATTTTAATCACACTTTTTTAAGTCAGCTTTATAACCTTTTCTTCATCTTTTAAAAGGATTTAGCATTTGGAATATTAGAATAATAGCGAATTGAGGATTAAAAGTGCTAAAAACAAGCAGGTTGTTTTCGACCGTTGGCTGATTTCTTTTCTTCTTCCGTGAATATGCCTTTCAAATCCCCAAACAGCCCACTGACTCAAGCTGCCGGTTTTTTTTTTTCCAGTGGGCCCAAATACCCTCGTTCTTCCAAGATTCACCATCGCAATAAGCATAGCACAAAGGGTTAGCCTTGTCATTTCACAAAAACAAAATTCCTCTGATGCTTTGTCAAGAGAATGAAGCCAAATGAAACTGTAGCTACTACTAATTTCCTCTGTTTTATTCACGTTTATAAGTCTCGTTTTACGGTCTTTGGTCCTCTCATGGATGGCTCAAGGAAGGTCATGGAGAGTTTGGACTCCCTATGGCTTTTCAACAATGTGCTCACACTAACAACATTGGAGCACAAGGGTCCCCTTGATGAAGACATAGTCAAGGAAGAAGTACCATCAAAACACAACACTCAGAGTACTTCTCAGGATCAGCAGAATGAGGCTCCTAGCACTGAGATTTTAGTTCCAAGGTGCCCCAAGTGTGGTGAAATTGCTGTGGAAGTTGAGCATCGGATAGTGCAACCAGACCCATTTGAAGAGGTGGAGTTTGCAAGGCCAACAGAGAAGACAGAGAGAAGAAGGAGGAGACGAAGGAAAAGAAGCAAGAGAAAAGTTCTTGGAGAGCATGATCTGGGGTTCCATGGTAACTTGGCTTCTGGGTCTTGGGTTTCTGAAGAAACATATGGATATCCAAACTCTGAAAGCCAACATTACACGAAAATGCCTCCTTTGAATGATGGTTTGGCCATGAAAGAGCACCTTAAATCATGGGCTTACGCAGTCGCCTGCACTGTCAGATAAAAATGATGCTACTACTAATTCCCTGCTTGAAGTTAGAACCTGTTCATTTTGTGCCAGGACTGGCTCAGTTGTTCCTTCTCATTGTCATGACTGTTTAACTCTGTATCTTTTCTTCTTTATTTTCTTAACATGTTTCTTTTCCATGTTGGTAGATGTTCTAACCATGGTTAATTTGATATGGGAATGTGCATGGTAGTTTTGTCTACTTGTTTTTCTTTCTTCATGGATTTTGTATATTAACTTTGTGATTCAAATTATGGATACCATAAACACCATAAAATCCAAATTCCAGCTTGATGCTTATATCAAGAAATGCTAGTAGTTCAAGATGTTTAAAGTTTCATTAAATTCAATGAAACAAGACACAATACATTTTTTTTTTAATTTCTTGCGCTATGTAAAGAGTTTGGTATATACGTCATTTGTACTAGCACATAAGATCAAAGTTAAAAGCTATGAGGCATGATTGTTAAAATAAGCCTATGGAAACTTTCACGTGAAGGGGAAGACATTTGGAAATGTATCTTTTCCTTCTGCAACTACGTTTATAACCAGGTCTGAAGCCTGAAGTCTGAACCTTCCAGGAAATTTCTCAGTTATCTCTAATTTTCTATCTGGTAATTATACAATCTGCTACGGAACAGTGTTCTCAGTGTTAATCCCTCAGGCGATTCCATACAATATTCTCGTTCAACTCATTGACATTTGACTCAAAGATGTAGGGCTCTTTTTTCCAGTGTTATTTCCCCAATGCTGTCCTCCAGGCTCCAGTCCCGACTCTCACTAGACTCACCCAAAACGTGAATGCAGTACATCTACTTCAATCAATTAAACTTCATCTTTTGTCATTGTCCTTTGGTAACACATGGGGGGCCTTTTAAAGTTTTACCTGAATTCTCTGGTCAACGTTTTCTTTGATAGAGGTGTATAACCTTTTTGCTGCCAGGTTGAAGGGCATTGGCCGATCTACGCCAAGCTGCTGTTTCGAGTAGAGAGGCAATGGTAGAACAATTCAAAAGAAACGACATTAGGAAAGAAACTTTTCCAGGGTCGTGCCAAGTTATGCTAAGGCCAAATTAGGCTCACATGCAGGATAATGGGTGTATCTTCTTTTGACATTCTCGGTTTGTTTGCTAGGAAACAAGGGCATGAACACAAACTAAATATTAAATGATTCGTAACATGCTATTCTTATACTATTTAAAAAAAAATGAAAGGATTGGGTGGTGATTAAGTCAAAAAGCAATGCAATTAGGCATGTCTTGCCTAATGCCTAGTTTTCTCAATTAGGCATGATTGTTGACATGTGATTAATATTAAAATGTCACACCTGTCCCCCTAGTTGACAATTTTGATGAGTTGAAAGCGCAACCTCATCAATTATTCGGAGCCAGTGCCAGCCTGCCAGGCTCCTGTTCCAATTTCTGCTTCCTACTTAGTGCTGTGGTTGCTATTTGTAAAACATTCTTGGGTTAAAATGTTTCTTGACTAGTTGTTATTTGTTGAAACGTTCATTTGGGTTGACAATTGTGTCATCAATTTTGACTTTCATTTCTCCTTTCCATGGTTTCAATTTGTTTCAAATCCATTTGGATTTGAATAGAACCATTTAGAATCTTTGTTTATTCAAATTTATACTAATTTAGGAATTGATCTTTTTCACATGAGATTTCCTAACTAACATTCAAACCCTACATTCCTCAAAAGGGAAAATAATAAACATATGTAACCATTTAAAACTTGAAAAGCTAACTTTAGCAATATGCCCTATGTATCCTATTGATTCTTTTATGTTCTTTAATGGTAGGAAGTCCTACGATTCTGTAATATTAGTCTATAATTTTTTAAATAATATTAGAATTATGACAAAACATTTTTTAATGAAATTCATTTAATACAATTAAAGTTCTTATTTACCAAATAGATAAATTTTATTAATATTTATGATAAAAAAATATTTTTAATGAAATTCATTGGATGAAATTAAAATTCTTATGTATTTAAAAATTAAATAAAATTTATTGATATTAATTATAATTAAAAAATATAATTATTTTCTTCAATCAATTAGTTTTTTCATATCCATATTTTTATATGTATTATAAATTATTGATTATATTCTTGACCTTATAATCTTACTAATTGCTCATTTTTTGCTCAATAAAACATATTTAAAGAAAGTAAAGTTAATCCAAAAATGTAGTGGCGTTAACATAAAAGGCAGTAAGATATCTGAGTATTTAACTTATTGATTAATACATAACTTCTTATTTAAAGAAAAAAAAAACATAAAAAGTTATAGGATTATTTTCTTTTTCAAAGGATGTGATTGAGGAACTGGACATGATATGGGCCGAAAGGGCCCAAACGCAACCCAACGGGACAATGGACC
Organism: Theobroma umbraticum; assembly: GCF_002168275.2. Lineage (NCBI taxonomy): Eukaryota > Viridiplantae > Streptophyta > Magnoliopsida > Malvales > Malvaceae > Theobroma > Theobroma umbraticum. Next base: position 3,034,099 of record NW_018397267.1, on the reverse strand, counting down.
CTTAACCCACTGTCCACTGCCCTGAAAAAGAACCGCCATTCGAAAGCTTGAGAGAAATCAATTCTCAGTCCAGCCAAGGCGGCGTAAATGACGGAGGCAAGACGACTGAGAGGTCACAAGGCCACCGTCACGTGCTGTATCGCCTCACGTGACAGGCCTGGCCTCGTCGCCACTTCTGCCGAAGTAACCTACTTTCTTCTTCTTCTTCTTCTTCTTCTTCTTCGTCTTCTTCTTCTTCTTCTTAACCTTCTGTTTATCTTCCATTTTTAATTTTTACTGAAGCTTTTTTTTTTTGGAATATAAAAAATTAAATTTAAATTTAGGATGGTTGCGTTTGTTGGTTTGATATGCGTTGCAAAGATGTACAATTTGTCATGGATGTTAGCAATGAACCAATTTCATCCCTATGCTTCAACTCTGGTCAGTTTCGATCATTTCTTTTTCTATTTATTCAATATTTTTGTCTTAATTCATTTTCTAACTAAATTTTCTTCTAATATAATTTTCATCGGAATTGATGCAGGAAATGAAAATATCATCTATGTTTCCACAGGAAAAGAGGTCAAGTGCTTTGATGTGCATATGGTAATTTTATTTTTCCTTTGACTGCCTTTGTTTTCATTACATCTAAATTTACTTCACAGTTAACTGCATTGTTCCTTTATAGTTAGCAGAGAACTCGTGGAAGCCTTTGGAGAGTTATAACTGTAATAAAGAGGAGATAAATCAGGTAAAAGATTATAGAGAAACAAATTTTTAAATGCGTTATGCTTTACTCAGCTTTAGTTTATGAAGTGAATATTTCTAATGTAAAGCTGGTTTTCTATGTCTATGCAGGTTACTTGTAATTCTAAATCGTCTTTCCTTGCTTCTGCCGATGATGGTGGTGAGATTAAGGTATTCAAACTTATTAGTTTAGTCATCTGTTTTATGTTAGTATTTAAATTATTACTCAACATTAATGGTAGTATGTCTTTCATGAAGAATTTATAGAGTTGGTTTTTTTTTCCATAATGTTACACGTAATGAATGAATCTATAATGTCTGCATGCATATATTAGTACTTTTATTCGGTCGATGATGCATAAATTTTAGCGGTTTAACCATGCATGGTGATCTATGTCACAGATCATTGACATCCGTCAACAATGTGTATTCAAGACATTGAGAAATGGCCACACAAGTGTATCCTTACTCTTTAAGGCATTTGCCATTTTGTGTTGTCATTCAGCATATAATGGTATGAATGTCCCCGTGGTTTCTGAGCAAAATTACCTGTCTCTATGTTTGGTATTTCGACATATTTGTACTCAAAACTTTTAGTATCTTGTTTTTTGGTTAAATAAATGCGTTTTTGGCTTCTAGAAAATCTTCTTTGAAACCCACTTTTTATGGCAAGACTTTTAAAGACTTCTTATCACCATGATCTTGAGTGGGAAGATCATGGTGAGATGGTTTGCTATTAGCTTTAGTCTTTAACCTTTTTTATATCTTTCTCACCTTAACATATCACAGATCTGCAGCTGTGTCCAATTCATTCCTTGGAGACCTTGGGAAGGTAATTCTTTAAGTTCTTATAGTACTCGTTTAAATTTTTTTCCTAACTACATTTGTGTGTAAGGTATATAAACTCTACTCTAAGTTTATTGGTGTAAACTTTTCTCTTAACTGTCCATTATCATCATTCTATTCAAATGTCACCGGCAGGGTTGATATTGTGTTTTTACTGCATTTTGTTTGATTTATTTAATTAAATCATGCATGAAATTGAGGATAGCTTTTACAATATTATATTTCATTTTGGGAAAATTTGACAGTCATTACCGGAGGTCTTGATACGAAGCTTATCACATGGGACTTCTCAAAAGGGCGCCCATCTAAAATTGTGGATCTTGGTATGTATATCTTAAACTCTTAGTCTGGTTGTTTTATGGAGCTTCTTCAAATATTTACTTAGATGTGTAATATCTACGACATTTGCATAATATCATTGACAATAAACTGAAGGTGCTGCATCTTTACTAAATAATAATGATTTGATCCTCTTTATGGTTATTCTAAACAGATGTAAGACTAGTGCATGTACTGATTCATTATTCGGATTTTTCTGCCTTCACTGCAGGCCTGCCTGACATGAGCAGTGGTAGTAAAGCTGGACAATGTTTCAATCCTGCTTTTGTTCACTCAATAAAAGTTCCAGATGTTGATATGTTGGACAAATTAGGCAAGATTTGTGTTGTGGCCAGGGGTGATGGTGTTATTGATGTGATTGATATGGAATCAGAGCTTGCATCCGTCAGGCCTAAAAGTTCCACAAAATCTCGAGCAGGAATTCATTCAGTGTCAAAACGTAGTCTTCCAGCTGAAAGTGGAGTTGCTGATGAATGTGGAAGAAAATGGTTTCATTTGGATTACTCTTTAGGTGGACATACAGCCGCTGCATCTTGTGTGGCATTTTCTTTGTTTGGAGAGAGGGGGAAGTTTCTGGTATCAGGTGGAAATGACAAGTTAGTCAAGGTATGGGATTGCTCCAGGTGTCTTGATCCAGGGCAGCCTGGAGGTAACAATGAGCTTCTACATTTGAACATCAATTTGAGCAAAAAGGTCAGTTTCAATGCTTCTTTTTCTGTATGCTTTATTCTCTTATCATATTTATTCAAAGCATTTCGTCATTAACCTCTCTTTGTCAGGTTAATTGGCTCTGTACAACTCCAGCTGAATCAGATAACCTTGTTGTCTGTGACACAACTAAGGTAGTGAAGGTCTACACTGTTTCATAGATCTAAGCTGTGGAACCATTGACGTTACTAGTTGACTTCCCTGGAGAGCTTGGCTTGTTTTTGGTGCATGAGGTTGTCTTTTATCATTTTCGGAGGATGTTGTTGCTGATCCAAGATCAGCTTGGCATAGATACCGCAAATCAACCAGGGAAAACAGCCTTGCTGCCCTTCATCAACCTACACCTCAATTAAGAGGATACTTTTCTTAACATTTTGACCTCTTGCAGTTCTAAATTGTTTAATCCAGGAAATAGTTGCTTCTAGTGGGTATATCCGTGTTGAAGAAAATAGAATGAGATGAATAATCTCAATAGTACCTGTTACCTCGGAGATTTAAACTTGATGCTGCAAATTTTGGGAGTTAATTCATTCTTAGTTCCCTTTATCCCCTGTGAATAAGTAGTAGCCTGAACTTTTCTCATTTAAAGCTGAATTTAGCCGTGCAATCTGTTCTGATACATGCCCAATTGAACATTCGTGGTGCATCTTTTCCTAAGTAAATTGTTTTTCGATTAGGGCATCTAATGAAGACGTCCAAATTCCTTCGCTCCATGAAAGTGATCCAGATTTGATCTGATAATAATCAGCGTGAACAAGTCTAGAGGAAATCTCTCGGGCTTGATTTAAACCACTTTTATGTTTCCATTTTGTTTATATTAAATCCGGAGGCAACCTGAAGCACTCTTTTCACTATAATTAGCATTGAATTAGAAGTCATTAGTTGGTGACTAGAATTAAAGGCACTAGCCATCTTGAAGCGTGGTGCACTTCTTATCTATCCTCGAAAGGACAAAAATCACCAAGTAATAGTTAAAAGGAAGGAAACAAGAACCATTATAAATATAATGTGATATTTCACATCTCATATTTAATATAAATATAATTAATAAAATTTATATAACAATCTAAAATTTATTTTTATTAATAATTTAAATTTAAACTTTTTAAAAATCACGTTATTTAAATTTGATAAATTACTAATCCAAGCAATGAGATAGGGACTACCAGGTCTGGCCCAATTATTGGTACATGTTAATTTGGTGTCATCCCACACCCATCAGACTCGTTGTCTTTTTATGTCATTTTGTAATCCAGCTGAACAGTGTTTATTTGCCTCCTCTTCTAATTTCTTAGGGTTTGCTGTACAAATTTTAGTAATTATCTTACCAGATAAACTTTCATAAGTGATCAAGTTCTGATATTCCAAATCCAGGGGAGAGTAAACATACAGTAGAATATTCCCTTAAATTGAATAATATGTATTGTTTATGGTTGCACAGTGGCAGACTTGTATGCAAGGCTGGTTAGTTAAAAGATGTACCTTGCCCAACCGAAAGCTTCCTTAAACTTCCCGCAAATTTTCAAAAATCTTTTTCTCTTAGACCAGAAAAAATGTAGACGTTGCTTCTCACATTTCTCACTCTCTTTTTCCTGCAAATACATGACACCAACAACCCAACCTCCATACTCTACCAACCGCCCATCCCTCAACCTCTCTTCACCCTCTCACAAGGACCAATATACCCTAGCGGCTTTTTCGTATAAAACAGAAACAACAAACACAATGCATTGAGAGTACAGAGGGAGACCCGTTGGCTAGTGTATTGTAGCATTGGGTTTCTCATCAGGGAAGAAGGGAAGACAAGTTTTGAGATGATGGAATCCGGGGCTCCTGTTTGCCACACCTGTGGTGAGCATGTGGGGTTGAATGCCAATGGAGAAGCCTTCGTGGCTTGCCATGATTGCAATTTCCCCACTTGCAAGACTTGTTTTGAGTATGAGCTGAAGGAAGGTCGAAAAGTTTGCTTGCGTTGTGGTGCTCCATTGGATGGTATGTTTTTATTATTTCTTGATAGTTTCTGTTTTGATTCTTGGGCATTGATAAACCTTTGTGATTAAAAATGGTTTTGATGCTTTAATATAGATATCAACTTCATATGTTTTCCGAATGCTTGTTTGATTCCCATGAAAAGAAAAAGATCGGAAAGGAATAAATCGCTTAAGCATGAGCAGTTAGGGGTAGTTCCTGAGAGATCATAGAAGATTCTTCACTCATTTGTATCATGGATGTCTACTTTCCCCAACACAGAATATAAAGAATGTTATAGTCTGATTATCTTGCTCTCATGAGTTCATATTTTGAACTGATTGCACGACTGTCAACTCCTCAGAAAACCTGCTGGATGACGTTGAAAAGGCCTCTGGTGACAGATCCACGATGGCTAAACACCTGAACAATTCTCAGGTACTGTTTTTGCTTCCTTCCAAAAGGTTTTTTAGAGTAAATACTAAATCTAGCTGGAAAAGTAAACTACTGATTGCAAAAGTCTAAAGGAAATTCAACTAGAACTTTAAGTTATCATATATAGTTAGCAACGGTTGATGTTTCCTAGGTACTTAAGTGTAAGGATTCTGAGAGTTTTTGATATTCATCTTGATTTATATCCAGGAAGCTGGAATTCATGCAAGACATATCAGCAGTGTGTCCACGGTGGATAGTGGTATGTCACAGCACTTTCTTCCATAATATTTAATTGCTCTTGACAATTTTTCCTTACAAAAAAAGTTTCAATTCTAAATGTCTAGTCTTATGTTTTCATGAAGAAATGACCGAAGACAATGGGAATCCGATTTGGAAGAACAGGGTGGAAAGTTGGAAAGAAAAGAAGAACAAGAAGAAAAAGAGTTCAACTACTAAGGTTGAAAGAGAGGCTCAAGTTCCACCTGAGCAACAGATGGAAGACAAACCGTGAGTATTTAATTAGAAAGGCTTGATTGATTTTCGGTTGTTAAAGCAATTTCATGAGAAAATTCTATTTAAGTGATGTTTTGTTTATGACATTTTGACCAACCACATCTTAACAGCTTTATGTGCTTGAACCGTATTAGATTAGCTTAGATTTTAAAACAAGTAATGTTAAAGTATTACCAATATGAAATATTTCCTTTTGCAGGGCAGCGGATGCTTCTCAGCCCTTCTCGACTATAATTCCAATTCCGAAAAGCAGGCTTTCACCTTACAGAACTGTGATTGTTATGCGATTGATCATTCTGGGTCTTTTCTTCCATTACCGAGTAACAAATCCTGTTCAAAGTGCTTTTCCTCTGTGGCTCACTTCAGTCATATGCGAAATATGGTTTGCCTTTTCCTGGGTGTTGGATCAGTTTCCTAAGTGGTTTCCTATTAACAGGGAAACATATATTGACAGGCTATCTGCAAGGTACAAATCCATGAATCAAGACTTTCGGACATACCACTAAATATGCTAATAATATAAGCTATTCTATACAATTAGTTGTTTCAGTTGATTCAGTATCATAAATATGGAAACCAACTTTGCCTCTTCAACTAGAATAAACAGTTTGTCACTAAGCTTGTCACTCCTACATTTATTAGGAAAATACTGTTTTTAAGACTGTTCCTACAAATCATAGAAAAGGAACTTTTGATCTGTGAATATGTATCTCAGATTGATGGTTTTTTCAATACCATGGCAGGTATGAAAGAGAAGGTGAACCTTCTGAGCTTGCGGCTGTGGACTTCTTCGTGAGTACAGTGGATCCGTTGAAAGAACCTCCATTGATCACTGCCAATACCGTGCTTTCCATCCTTGCCCTGGACTACCCTGTGGATAAGGTCTCTTGCTATGTATCTGATGATGGGGCTGCCATGCTGACATTTGAATCTCTTGTAGAAACAGCTGACTTTGCAAGAAAGTGGGTTCCATTCTGCAAAAAGTTTTCCATTGAACCACGGGCACCCGAGTTTTACTTCTCACAGAAAATTGATTACTTGAAGGATAAAGTGCAGCCCTCCTTCGTAAAAGAACGTAGAGCAATGAAAGTAAGTGCCTTAAGCTTTCTTTAGCTACATTTCTTGAATATTCATACCCCTTTGATATTGGAAGTTATTGGCTATCTAAACTTCCTTTCAATTTGGTCACAGAGAGATTATGAAGAGTTCAAAATTCGAATTAATGCTTTAGTTGCAAAGGCTCAGAAAACACCTGAGGAAGGATGGACAATGCAAGATGGAACTCCTTGGCCAGGAAATAACACGCGCGACCACCCTGGCATGATTCAAGTTTTCCTTGGATATAGTGGTGCCCGTGACATTGAGGGAAATGAACTTCCACGACTGGTTTATGTCTCTAGAGAGAAGAGACCTGGCTACCAACACCACAAAAAGGCTGGTGCTGAAAATGCTTTGGTGCGTATACATAGTAGTGCAAAACCTGCCTTCATAACAACGCTTATATATTCTCTTTGAACTAACAGTGAATTGCTTCTTACAGGTTAGGGTGTCTGCAGTTCTAACAAATGCTCCCTTCATCCTCAATCTTGATTGTGACCACTACGTTAACAATAGCCAGGCAGCTCGGGAAGCTATGTGCTTCCTGATGGACCCACAAGTTGGTCCAGATGTATGCTATGTGCAGTTTCCTCAAAGATTTGATGGCATAGATAGGAGTGATCGATATGCCAATCGCAACACAGTCTTCTTTGATGTAAGATTAAAGCTAAATTAATTTTCTGCTTGATTAAAATGCTTGTGACAGTTTTAAGTTGTGGTTGCATTATAACAGAAGCCTATTGAGTTCTGACAATTCTTCCAAATTCCAACTTCAGGTTAACATGAAAGGTCTCGATGGAATTCAAGGACCAGTTTATGTGGGAACAGGTTGTGTTTTCAATAGGCAAGCACTTTATGGCTACGGACCTCCTTCAATGCCCAGCTTACCCAAGTCCTCTTCCTCATCCTGCTCATGGTGTGGCTGCTGCTCATGTTGTTGCCCCGGCAAGAAGGCTCCAAAAGCACCATCAGAGCTTTACCGGGATGCAAAACGGGAAGAACTGGATGCTGCCATCTTCAACCTTAGGGAGATTGACAGTAAGTCTTAATCTTTGAGAAAAATTAAGCTAGACTTGTTGTATACAGAGCTTTTGAATTATTGACATATCTCTGGTCTTGTTTCTGCAGATTATGATGAGTATGAAAGATCAATGCTGATCTCTCAGATGAGCTTTGAGAAAACTTTTGGCTTATCAACTGTCTTCATTGAATCTACACTAATGGAGAATGGAGGAGTGGCTGAATCTGCCAACCCTTCCACACTAATCAAGGAAGCAATTCATGTCATTAGCTGTGGCTATGAAGAGAAGACTGAATGGGGAAAAGAGGTTAGAATCTTGATTCTTGTTTATCATATGAGACTTAATGCTGTTAATTTTAAAGTATAAGGAGGTAAAAGGAACCAATTTCTATGAATAGATTTCGGTTTGTCCTGCCTACAAGATCTCAATGGAGCCAACTCTGTTGCCAAATTTGATTTCAATGCTATTATCTTCTGATCACTCTTTTAGCAAAACCTTCACAGTAGGGTCTCATTATAAATTAACCTCCCTAGCTTAATATCTATGTTAACCCTTCTTGCTTTCCTCCATAGAGGCCTTGAACTGCTTTGACTTTAGTCTGCTCTCATGTTTTACATGTACTAAATACTTTGGTCCAAGTCATACTTGTTTCATCCTTGCATGACAACGTTAAAACTTTCTACTATTTGGGTGCTCAGATTGGATGGATATACGGTTCAGTCACTGAGGATATCTTAACTGGTTTCAAAATGCACTGCCGAGGATGGAGGTCAATCTACTGCATGCCCTTAAGGCCCGCATTCAAAGGATCTGCACCCATCAATCTGTCTGATCGGTTGCACCAGGTTCTTCGATGGGCTCTTGGATCCGTGGAAATTTTCCTGAGCAGGCACTGCCCTTTATGGTATGGATTTGGAGGTGGCCGTCTTAAATGGCTTCAAAGACTGGCATATGTCAACACCATTGTCTATCCATTTACATCCCTTCCTCTCGTTGCTTACTGTTCACTGCCAGCAATCTGTCTTCTCACAGGAAAATTTATCATACCAACGGTAATTATCTTGTCCCATAACTATTTGTCACAATAAATTTGAGTGCTGGTTATTCCTGTATCCTAAGCTAGTTTTCAAGACCATAAAGGCTTACTGTGCTTCACATTTTCTAATTTGATGATTAGCTCTCAAACCTAGCAAGCGTTCTGTTTCTGGGGCTTTTCCTTTCCATTATTGTGACTGCCGTGCTTGAGCTCCGATGGAGTGGTGTCAGCATCGAGGACTTGTGGCGTAATGAGCAGTTTTGGGTCATTGGAGGTGTTTCAGCCCATCTCTTTGCCGTCTTCCAAGGTTTCCTGAAGATGCTGGCAGGTATAGACACCAACTTTACTGTCACTGCCAAAGCAGCTGATGACGCAGAGTTTGGTGAGCTCTACCTTGTCAAATGGACAACACTTTTGATACCCCCAACAACACTTCTCATTGTCAACATGGTTGGTGTTGTTGCTGGATTCTCCGATGCACTCAACAAAGGATATGAGGCTTGGGGGCCACTTTTTGGCAAAGTGTTCTTTTCCTTCTGGGTGATCCTCCATCTCTATCCATTCCTCAAAGGTCTCATGGGTCGCCAAAACAGAACTCCGACCATAGTTGTTCTATGGTCAGTGCTGTTGGCTTCTGTCTTCTCTCTTGTTTGGGTCCGTATCAACCCATTTGTGAACACCGCCAATAGCACAACCGTGGGCCAGAGCTGCATTTCCATTGATTGCTGAGTTAGACTAATAGCAATTCTTTGAATTCAAGACTTCTGGGATGTTATTATGGCAATATTACCTCTTGTCAAAATGGAATTGCAGTAACTGGACTGCAAATATGTCTATTGACTAAGTTTTGAACTGTTTGTGCCTATCTTCTCTTCAGTATCCAAGTTCTAGAGCAATGTTGTGAGATATATCAATGGAAAGATAGGAATTACTATTTCCCAACAACTATTGAAACCATTGAAAGGAAAATGAATGGAATGTTTGTCCATTTTCTATGATTTGTTTCAAATCTCATGCATGGCTTTGCATTCGTTTCATGGAAATGACCTGATATGAACTTTTAGTCAACATATGGTACCTGTCCCAAAAGTTTTCCTCTATCTTCCATTGAAATTACCGTATCCGGACAGAAGCAAAAATAGGAGGACGTTGCGGTGCCCGTTGTACCTTTGTTTGGTGCGAGAGCCATAACCATGCACGGGAATTGATTGCCTTAAAACACGTTAGCTAATAATATGTCCCTTTCGTTCTGAAAGAAGACTTAGCCACCGCCCTCCAGCTGCTCAACTAGGAGAGAAAACACATGTATGAGACCGGGTATTCAGTCTCCAACGGTCACATGACTACCTGTACTAAAAATATAACCTTTTGTTTCACCACTGAAATTGTGGTCCCCATAGAAACAAAGAAAATAGACAACCATAGGGCAAAACGGTCGATGCGGGCCAAAGGAGAAGAGAGTGACGTCAATCAGAAACTATAAAGCAAAGGGCCATTGGCTCTGCACCCATCACAGAAATCTTCGCAGGCTAAAAGCCTAGAGGTGACCTTGAAGGGACAAAAGATAAATCTAACAAATTCAACGCGAAGGTAACAAAATTCTAATCCAAGTTTTATCAGAATCGGCCTGCTTTCACTTAAAAAGATCTTTTCTCCGAAAAAAGATAAAAAGGGTGTGATTGATTGCACCACCTGCAATTTTTGTGCACAGTTGGCAACGATACTTAGCAGTCATTGCCAGTTGCCATCACTTGTACTATCTGCCTAATATCTTGTAGCACAAATTTCTCCAAGGGAGAAAACGTTTTGTGGTGAGGAAATTCCAGGGTCTAATATGAGGAGAATCCCACAGAACCAAACATGTTGGGCTTGGAAAACCACAGTGACTTCCCTAGCAAACCGGGAAATCGTAGCTTTCGGCTTGCCAGCAATGACAAATCTTGGGAAACGTAATAGAGAGGAAACCAAGATCCCAAGGCATACATGATTAATGATGTCGGCCACTCCAACAAGTTACATCAAATTTCTAGTGTAAATATAAAGGAAAGAATCCCCTGGTGTGTAATGATAACACCCAGATTTCTAAAAGAGCAAAAGAACATTTTTATTCTAATTTTGCTTTTTAAGTTAATTATCCTTAAAATATTAGTAGAAAAATTAAGCTTTAATTCAAGTTCTTGATAAGTTGTTTGAAAAAAGAAAAAGAAAAGAAAAATCAAAGTGGAAGTAAGATTAGGAGACAGTTGTCTGTTCATCAATTTCAAGTACTGTAAAAGGGTTTAAGTCCTCGGCAATTGAGGGTAGGCATCCTTTTCAGTCACTTCTTTATATAGAGAAAAAGGTTGGACTAATGAAAAAGGGTGGAAAATAGCTGGAAGCCACGCAAGTCCAGCTGAAAAAATATTTGGAGGCTTTTAATTTTTAAATTACCTTGTAGTAAACTTAAACTCATCTTTTGACGCCCGGTATTGTTTTTGTTATCCATAAACAACAGAAAATCTCAGACTGTGTCCCCTTTTGTCTATCTTAGGAATCATGTGGGCTCAATTGCCTTTGATTACTCTGTATTTTACATTGCTAACCTCATCGAGGGAATTAATGTTAAGTAAGAGTCATAACTTCAAGTTTCCATTTTTTGCTCTTCTCTCTTTTATTTTGATTTTGAGGGAATATTTAAAAATATTTTTCAATTGAAAAATGGTCTTATTAAATTTTAGAACAGTGTCCTCAGCATCTTAGAAATCGAGGCATGTGAAGTTGCAATAAATTGTGGTGCAGTTGTGTAATAAACATCAAAATCCAAGACCTAAACTCTTGACCAACTGTCAAACCCCACACAAATCCAACCCCTCCGTCCTTGTTCCCCTGTTCTGTCTCTTCCTCTCACTTCTCACTTCACTTCCAACTTCACTTAACTTGCTCTCTCTCTCTCTCTCTCTCTCTCTCTCCACCATGAAACCACTGCCACTACCGCCATTCTTCCTCTTGCCCCTCTTCCTCTTTTGCACCACCGCTGCCACTGTAAATGCTACCAAACCAGCCACCCCCACAGCCCCTACACTCTCCCCTACTCCCTCTCCCACATCCTCCCCTACTCCACCCACCAACACAACTCCCTCTTCTTCCCGCTCAACTCTAGATCCCAAACAGATAGAAGCACTCCAATCCCTCGACATCCCCACCACTAGAGACCCTTGCATCCAACCTTCCCCTCATAACGCCACCATCTGTGACAGCTCCAAGCCCTTCCGCCATCTCATCTCCCTCCATCTCTCTAACTGCTCCACCGACCTTTCCCTCTCCTTCACAGCTCTCAAGTCCCTATCTTCCCTCCGCTCTCTATCCTTCACCAACTGCCACGCTTCCCCCATCCGTTTCCCTTCCGATCTCTCTCTCTCCCTCACTTCCTTCTCCTGCATTCGCTCTCTCCGCCGCCTCCCCGGGGTCTGGCTCTCACGTTTCGTTAACCTCACTGATCTCACAGTCTCCTATACTCCAGTTAACACCAGCGGCCTTTATGTAATCATTGGAAACATGCATAAGCTGAAGACAGTCACCATTTCTCATGCTAATCTTACAGGCTATCTTCCAAGGCACGTGCATCTGAATCTGACTCATGTTGATTTATCTGATAACAAGCTCAAGGGAAGGATACCAACTTCCTTTACGCTTCTTGAAGATCTTGAGTACTTGAATCTTTCTTCAAATGGGCTAAATGGGGAGATTCCCACTGAGTTTGGTGACTTGATATCGTTAAAGAATCTATCTTTGGCTTCCAATTCGTTTTCTGGGCCAATCCCAGATTCCATGTCAGCTATTCCAGGCTTGGTTCATGTTGATCTGAGTAATAACCAGTTGAATGGGACTGTTCCGAGGTTTTTCACAGAATTGAAAGGGTTGAAAGTCTTGAATCTTGAGAAAAATCAGTTTCATGGGGTTTTGCCTTTCAATGCTAGTTTTATAAAGAGATTGGCTGTTTTCAAGGTTGGTGGGAATGACAATTTGTGTTACAATCATTCTGTTTTGTCATCAAAAATGAAGCTTGGAATTGCTCCCTGTGATAAGCATGGATTGCCGCTGTCGCCCCCGCCTTCTAAGGAGTCTTCTGGAGATAGTGAAAGTGACTCTTCAGATTATGATGATGACGGAGATGATTCAAGTGACAAGAAGGAGCACCATCACGGGCCAAGTAAGGTTGTTCTTGGTGTCGCAATTGGGCTTTCTTCAATAGTTTTCCTTATTGTTTTCTTGATTCTTCTCTCAAAATGGTGTGGTTGAAGAATAAAGTCCATTTGATTATTGGTTAGGCTTTAGAGTAGGGGAAATTGGTAATTAGAGTTTCCATTTATTTATTATTGATATTTGATACACTTGACTTATGAAAAAGGGGTAGCTATAGGTGGAATTTTGAGAGAAAGGAAAAAAGGAGGCAAAGGAATCATTGAACTGGTGTGTTATTTTTTGCTGCTGATCTTTTGGTCATTGAATGGTTAAAAGAGCAGTGTTTTTCATATATTTTTGGTATGAGGTGTGGGCAATGTGAGGTTCATTAGGAGCTGCCGATGCTTTAGAGGAAAAAAGTGATTAATGTGTCACTTTTTTTTCCTCAAAAATATGTATTCTTCTTGATCTTCGAGCGTTTGCTTTTTGACACCATTTTTTAATTTTATCCTTTCTGGTCATTCTTGATGTTTTTCTTTGGCTCAACGTGTTGTGATCGAACTATGCTTATTAAGAGTAAATAAAACATTTGCAGATTTCTTGTTTAAGGAATTTGGTTTAGAGTATTTGTTAATTGACAGAAGTCTTGAGGCAAATAATCTTTGTTCATTTAATGAATTGTCAATGCCTCAACGGAATTCTTGGCTAAAGGTTTTCCAGTACAGGTATCGATGGCAAGTTGAGACAAAAAAGTAAACAATCAGCTTTCGCCTTTGACAACTACCAAGTGTCTTTTGCAACTACTGGCCTAGATATTGTTTCTCATTTCTGCCGACGCCTGCAGCTGTCTCCGATTCTTGAATTGTCCTCAAACCACAAATAGCTGTTGCTCTTTTACTTGTTTTTTTTGCACAAGTGGCCAGTATTTAGGGTCAAAAACTAGGATCTTCTCCAGAACCCTTTCTCAATCCGACCACTTGAGCTGAATTGAAGTTGCCAATGTTTCTTTATATGCATTGCAAGCTCTGAGTCACAGAGTGCAGAAATTTGTTGTTTGCTTCATATTGTGCTGATGGGAAAGGTGATTTTCTTTAGTATGTGGGCAGGCCTTCTAGACAATCTTCTCTCCTATTTTGAACTTGGAGATAATGACAACAGCCAAGTTGTTGGTGTTGTATGAATTTCTACTTTTTAAATTATAGGGATGGAAAATGATGATACATTATGACAGATCCAACTGTATGGTTTCTGTAATAGTTTGATGGTTGGGTCGTAGCTGCTGGTTTAGCTGTGTTCTGGCTTGATTAGGTACTTTATTTTGAAGTTCCATGCTCCTTTTAGCACTCACAATGGACCACACCATGTGGATGGATGGCCAGAGCCAACAAACGTGGTCAAGTTGCAAAGATTTTCCCTTTACTCGTAAGTTTAAGATTGTTGTACTTCTCTATAGCACTGTCCCTCAAGCGCTTCTAATTAAAGTTTCTGATCTGATATAGGAAATAACATATGCAGGCATGCCGTACATTATGGCAAGCTTTCGTTTATAAATTGTCAGGACAAATACAAATCAAGAAAGCTCTTGGGGAAGGCATGATAAATGGCTGTGTATTGGATCCACAATCATTAAGAAAACGGATGCTCAAACCATGTTGCTCAACAAACGAAGTGATGATAATCATGGCCATCATCATCTTCTCAATACTTTAATCATTTGAATTAAACTCTCTTTTTCTTCTTTAAATGCCACTCAGTCTTTTTTCTTCTTGAGATGCCACTCATCTATCTTCTACTTCATTTCCTTTTTTTCAATATTGATTCATTCTGGATCAGAAAGTGACCAAGGGATGAAGGGGGAGAAGACTTTTAGTACCATTGAATCATTGTAAAAAGGGTTTTAAGAACACTACTGCTTAGATTTTTTTTCCTGGGTAATCCAAGTCAAGTATGCAGGGAGTGTCTAAAAAAGACCTGTGAAGCCCACAGCATGACGCGACGCTGCACCTGCAGCCTTGTTTCAATGAATCTATGAGCCCTTTACTGCTTGAATTGCAATTTTTTATTTTTGAGAAATTACTTTTTAAAAAATTCAGACAAAGTAACATTTTAATGTTTTTTTTTATTGTTTTAAAAGGCTTGAACCTACTTGCCAAAGCCAATGCTCTGTTATCCTATATAATGGTTGTCTTATTGCTTTGCAGGATTCGCTTTTCCGAATTTCCACTTTCCCTACTAAATAAACGGAAAATTCGAATCTCTTTGTGTATTAAGTGACACAAAAGGCTGTTAATTACAAAGAAAAAAAATCTAATTCACTAATGCTTATGTTACCCGCCAAGTCTTTTGAGTTAAAACAGCCCTGTTTGAACTCCTGGTCACCAGAATCCTCTGCAAGAACAATATCCATCCTTAAAATGGTGAAATCGATTTGAATCTCTCAGGACAATTTCTCTACCAGTTTCCTTGGACATGAACTTGGCCATTTCATGACAGTCACCACATATTCTGAGATTCTTGGTTACTCGTATTGTTTTGCTAGGTGGCAAGCTTAATAATCCGAAAGCCATGGCTAATTTCTCACTGTGCCCACAGAGAGCCATTTCTTTTTGCACGTCATCTGCATTAATCAAAGCATACTTCGTTTTAGGGAAATAGCCTTCTCCCCTCATCTTTCTTCTTAATTTCTTTAATAGAGATTCTATCTTCTTGGATTGTGGGTGTGAACTATCTCCAGCGACAAAGAGATTAACTTTGCCTTTTATCTCTATCCAACTGCAGCCTGGGTTCTTTCTTAAGCCCTTCCTGCCAATTTTCTCTCTCACTCTTTTCACTTCCTCCCACTTCTCTGCCTCTGCATAGATATTTGCTAAAAGTACATAATACCCAGTATTTTCTGGCTCTAGCTCAAAAACACGTTCTGCAACTCTCTCAGCTAATTTAACATCATGGTAAATCCTGCAACCACAAAGAAGAGCTCCCCAGATTGTGGCATCTGGTGCTATAGGCATTCTTTCAATGAAGTCAAATGCCTTTGAAAGATTACCAGTCCGAGAAAGAAGATCTACCATACAAGCATAGTGCTCCAATTTGGGCTCAATGTTGTAATCGTTTCGCATTATATAGAAGAATCTCCAACCTTCCTCAAGCAGTCCAGAATGACTGCAAGCATGCAGTGTGGAAATGAAGGACACTTCATCAGGCTGAATTCCTGCATCTCTCATCTCATTGAAGGTAGCAATAGCCTCATTTGCAAACCCATGCATGCCATATCCAGCAACCATTACTGTCCATGAGACTAGATCTTTTGAAGAAATCATATCAAAGAGCAAACGTGCAAGACCTAGAACTCCACACTTTACGTAAAGGTCAACAAGTGCATTGGCAACATGTCGATCTGAAAAATATCCATTTCTCAATATGTGACCATGAATCTCTTTTCCTCTTTCTAGAGCAGCTAAGCTAGCACAAGCAGGAAGAATACATGCCAGTGTTCTGCTGTCAGGCTTCAGGTCTTTGAGCATCGCAGCTAACATTTTAAGAGCTTCATTCGGAAGGCAATTCTTTGAGTAACCTCCAATCATGGTATTCCAAGAAATAATGTCCTTCACAGCCATCCGAGAAAAAATAGAATTTGCATCTTCCATGCTTCCACATTTAGCATACATATCCATGAGGGCATTACACACAAATAAATTCGATTCCATATTATTTGCCTTTATGTAATCATGTACATCCTTGCCGTTCTCCAGTGAGCCACTTCTAGCACAAGCATGAAGAACGCTTGTGATAGCAACTACATCTAGTTTAACACCTTCCCTCTCCATTTGTTGGAGCAATCTGATAGCACCATCAGACTGACCATCCCGAGTATAACCTGCTATCATAGAAGTCCATGACACAACATTTCTTTCACCCATCTTCTCAAAAACTCTGAGGGCACCATCCAGATCACCACATTTTGAATACATATCCAATAAAGTATTGTTAAAGTTGAGTTTCCTCTCAAAACAAGCTTTTATTGCCAAAGCATGAACAGCCTTCCCCAATGAAAGAGTACCAGAATTTGCACAACCCACAAGAACACTAACAATAGTAGCCAAATCCACATCAATACCCAAATACAACATCACTTTAAAGACCTCCAGCCCTTTCTCTGCAAGACCATTTGACACATAGCCACTTATCATGGAATTCCATGTTATAACATCTCGATCAATCAATTCATCAAATAGTTCAGACGCACTTTCAACTCTTTTGCTCTTGAAATAAAAGGTAATAAGAGCGTTCACAACACTATTATAACTACCGAAACCCAATTTTAACAAATAGCCATGAACACGGTCACCTTCTTTCAGACCTCCTGAAGCTGCTAAACACTTCAAAATACAAGAAAAAGTATAAGAGTCCACTTCAATTCCCTTTTTCATCATCATCTTGAATAAATATATACTCTCCTTAAAATCACCAACTTTTGCATACTCATTCAGCATATAATTCCACAAAAAAACCTTCTTTTTTCCCATTTCATCAAAAATCCTCCTCCCTTCCTTTAAATCCCCACAAGTTACATAAAAGGATACAAGCTTTGAGCCCAAGACCTCATCAACTGCAACACCATTAGAATTAATAATTGAATGAACCTTTTTTCCATCCTTCAATGATTGTAAATCAGCACAAAGCTGTAAAATTGAGCAGTAAGTTTTGGATTCAAGTTCAGATTTTGGAGACATGGAAAGCAATTCCATGGCATTGTGAAGATTACCCAATTGACAGAATTGAAAGATTCTGGCATTATAATCTGTAAGTTGGTGATCAATGGTGTTTCCTGGTGGAGATGAGATTTGGATAGGGGTGTAAGAGCTGAAAAATGGAGATAAAAGAGTGGTTTTTGAAGTAGGTTTAGGGATGAAATAACTATTTTGAGGTTTGAAAAAGCTTTCTTTACGGCTTTGGTTCTGATTTAGAGGAGAGAAACACAAGTTCGGTGCCGTTTTGGCCATGGGAAAACAGGGAGCCTCTGTTGTGGAAACGCGGTGACGTTCCAACCATAAGGGGTCGTTTGTTTTGAAGGATGTAAAGTACATTACCTGTAATGTGATTGATTAAATTACATACAGTATTTGTTTTGTAACAAATCACTGCAATGTAAGATTGTAATGTAATCCACATTGCAGCCAATGGATGTATGTGATTGCAGTCCAAAACCAATGCAATCACATTACATTGCACTCTGCAATGTTTTTAAAGATAAATTTACCCTTCAACTTTATTATCTTATTAAAATATTTTATAATATTATAATTAAAATAAATATATAATATAAGAATAAAAATAAAATAAAAATAAAATATAAATAAAATTAATATTTATATAATATAGATAAACAAATTAAATATAAAATATATAATATAAAAAATATATTAAAGAAATGAAAAAAAATAAAAAATTATATAATAAATAAAAATAAATTATATGACATTAAAAATATATTTAAAATATGATATTATATAAAAATTAATAATATAAATATAATATATTAAAAATAAAATATAAAATATTATATAAATAAATAAAAATAAATATATACATTAAAAATATCTTAAGAAATAATATTATATAAAAATTAATAATATAAATATAATATATAAAAATAAAATATAAAATATTATAATAATAAATAAAAATAAAATATATGATATTAAAAATATATTTAAGAAATATATTATATAAAAATTAATAAAAAATATAAATATATTAAAATAAAAATATAAAATATTATAATAATAATAAAAATAAAATATATGATATTAAAAATATATTTAAGAAATGATATTATATAAAAATTAATAAAAAATATAAATATATAAAAATAAAATATAAAATATTATAATAATAAATAAAAATAATAATATATGATATTAAAAATATATTTAAAAATGATATTATATAAAAATTAATAATAAAAAATATAAATATATTAACTTATATTTTAATAATTAGGGGTAATTTTGACAATTAGCATTACATTTCCACTAAAGTACTTGTAAACCAAACACTGCAATGTTATCTTCCCTACATTTTAATCATTATTTTACTTACATACCAAACACTGTAATGTATTTTCCCTGTAATCACTTGCTTGCAATCACATTACTTGCAATCACATTACCTGTAATCACATTGCATTTAATGTACCAAACGCCACCTAAAAGCTAACCGTTCGATAGATTCGTTTCGCTTTGCTGAGCAACGAACAGGTCGAACACTCACAAGCAAGGTTGGGTAAGTGTATAAAGCAACACTGCTTTGTCGAACTCTTTTATTTCTCTGAGTCCGTCACGTGGCGTCCACGCTCCCAGAAAAAACGTGTGGACCAGCAATTTTTAGGAATAAAGAAAATTTAGTTTTGAGCTTTGTATGTAGCTGGTGGGTCCAATTGCATGTTGAATCTGAAGGATTTGCAAAGAAAATATGGCTGCTGCTGTTCTCTCCTTCCAATCTATCTCTCATTTCCCTTCTTGCTTCCCTGTCAACAAGCAACTCAAGCTGAGAAAACCTGTTTTATCTCTCACAGGTAACAACTTTTGCCACGCCACATTTTTCCCTGAATCCCAACCTCTTTCTTATAGCTTTTTTCCCTTTTGGTTGTACCTTCTGTGTTTGAGGGAGATAGATCTTCCGCAGCGAAAGTTGTTCTTGTCTGGGTTATTTTCTGTTTGAATAATGATCCCCTGCTTGTATCCTTACGTTGTAGCTGTAGAGAAGTTCCTGTAAGTCCTACTCCGGGCTACTTAAGTGAATTTCAGGACCTCATAAACTGGAGATTTCTAACATTCTGACATTTCAGCGTGCAAATGTAGATTTGCATATTGTTCAAGACTATCTATGATTGTTAGTTCCTCTTGAAGTCGGTAACATTATGTCTTCTCCTTCCTACGTCTTGGCTTTTGCCTTGGAAGTATGATCATGAGTATATCAATATATTGTTGATGGAGGTCTGAAATTTTCTAAACTAGAAACTAAGGGATCCTTTTTTGATGCAGCTTATTAAATTTGACAGAGATTGCAGATAAGTCTAGGCCCTTTTGCTCTCTTCAGGCAACTGTTTCAAGCATAACACCAGATGGGAACAGAAGAGGAAGCCGTCCTAGGAAAAGTTCTGCCTCAGGAAGAAAGAAGGAAGATGAAAGCAAAAAACCATCTGTTGGTAATGAAGCACCCAACTCATCTAACCAGGAAGACATAATTGCTCTGTTTAGACGGATACAGTCTTCTATCTCCAAGGGAGAGACTGGAAGCGCCAAGGCCAAACGTTTGAGCTCATCCAAGGATAAGTCCACAGCTGAATCAGTTTTGGATGTTCTTCGAGAATCAAGAAAGAATGTGCGAGGTAACACTGTTTGGCATCACATTCTTCCACACTGATTTAATTTCTTGGACATGATTGCTACTACCAAGCATGCACTGATAGAAGCCACACTTTCTTGCCATTTCAAAACGGTTACTTTCAAAACTGAAGAATTTTACGATTTTGGCAGGCGTTGGATCCAATAAGGGAGGGAAGGCACCGAGATGGAAAAGTGGCGTCCCTAAGAAAACCCAAGGGATGGGAAGGAAGGCTAATGCAGCAACACTGGATTTCAAGTTATCAAGGCCACATCTAATTTCGTAAAGAGGTCGCCGATACCATATCCAACAGCCCCCAGAGTCAAGGGTCTTGAGCAGAACAATGAAGTGGTGGCGACCAATGAGGGGTTAAAGTTGGCAAACATAGAGACACTGAAACTTATAGAGTTGAAAGAACTAGCAAAAGCCAGAGGAATCAAGGGTTACTCGAGATTGAAGAAGAGTGAGCTTGTTCGACTATTGAGGTCATAATATCCGGAGCGAAGCAACCAAGCTCTTTTCCGCTTTTCCTTTTATCTGTTTGAACTAATTAACCCATTTGTAACTCCCTTGTGGCATCACCGCTTTGACCCCCTCTCGTCAAGGAAAATTGTATCGCCCATTGCATGTACGTTGGCCTGATTTTCAGCAACCGTTTATTTGCCGATTTATTTGACATTGCAAATACCAAATCGAAGAAACTTCTCTCTAAGTAAAAGAAGACATTAGCTTTCAGGAGGATCGATGGTCACAACACCAAGTCCAATAATGCACTACCAAGAATACGGTTTAAAATATCAAAATAGAGAAGCATTTTCCAAATGCATTTATATTAATTAACTAAACAAACAAACAGAAAGAGTATTTAGGATTTTAAACTCAAATACGAATATCTTCAGGAAAACAAAAACTGATACACAGAAAGGAGTCAAAATCAAGTAGCAAAACTCAAAAACTCAACTAAGCTTGTAACTGAGATTCCTAAGCTCCAATATTTTGGGACTTGTTAAGGATGACACCTTCATATTTGACCTGGAACCACTTCATGGCATCCTCCTTGGTAACTCTGTGTTGAATACCAACACGTGACTTGCATCTGCGACGGCGACCCACACGGTAGCCAGCTCGCTCCAGAACAACATAGAAGTCCATACCATAGATACCAGTTGAAGGGTCATACCTAGAAATGGAACAATAGTTGAAATTGGTGGAGTTCAAAACAACAATATTGATTGTATCTACTAGTAGAATGAAGCTGCCAATAACTACTCTATATTAACTCATTCCTGGGGATAAAATTAGATATCCACAAGATCTCTTGCTTAGTGTTAACCACTACATGATTAAAGTAATGCAGCCTTTCAATGGCAATAGCCAGTTTTGACTCACACACTAACTTCAGCAAGAAAGCCAAACCTTTAAACAACTTAACCCAGTTTAAATTTGCCTCCGTAACCCATAATATCGTCCTAAAGGAAGATTGATAGGCAAAGAAGCTCCATTGTTAAACCCTCGTAACTATCCCAAACCCAAAAATTAAACCAAAACACATGGCAGGATACCAGCAAACGTGTAGCCATTCAAGAAACTACAGCATTTTAATCATAAAGTTTCAACGGAAATCAATGACCTAAACGTATCAAAGAATCCCACCTCAGTTCTATTGGGTTCTCATCGAGTATAAACTAAAACCAAGCATCCAGCGCACATAATCAACATAAAAATATTAATTAAAACGCATCAAAAGTTGATAACTAGGCACCCAAAAAATGAACTTACTTGATACCAAGATCAATGTGCTCCTGGATACCGAATCCAAAGCATCCAGTATCACTGAAGTTCCTCCTCAAAAGCTCATACTCCTTTACCTTCAAACCGCTCTCCAGAAGCTGCATAGCCTTCTCTCCCTCACCGTCACGTAGCAAGCAATCTTTTCATTGCGCCTGATGCCAAAAGATCTCACAGTGTACCTAGCTGCTCATATCAACCCCACATTTTTTCCATTACCAACAAAAAGACAAATCTATAAGAAAGCATCGGTTTTCTGGCGAAAAAAGGAAAGCAAAAAACATCGGTTTCAGAATTTTACCCTTGGAGAAGACAGGGGTTTGGCCACTGAGTTGTTCCAAGACCTAAATAAGGGCAGAATGGGGCGAAGGCGAAGCGAAAGGATTAACTAATATTCAATTAAAAGGTTTGCCGGTAGAAAACAAATAGAACTTCTGTGCGTTTTGGTTACCTTGGCGGCACGCGTGAGACGATCACCGCTTTCACCGACGGAAATGTTGAGGACAAGTTTTTGAACTTTAATCTCCCTCATTGGGTTCGACAGCTTCTTCTCTGATGCCTTTCATATTTACAAAAGCAATCAACAACAAAAAAATTGCCAGTGAGACATGTATTAACATAAGAGAAAAGATGTCTGAATAAAAGATCAGAGACAGAGAGAGAGAAAGAGTACCATGGCGAAGTGAAGGAGGTCGAGAGCAGCGGTGGAGTGACAAAGGGGAGCTTAAATGAGAGGAGTTTAGGGCTGGCTAGGGTTTTATCTCCGCAATTTACTACTTTGTCCTTCACTTTTGGGCCCAAAACATAAATACGGGAAAATGAAGAGGCAGAGTTATAAAAATAGTTTCCGTTGCCGGGACTCGAACCCGGGTCTTTCGGGTGAGAGCCGAATATCCTGACCAACTAGACTACAACGGATGCTTGATCGAAGGTGGTCTTTAAATTTATTTCAATTATAATTCAAGGAAGAGGATCGAAGTAAGCAACAAATCTATGAATGCCAAGTAAAATTTCGATTATCCACTTTCTTTGTCCTTGAGTAATGCAACTCCAGTCTCCCCATGATGGAGTTCTTCACCCTATACATTTTTATTTATTCATACCATCGTTAAACTTGCTCCTTCCAGGTCCTTTTGCGCCTGTTCTCTGTAAGTGGTATATTGAATCACTTTCTAAGGTTGATGATGAGCTATAAGAAAATTTGTGGCCTTGGTAAGATCATAAAGAGCAAAGCCCTTTCCTTAATTGTTAAACCAGGTCCACTTCCTTTGAATGTCTCCCCGTTTCCTTTTATCAGAAGAAATTGAATTGAAGAAAAAGTTGACCTTTTGGGGTGCGCATGCTCACGGATATAAACTTCTCAAGCTCCCCACTTTGCTCAGCGTGAAATTGAAGCACCGTGTTTGCTTTTTTTAAAACCTTTGATGTGACATTATCTCTCATCCATTCTAGTGATGCTCTCATCATTGGATCAAGTCTAAGTTAGATCCGATCTAATACCACTTTATTACGAAATTGTTACGTCCTTTTCAAAAAAATTAACCTATTCAAATGTACAATACCCACACTTATAAGATTCTTAGCCCACTTCCTTTGAAGCGCTTTATGTAACACTTGCGTAAGCCGATCCATCTTTGATCCATCTTTGATTTATCACATATTTGCTAGATTTTTGTTCTTCCTGAATTATTTGAGAAGCACAATGTATGAGCTAGTGATCATGTTATCCAAAAAATTCAGAACCCAAAAGAATGTGATTGCAAACTAAGTTTCCATTATAAGATCAAATGTGTTGACCAAAGTTGTGATTACATATGTGTATACAATGGGAATTCCCAAGATGAAATCGGCATATGCCAGATTTAGATTCAAGAAATAGTAAAAACAGGACCAAAACAACAGTGAAAATGATAATAATAAAAGTAAAAAAAAAAAAAAAAAAACTTTTCCCCAGTAATGCAGCCTCAGCAATCCTTGTCTAAGCTTAAACCATTACGCCAAGAGGCCCAATACCAAACAACTCAATGCGAGCAAACGCTACTGTGGCATAGTAAAATAACTGAGGCATGGAATTTTGTTTTCACGATGACAGCTTCTAAAAGTTGAAGCCTCAAGCCATTAAGCCTAGGAATTTTTATTAGGGCATGAGAACAAGAACCAAATAGCTCCACTGACAAGTTAATTCATATCCACCCCAAATTCCAGAGGAGCACCAGCTAGACAAGCAGGCAAGAAATAGTGATGCAAAGGAAGAACCTTTAGGTCTTGTTCACACCGTGCTAAAACATATTTACACGAAAGAACCATGGCAGTACAAAGGCTATTACCAAGCATGCCATCAGAAAGTTACAGAATGGTTGCCCACGCCAACATCCCCCACCCCGATCTGAGGATCTACCACCACCACTAGTAGATCCTCGGTCATGCCAATCTTCAATAAATCTGTTATCTCTAACACCAGTGATATTTTTTGCAGTCTGTCCACAAATTTCGCACATTCTGCAGAGTAAATTAAAGATAAGAAGGTATGTCAAGGAGAATTGCTGACATGTTCTGCTTCCAAGTTATCCCATAAGTATCAAATGTTGGTTTGAGATACATGTAAATTCAGAATAGAGAAAAAGGGTTGCTTCACAATTATTAATACAAATTTCACACCAACCACTAGAAGCCTAAGCAGCTAATTAATTGTGAACTGAAGAATCAATATTGCTGACTCGAATGCCATTAGCGGGCCAATTTAAGATTGCAACTCTAGGTGAACTCTCATTCCAATTCCATCACATATATGATAACAATTAACTTCTCTCAAACATGTTGAAAAACAAGAATATCCAAACAGACAAGGTAAACTAGAAACTCAGATTCAATATTGATCAAAGTATACATTTCTCACTCGTGTGTTTTCAGATTCCAAAGAGATTATTTCAATGTAAAAAAACAATGATAATGGAGAAAACATTATTAACTCCTCTGTTCTACTTATTGTATATTATTTTTGCTCCTCATTCTGAAAGGTTAAGAGTAAATTTGGTATCCACAAAAGAAAATAGTTTCAACGAGGACAAAGAAAATTCCAGTTGGTTCTAAAACTAATTCCAAATTGGAGCGAAGGAAAATTAACACCAAGAGTTAAGAAGCCAAAAGCTACAGATACCATCAATACCTAACACATAATAACACGGTAAATATAGCAAAGCTTAATTAAGCAACAACACAGCACATCTTTTTTCTAAGACCTGTGTCAGACCCCTAAAGTTTCATTTTCAAGAGAAAGAAAAATACCTGTTTCCTTTCAGCTTAAACCATGCCTCTGCACAATGACTATGCGCAATTCCTAGCTCATCTTTGCACCAGCAACCAAGCTGAATTAGATCCATAGTAGCTGCTGTACTTGACGTACCATCCATAGGTTCAAGTGATTGCTCTGTATTCAAATGGCAAATTCTACAAACCCTTTCACCATCCCAACTCTCCTTATACTGTCTTCCACCACCATCAGTCCCCTTTATATCTATCACACATGAGTCCTCTGCTTCAGCAACCTTCGTCTTTGGCTTTTCTGTCAATACTTTACTTGAACCTAATCCATTGTCTTTCACTTCTAACCTATTACTTCCATCCACACATGTTGCCTCTTGGGTGTTAACTATGATAATGGTCTCAACAACAAATCTGTCAACTGAATTATTCAAACTTCCGCAACTTCCTTGATCAACTTGACCCGTTGTTTCACCAACTCCTCCCATCTGGTTTGTCTCCTGATTAAACATTTCCCCCCCTGCTTCCCCCAACACCTCACTTGACACCACTCCATTGTTTTTCTCTCCAAAATCCCTTTCCTCATTCTCAAGCGCATTTCTATCAGCAAAACTACTTGAATGCCCACCACTTTCCAGATCATTCTGAATCAATGGCGGACCAATTCCTCTCCCATAATCCACCTCCTGATCCTTCAACGATCCAAAGCCATCATTTTGCAATCTCAAATCTGCGTTTTCTCGACTAAAACACACATTTTCTTCAGCATTTATCACAATAACAGTCTCAGACACAACTCCATTAACGGAATTCTTTGAATTTCCGCTGACTCCTTCCTCAACTTGACTCAAATTCTCACTGGTTTCTACCCTATTACCCCTTTGCTCTGGATCCATTAATCTCAGCTAACTTAGGCAAAAAAGAAAACACACCCCTCCTCCAAAATTATCAAAAACCACAGCAATAAGCATACATGTGAGCAATCATATAATGGAGAAGAACTACTATTTTCTCCATCTTAAAACCAACTCGGAGACCATAACCAATGTGAACAACCCAAATCCTGAAATTAATCACTTTTCAGGCGCATAAACCCCCCAAAATTCAAAAATCCATAATCACAAAAAAAATCAACACTAATAGAGTAATTAAGAGCTAATAAACTCCCCCAACGTAATAAAAATCGAACCTTTGATAACTTCCAAAACAACCCAGAATCAGATCCTTACCTAACTCCATTTGATCACTTCAACTCCAAGCAAAATAAAAAAAACAAAACAAAACTTTGTCAAAGAAAAAATGTTTACTCTCATATGGGAAAACCGAAGAAACACTAAAAGAGAAAGATCTTAGCCAAAATGGGATTTATTCGGCTTAACAGAACCAGACGCTTTCTCCATTAAAATACAAATAAATTGTGAGAATCTATATAGGCTTAAAGACAGTGAAAAAGGTTCGGTGAAGAAAGGAACTTGAAAAAATGGTATAAAAATGAAAATGGGTTGAGTGAAATTTACATAAATACTGACTTAAATTAGTAAAATAATATACAGATAACATTAATAGTATTACAACATTAATCAAAGGGATCCAGGAATTTTAAGAAGGTTGTTCATTTCCGGATACTGGGCGTTACGTAAGTAATGCTTATCTTGATGGGTTAGGAAATATTTTGGCTTCTAGAAAATTTTTTAATATATATATATATATATACACAAATATAAACAATAGGCATTTAGAATGGGTAAAGGATAAGTCTTCGTATTGGTGAAGTGAATTTTGTTTGCCGTGAGTCAAGGTACATGTGGAGGGGATTAGACTAATCACGCGGGATCCGTGGACTTCTACTTATCGGGTTCGGGTGACCCGTATAGAACTTTGAGGACTGATTTTTTTTATTTAGTTTTTAATTGGAACCATTTTTGCGCTTGTGAAGGTATATGAATGGAATCATAATTTGAATACATTCCAAGAAACTCATCTTATTTTCCCCACTCTATTAATAAATATTAATTTATATTAAATATTTAATTTATTGATTTATATATAATTTCACTGCTTAAAAGAGTAAATTCGCATCATTTCTCTCAAATTCAAAAAAAAATATTAAAAATACTAAAATCAAAATATTTTTTTTCATCAAAGTATTTTTTGTGTTACTATACTACACTTCTAAAGTTTCAATTCAAAATACATACTTATTAAATGAAGAAATATGTAAGATATAAAATCCGTAACATTCTCTCTTATCTAATTATGCAGAGTTCTCATTATTAACTTGTTTTCACTCATAACAAAAATGGACCAACTTGATCCCTACCTATTTCAATTCTCGTATCTCCACTTAACTATGTAGAGTTTTTATCATTGACTTTTTTTTTACTCATTAAAAAGATGGACCATCTTGATTCGAATTTATTTCAATCTTAGTATCTCTAAGTCTCACATCAATGAAAAACTAAATGAACTCTAATATAAATTGTCACGGATCTATACTTTCAAAATTCAAATTTTGATACATTTAAATATTTAACTTGGTATGATCTCTTATTTATTTTTTTTAAAATGAAAATAACGTATTAGTATTAAAATAAGAAAGCCGTTTGAGTCACGGAAACAACGAAAAAGGGCAAAAAACCCTTGAAACCATTGAAAAACAAGTGATTCAAAAACAAGGGGTTCCCATAGCTTTGGCCATGGCAGTCGATGCTGCCCAATCAGCTGTTTAGTTTTTGTTTATAGCTTGATTCCCTCTCTCCACTCGGACGACAAAATGTGTCTTTTGCGTGGCTATTGGCTTATGTGGACCGACTAGATTTACTAAAATAAATTCCATATAATTTTTAGTAACCTCTCAAATGAGATATTAAGTTGGTCAGTGACTACTTATTTTTGTTGTATTAACCAGGAAAGAGAAAGACTTTTGCTTGCTTCTTACTCTTAGAAGCCTGCACTTAATATACTTGAAATCCATTTGTCAAGTTGCCATGAACGCAAGGGGTTAAATAATGTTTGCTACGTTAAACAGACCAACAAATGGAATAAGGTTAAGTCGTATTTGAAATTTATATCTTGTTAAGCCATAAGATTTGTTTAACACAATGGTTCATCAAGTAGGCTTGAATGAAAACAAAGAATTTATGGACAAAAGTGAGCGGTCATGGTATATGAAAACATTTTAGTCTCCATCTAGTCGGCCCATGGTGGGACTCGCATAAGCCATTGCGTAGCTATCTCGTGTGTTTTTTAGGTGCCACGATTTGACCCCGACGTTTCATATACAGACTTTTGATAATGTCCCAAAATGATTCAGAGCCCTGCCTACATGGCTACGGCAGTGGGTCCTATATATATATAATCACCAATAGAATGTTAAGCAAGTTACTGACGTCAAACCCTAAATTGACAGAGATCGAGACTGTGGTTGGCTTGTGGCCTGCCAACCAGTTACGTCTGATTTTGAGGTGTTATAACCGAAGGGGAAATTGTTCCAAGTCTCTTGGTTTGCAATTCATTGCGCCATCACTCCATTTATGTGATGAAATAAATAACGCAAAGCAAACGGGATAAGATAAATAAAGAAAAAGAAAAATGGTCTATTCTTTGAAGCAAAATTCAGTGAACAAATAATACAGGATTGGCCCTGGTCGAGAGGATTTTCTTTGAAGACAAGTAGGTGGACCTCATCAAACATATCCTTGAAAGCAAATGTTTCCCATGATTCTTTTATTTGTATAAATTCTAACCAATTTCGTTTCCAAGGTCGGATGCCTTACAATTTTAGGCTTTTAATACATAAATAACATAAGGATTCGGGTACTGGGTGCTCTGTTAATTAATATCAATGACTTCAGTATGTGGACACGGTTTATCTAGAATCAATAAAGAGTTAGGTAATTCACAACAGTAAGGAATAGGGCTAACCCTTTCGGCAGAATTGTGAGCTTCAAAAGGGATATAGGTCGACTGCTGCTTTTGACTATGGCATTGCTTAGTAAAAATTGGATGCGGCTACTTAAGCCATTTGCAGCTTGCTGATAGTTGTGGATGAGGCGGCTGAATAATTCTCTCCTTTAATCAAGTAACTAGAAGCAGGTGGCTGATGTTGCCAAGTGAACAATGGCCTATGCATGTATCAGTCACATCCTGGCTTTTAATCCTGTTTTCCTTCTGGGTACAATGGCCAACCTTTCCCACCCTTCCCATATTTCAGTTCATGTCCGTAGATAATCCAATCCGAGGCCTACATACCCTTAACCTGTAAGGGCATTTTTTTAAGTTGATTCAATGGCAAAAGCATGTTAGAGTTAGAGTTAGCGTTAAAGAGTACAGGGATCTATTCCCTTATTGTGGTTTGCTTCATTAGTTTTGCTTAATTTAATATTCGACTCGTAACAACTTGCAATAGGAAATTTCAGATATAGAACAATACGCAAAGGTATTTCAATCTTTAAACAAAACGATTTTTATCAGAATAGTCAATTTTTTTTCTCTCAATTCCACTTAAACAGTTGATTACGTCCAACAAATTGCCAAGAATGAGCCTGGACGGACATAGGGAACATCTTTACAGGTGGTAAACATTCCACTTGCTTTATTTAATTCTTACTATTTTTTTTTTTATTGTTGGTGAATTATTCATGAAGAAAGCTATGGTGGCTGGCTGGCTGCTGGTTTGATAAGTTTAGGTGGCATTTGGTTTGGTTTTTAACAGAGTCTAATCAAAGTCACGCCAAAAAGAAAACCAAACTGATTAGTATTCTGGGAGGAATTGGCTGTGTTTATGGCTGACCATGTTCGATCAGTACATATCACAGCCGCAACAAAGGATCATCCATTTGACTGATGAATACCTAGCAAGTTCGACAGCCCTGACAAATTTTGGCCGGTGATATGCCATGGGAGCTGGATAGTTTGAACACATCTACTTTAGTATGTTCAGCTGAATTCTATCCTTTCAATTGCATCAAATCAAGCTTGGCACGATGCTTCCTGCTATTGACGTTTGCCAAATATGATTTCCATTTCTTCCAAACTTACCAGTCTGAACAACCACAAATTATTTCACTGATAAAATTTCCAGTATAATTCTCCGTGAAAGCTTGATTACATTTATCATTCACTGTATCTAATATATGTGTTACAATCAAATCTTAGACTCAACAATCTTAATGCTTCCGTTATAACCAACGGTACACTCCTATAACTACAGTCTACACAGAGGACTAACTCTCCACATCCTGAGTCAAAAATTTTTGGACATTTTCACCCAACTTATAGGAGAGATCCTCAATCTAACACTTAACAGTTCACAACTTTAGTTCCATGAAGTTAATACAATCCCCAAAAGGGAACAGGCCCAAAAAGAATTATGTGGACTCCAAGCTCTCCAGTGCAAAAATCATGTACAAATGGATGGGAAAGGGCAGATCTATACTTTCTATTACCGAGGTCCAGAAAGCTCCATTGCTTCGATGATGAAGGATGACTCTTCATGGATGTCACTGTAATTCCTAGAGAAGCTACATGCCCTAGTCTCACAAAGGTTTGCTCCACCTTGTGATTCCTCTGTTCCTGACTGCTCAAGACCTTCCAGGACCTTCAAAACTTCCGACATCTTTGGACGAAGGTGTGGTTGTGGCCGAGTACACTGCAGAGCTAGCTCTGCTGTTTTTTCCAATTCTAATGCATCAAAGCATCCCTTCAAATCCCTATCCACTAGCACTTCAAGTCTCTTCTCCTCATGCAATGTTCTAACCTGTATCAACCAAGAAATATCTTCAAACTATGAATAATTAAGGAAAATCTTAAGTGGGGAAAAAGAAAAGTGGACAAATACATGAAGGCAAAAATATAATATCATTATAAAAGAGGCTTAAGTTGGTGCTGGCTGTTGTCACAACAAAGCCACATCTATTGTGTTGAGTGATCAGGATTTTGTCAACATGACAGGGTGGGTCTTATCCAAGATGATAATGCTGGGGTAGGTCCAAGATGCTGGGGTAGGTCGAAGGAGCTGGGGTAAATCTTAAGACAAATTAGCCCAGCAGAATAAATATATACCAAACATTTGAGGCACCTGCTGTGTTTTGTTGGAACTTAGCTGAAACTAGGAATCACATTAGTTAATTAAAAACCTATACTTTATACTAGTGTTTTGCAGGGATCCTGAGCTTTCTCTAAGTAAAGCACCATGCACTTGAACTGGCAGCAAAAAAGATGCATAAATAGACAGCCATTATAATTACTTACCCAGTCAAGAATCATTCCCTTTTGAATTTGTCCGTTACCAGCATCTAATGTCTTTTGTCCTGTGATGAGTTCCAAGAGTAGTATCCCAAATCCAAAGACATCTGTTTTTTCAGAAGACTGTCCAGTTGAAAGATATTCTGGGGCAATGTGTCCTACAGTACCCCGCACAGCAGTAGTAACATGTGAATCCCTTTGATCTAAGAGCTTAGCAAGACCAAAATCCCCTACCACAGCTTCAAAACTTTCATCAAGCAAAATATTTGCAGCTTTCACATCCCTGTGAATTATTTTTGGATTACACTGCTCATGCAAATACAGAAGTCCACGTGCAGCTCCAAGTGTGATATGCATTCTTCTATTCCAATCCAGGGAAGGCTTCTCACGAGAAGTATCTAGAGAGAATCGAATTATAAGGCAATAGGAAGGCAGAGAGAGGGAGAAATGATAAAAATCTGTAAGTGTATCATAAGCTAGATAAAAAGTTTATGAATTCATTCCATTTAAACCACAAGAAAGGGAAAAAAAACTAAAGGATGAAGAAAGCTAAGCAAGTTGCATACTAATGTAAGCTCACATTTGAGATGCACAGCCTTAAAAAAGGCAATGCCTGCATGAGAACCACAAATCAACTAAGTTTCATCTGATAAATCAATTAAAGAGCAAGAGAAAGAAGAATGGTCTGATGAGGACAGAAGCACAAAAGATCATCCACAAAAGAAACAAACCTCTTAAGCGATCAGCAACGCTCCCATTTGGCATATAAGGGTAAACTAGCAACCTCTCGTCAGGTGTCATGCAGAAGCCATATAAACGTAAGAGGTTACGGTGAAGAGCTAAACCAATCAACTCTACTTCAGTTTGAAACTGCACTTCTCCTGTGAAATTTGGATCTTTTAGCCTTTTAACGGCCACCACTGTCCTATTTGGAAGACATCCTTTATAAACAACTCCAAATCCTCCTTGCCCTAGAATGTTTTTGGGATTAAAATTGCCCGTAGCAATTTGCAGTTCACGAAATGAGAACCGTTTTAGATGACCAATTTCAAAATCATAATCTTGCTGCACTGCAATTCAAAGTTACACAACTTCTCAAATTTCAAAAATTACACAAATTCATTGCTAAAAAATGGTGACTGTGAATTTGGGAGTACCATATGATGTTAGCAGAAGCCGAGATCTATACCAATGCACCCAACAAACAAGCAGCATCACGGAAACCACAAATGCAGAACTGATTCCTATGGCAACAGAAAGCACCCAACGATGGTATCCATTGACTCTAGAAGATGAAACTGAGCCTGCCACTAAACGATTGAACATGTTACGTGGGCATCATTAAAGAGCATCATGGCAGAGCACTTTGATAGATTTTATCAGCATACCATTTAATGGTTTTGTAACATCCGTGCAAATTTGTTCAGATGAAGAAGTGCAAAGAAAGTTGTTCCCTGTAATACTACACAAAAGTACATGAAGCTTGAAGTGAATGAAAATGATTTATCAGCAAGATTTTTCTGAATAGAAAAGAGAATATTTAAGTTTAGGCTTATTGATGTAGAATAAAATCACTTTCTGCAAAGAAACTCACCTATAACCTTTTGCTAGTATTTTTGGAGTAGGACCACTAAGATTATTAAATGATAAGTCCCTGCACAATATTGTTGAAGTTAATAAAAGTCATCCCTTGAAAGCAGTCTAAACTAGAAATATGGTGATATGATGAAACACATACAAGAATGAAAGACCAGTGAGATTTGCAATGAGTCTAGGAATAGGTCCAGATAAATAGTTCCTGCTAAGCCGCCTGAAAAGTTTTCCATGGCAAAGATTTAGAAGGCCAATATTCAGGGGGAAAAAACACCGATATAGCCATAAAATGCACTGAGCAAATGTCAGACAAGACTCACAGGTAACTTAGACGTGTTAGAGAGCCCAAAGAACTTGGAATTACTCCAAAAAATTGGTTACCAGAAAGATCCAGAGTTTGAAGCTCAGAGAGCTTCCCTATCTCATCTGGGATTGGACCTGACAACTGATTGTTCTGCAACAACCTACAACAAACAGAAATATGAAGCATCTCAATGAATGCTAACCAGATAAACAAGAATTTTCATGTTCCTAGGAAAAATGCTAAAGAAGGTTTTTTGATACAATATCTTCCTTCTAAAGATCACAAGAAGGTGGACAAGAATAATAACCTCCCGAATTATTGAAATGAATTCAAGAATAAAACTAAGTTCCAGAAACACGTTCATTTTTCATTCATAACCAACTCCGGCATCTATTCCAGCGAGAATATGTTCCCCAACTGCACTATAAAGCACCTTTTGCATAAGCAAATCAACTTCTAAAAACTAAACTATCTTAAAAAAGAACCTACTTTCTCTTTCAACAAGTGTGACCAGATGTGAAAATATACATAAAAACTATCCTTTAACAATAAAAATAATTTCTTGGCTAACCCTTAATCACTCATAAAACATCAATTTGACACAAAAGAGTGGTAGCAATACGACAATCAATTGGATTTCATACTGAAAGACATCCAATTAAATGAAACTTAAAATTAGCAGTGGAATTAATACAACAGGATTAGATGACAGTGGACTCACATGGTCCTTAGGTGACTCAAATTCCCAATACTCGGTGAAAGCAGTCCTGATAATCCCGTGCTGGCCATTTCCCTATCAACAACAATATTCCCAAAACCAAACCCTCATTTTAATTCTTTCATCAAAATATTAACAAGTTCAACAAGAAATGATTAAAATAGAACTTCACATTGTAGAAAACAGGCATAGTTTCTTACAGGGAGATAACGAAACCTTCAGCAGAACAAGCGACCATGTTCCAAGTACAAGGATCAACTGAGTTAATATCCCAGCCGTCCATCACGTTCCTAGCATCTATCATCTCCCTCTTCACCGACATCAATGCCGCCACTGTTATGTCAACACCACCCAAAATCAACAATTAAAAGAAAAAAAATATATACATATTAACAACATAAATTTCAACAGTCTTAATCAATGAGGGTAGCTTTCTTTTTCTTTTTCTCTCTTTTTAAGATAAGAATTAAGAACCCAAAACCACCTTCATAGTTAACTCCTTTTGGAGAGAGGAGACTATCACCAGCTGAAACGGAATGGACCCAACAAAACCAACGAAAAAGCAACAAAACCATCCACATTACGTGATGCTCCATTGAAAGTTAAACAAAAGCAACGACAAAGGGGAGAGGAGCCAAAGCTAAAAAGGGCAAGCTTTTAATTCTTTTTTCAGAGGGTTTTGACTTGTGAGAGTAAGGCCAAAATCTACTGACAGAAAAGATAAAGGCTGGATTCGGCTAAAGTTCGGTGTTTTTTTTTTCCGTTAAATTTCCATTGTTGGCAGCTCCTTTTCGGATTCGCCCTTTTCAGTCTTGGATAAATAAATTAATACAGCACTAGTACAGGTATAAAAATGGAAAAAAGCTTAAATTCTTAAGGTTTTTGTTCATTGTGGGTGGGATCGTAAGACCAGGAGACGGGCTTTGGCAATCGGGTAAGTCCTCGAGATACGAGAAATGACAGGGATTGTCGCCTTGTCTCAATTTAAATTGTATTTATGTATGGTTTCGATGTTTGGTTTGTCTGATTTGAGTGAGTTTCAAGCCGTTCAGATCTAAACGTTTTGATTGATGATCAGAATCGGACGGTTCATTAGGGGCTGAAACGTTTTGAGTGGACAACACTAACATAATTTCGCACACTCTTAAGTGGTCGACACTGGCGCGAAAATTCATGTTGCCGGGGATTTTGGATAACTGCCCTTTACAAAGTGGTCCTCCGAGCCAACGACATCGTTTCTTTGCGAGGGGCCTGTTTGGGTTTCCTTATTTTCTCGTCCTCAACTGCTGATCCAAATTGCAGTTCCAAGTTCTAGCTACTGACATTTCCTTCAACATCATCTTGATGCATTGATAAAAAAAATAAAAATAAAAATAAAATTTGACGTGCTCTGTTCTGTTCTGTTCTGTTCCAAATGAAGGGATAAAGAGAGGGAGATATGGAAAAGATCAAGGAGAGGGAGAAGTTGGCAGAAAAGAGAGAAGAAAATAGTCGAAAGCAGACTGTGGGGGGTGGTGGAATGGGCAAAAGGGCCTCAATC
This sequence comes from Theobroma umbraticum, assembly GCF_002168275.2. Classification (NCBI taxonomy): domain Eukaryota; kingdom Viridiplantae; phylum Streptophyta; class Magnoliopsida; order Malvales; family Malvaceae; genus Theobroma; species Theobroma umbraticum. The sequence goes on along the minus strand of NW_018397267.1, from coordinate 2,998,411 downwards.
AAATCAATTAGTTAGGCAACATTGAAACAGGGGGCCAGCTCAGTATCTTTTGACGACCAAAAGGCAGAGGTAATTATTAACGCATGGGACCTTTAAGGGCATCTTCTTTTTGACAAATGGTGCACCCAAAATATCATTAGATCTTCTCTACCATGATAATCCATCCAGAAAAGAACAAACGGCATCTGGCATCCTATACGCACCTTGAGCTGAATTTTACAGCAATCAGACACTCAGTGAGTCATCTTATTTCCCAAGAGACATTCCACTGTTGTCCAGCATGCCAGCTTTTCTTAGAGCAATATGCGGCACTGCACTGCCATCGCATGCCCTCAAGTTCAAAGGCTAAAGATTGCACAACATCAGCTTTGCAATATCACTTGGCTGAGATTGTTGATTTCATTTTAAGACGACATGAACAACGGGAGTGTATAAGTAATAAACTAGAAAGAGAGCAATAACATTACTTTTGCACAAACAGTAACAATAATTGTTTGCAATTTGAAGTCAGCCATCACAAACCACCACAATAACTAAAAACAAAAGAACAAATGCACGTAATCAAACCCAAAAACCAACTAGCCCACCCCTTATCTTCGGGCCATTCTATCAGGGACCTTCTCTTCCTAGCTACAAATACACTTCTCAACTTTTCCTTCACTAGCAGATTTCTGGTCTGTCCACCTTAGCCTATCTTTACTATCAAACATGTACATAACAAAAAAGGCATTTTGATAAAAAAAAAAAGGTAAACACAGAATAAAGGAGCAAGGGAGGCAGAGGTAAAAGTAGAAAATTCAAGAGAAGGCAGCCATGCAGCTGCCAAAGACTGTACGCGTCGTGGAAGAGCAGAAAATGATGCTTGGACAGGCCTTGATCAATGGTGGTTACCCAAAGATAGTACTTCCTTTGTGTCACGCATCAACTAGGAGATATCAAGTCTTATATCACTCTTAAAGTTTTATGTCCCAGCTGGATGCATGAAATGTTGTAGCCCTATTTGCCGTTTCACGTGATCTGACTGTAACCAAAAAAATTCAAATGAGTAACAAAGCTTTGACTTCAAGAAGAAACAAAATTCTAGCTAGAAAATAATCCCATAATATTCAATGAAGATATATCTTTCTATACAATGGGAAGTACATGGGAATGAAGTTTAGTTCAGAAACATACTTCCTGTTTAAAGTTGAAAAGTGGCGGTAAAGGTCGCCCATTTGGTAGGCGAGCATTAGGTTCTCGAAGCTCATCAAAGAAGGGATGCGCACATGCTTCAAGCTGTAATAGCAAAGAGCAGATTTCATTAACATAAGATTAGGGTGGTCATAACTTAAAAACACCATTATCTGGTGGATCCATATCGATAATTGAAGAATTGTGCATATGTTCCAAGTCTAAAACGTGTAAATCAAAACATTTGCAACCAAAGGCCGATCAGACAAGGAAGACACTAGAAACTCACCGCTGTACAGCGAAGACTTGGTGAGTATTGCAGCAGGCGTGAAGCAAGATCAATTGCTTCAGGAGGCATCCGTTTATGAAAAACCTAAATACATTTCAGAGTCAAGTTAATGGTAATCAACCACTCATTTATATTATAACAACAATGCAGTGCATTATGTAAAATCTATTGATTATTTCTGCCATTAGAGACCACATGAAAGAAACATCTAAAAATTGCATACAAATTCAAGAATTAAAAGAACAAAAAAAAAATCAGCTAATATTTCATGAGCAAAATATCCAGAAGGCATAACATACAACATCTCTACACCAATCATTTCTGTGACAAATTTATAAATTTATATAAGGACAATAAAAGGTAAACCTTATGCCAAGGATGCGCTTTAATCTGTGGAAACCTAAAATCTGTGTAATTGGGATTCATGCAGCGAATTTCTTCCCTAGTGGGTGTACCTAGGACCTGTAGAAAAAGATGTAAGAAGCAGACTTGTGATACTAAGAAATGCATAACTTCAAGCATCACTAAGCAAATCATACCTTGATAATCTCGACAAGCTGGTCCACTGCATTCTCTCCAGGAAACAATGGCTACAGAAGAAAAAAGATTTAAGTATTAATGGGCAAAGAAACTGAATTATTGCTAGAAATTTTCAGAAAGAACAAAATCAGATAAAAAGAGGCAAATGCTAACCTGGCCCAGCAAAAGTTCAGCAAGAACACAACCAGCTGACCAGATATCAATTGAGGTTGTGTATTCTGTGGCACCAAAGATAAGTTCTGGAGCCCGATAGAAACGTGAACATATGTATGAAATGTTGGCTTCACCTTTGATCTGAACACAAGTATTTTAATAGTAAGTATGAAGTATTTTAAAGAAACAAAAGACAGGCAAAAGAGGATCATAAACATGTTAATACTGCTCTTTGATCTCATCCCACTTCATGGCAGTCCAGAATAAATGTTTCCCAAAAAAAAAATCCAACCCAACCCCCACCCCACCATCCTTTTCTTCTTCAGCCCTTTACCACTACAAAGAGGACAAATAAGACAGCTAAATAACAGTGGCAAAGCGAACAAGCGAAAAGCACACGTTTCTAAAGGACCAAGCTGGAACAAATCCAAAGTCAGTTACAATCCCAAATTTACAAAGCATTTATGATAATATAAAAGGACCAAAGTTTAAACAACTTTTAGCTATTTGGGAAAACAACAGCAAAGCCTGAAGAGTCATTAAATTGTGTTATCACAATGCTGATTTTGCAACTTAGTACAAGAGCAGTATTGACAAATAGCAGATAATAACATATGAAGTCAATCCTTTTGGAAGTTACAATCAGAATCAAACATTCAACATACACGGAGCTAAAATCCTATTTTAGTTTTAGAGACTTATGGACCCAGAAACAATGTTTCACTTGGAGCAAAACTAATTGGTTGACTAAATGTCCATCACAAATTTGAATGGAAGACCACTTGGAAATTTAGTAGAGGCAGTCAACTTACAAGCACTTTTGCACTTCCAAAATCACAAATCTTAACCTGGTGAGTCAGCGGATCAACCTGTAAAAAGCCAACAATTACCTCAGAAACATTGTCAAAACATTCTACTAAAAATCGTCAGTCAGAAAAGCATACCAAAAGATTCTGAGGCTTCAAATCCCTATGGCAAACTCCGGCAACACTATGGAGATATGCAAGCCCCCTGAATATCTGTAAAACATCCTCTAATTAGCATAAAGAGGAACATTACACAAGAAATCAAGCACAGAAAAGAAATCTATGCACACCTGGTATGTGTAAAGTTTCACGTAGATGAGTGGCATTCTTTGATTTGCACTGCTGTAATGTTTCAAAACCCTATACATGCTCTCCGGAACATATTCCATAACCAAGTTAAGGAAAAGCTCATTTTTAGTTGTCGTGGAAAAGAAACAATGCTTCAAGGAAATCACATTTGGATGATCCAGCACACGCATCAATTGCAGTTCACGGTTCTTATATCTTCTGTCTTGCAAAACCTTCTTTATAGCTACAGTCTCTCCTGTTTCCAAGCATTTTGCCTGAAAGAAAAGATGCATCAGCATGTGAAATACCAAAAAGCCAAGATTGGGTACTGTCTGACTATGTTTCATTACCTGGAAAACAATCCCAAATGATCCTGTTCCAACTACACGCTCTGCCATATAACTGATGGTCTACAATAATCAAAAAACCAAAAACATCAAATTCCATTTAAAGGAAGCTGAGGAACTTTCCTCTATTGATCGTAATGTGTATTAGTATCTATAGCTAACGCAGAATTCGAACAGATATAAAACTAGGCAACAGAAGAAAACACATACCTGTTTAGGTTCTCCATTTTTGCCTCCAATGGTTGTGGAAATGATGTGACCCGTGACCGGATCGTTACCATCAACAACAGCGGCAGGCATTTCCTGGTAAATTGAGAAATTCATGGTAAGAAAAAAGAGAAGTGAGACTTTGAAGAAGCACAGAAATTGGAGATCCAGAAGAGCCAACCATTCCCTCAAGAAAATCATAAATCAAGTCCAAAAAGAAATCTTAATTATAATCAAGCCCATTAAAAAAATTGGCTACACGGATCATTCCGATCCGAAGAAAATTTCATCTAAGCTTAAAAGCACGAACAAAGCAATAAAAGAAAATTAAATATTGTCATAATTTCACTCTCTTAAGAAAAAATTCAATTAAAAAACTCAAAATTGCAAATTGCAAAGAAGAGATCGCAGATCGAAAAATATACAAATCAAAATTTTTTCATTGAGGGTTTCCCGATCAGCTCAACCAACAAGATCACCCTAAAAAAAACTAAAAAAATATACAAAAAAAATTTGCTTTTCATAACCAACGGAAATAAAAAAAAAAAAGAAAAATACTACCCGCAGATCTCATAAATCCCATCGACACTCAAAAATATACAGAAGAACCAAAAAAAGGCTTTTCAGCAGATTTTCATGACAACAAAAATAAGGCCCAAAAAATGAGCTAACAATAATCACGAAAAAAAATCACCAAAATTACACCAAAAAAATTGCAGATTCATTTCTGAGTTCCGATGTCACAAAAAATGGGAAAAAAAAAAGAAATAAAGTTTACCTTATCGTCAGCCATGACGAGCAACCGGGAAAAAGAAAAAGAAACAAAGAACGAAAAACAAAGATCTAATAGGTGAAAGACTAAGAGGAGATCATGGTGTGGCGACAGAAGGGGAAAAAAAAGGGAAAGATGATGAAGAAGAAGGATTAGGAGAAGAGAAAGGGAGGACCCAGGGGAAGAGACAGCAAACTAATGCCCATGTGATTCCACCTCCTCTCCCTTTTTCTCCCCCCTTTTCTTTTTTCGTTTTTTTTCTCTTCCTCTTTTTTCCCCCTGTTTCTTTTCTTTTTCTTCTTTTTTTTTTAATTATAAAATTTATTATGTCTCTTTTCCTCTCGGTCTTCTCTCTCTTTACTTTCCGTTCTCTTCGCTCCTCTTTTTGTTCTTAGACTTCCCAAACTACCCTTTGAACTCTTACCTAATTATAAAGAACGGGATTTGAAATCTTCGGAGAAAACTTTGGATAAATAAATAAATTATTCGCCGACGTATTTTAATCATTGAGCTTTATCCCCTCCCCTTATCGTTCCGTGATTCGTCGCTTTGGTTTTATATCCGTTACCGTTACCGTTTATATTCTTCCTTTTCTTTTGTTATTTTCTTTGTCATATTTTTTTTAATAAAATACCTTCACTTTTTAAATTTTAGATAAAATTTTAAATAAATTTATTAATTTTAAAATAAATATTTTATCCTAAAAATACAAATATCATTAACAAAAATTAAAAAAATAAAATATCTTTTCTTAATTTAAAAATTTATTATTATATTTTTAAAAAAATTATAAAAAAAAAAACCTAATCGTTGCTCCCCAACTCCATAAGGGAGGGAATCATCAGATTAGGGAACCCTGCCCAAGAGAGCTCTTCATCTGAGGAGTTTTTTTTTTAATTAATAAAATTATATAATAATAATTTTAAAAATTAATTATAACTAAAATTATTCTTTAATTAAAAGCTAAACTTAAATCTCTAATAAAAAATATTTTTAAAAAATAAAATTTTTATTTTAAAAATTAATATATCTTAATATAGTTTCAATCAAAATTTAAAAAAGTAAAAATATTTTATCCCTTTTTTTATTGAAATGAATAATTTCTCTTTCTTTTTTTAACTCAAGTGGGAATGTAGGATTGATGGGTTTAACGTTATCCTTTGTGAGCATAACATGAATGATGAAAACTTGCCAAAATATTGGTCATGTCATTGATGTATTGGTTCTATCATTTTGTTTTATTTATAATAATTTTCTCTCAATATAATTTTAAAATGTAAGTACCTCATTTGGTATAAATTAGATTTGACAATTTGCGTTCATGTGTTATACATTAAATATGAACATGATATAATCAAAATGTCATATGACACCAGTATGATATGTTAACATATCATAATTAATGATGATATAATATATTAACATATCATAATTATTGATAATATGACATATTCATTTGATATGATAATATGAACATGTGATATTTTTTACCATCTACATCAACATTATATCAGTATCTTATGAATATAAAATGACAATTGTTATTTTAATTAATAACAACTAGTTAATCATTAATAGTAATTTTTTTATTAAAAATAAAACTTCGCAAACTTGATTAAATATAATAAAAAATAAACATTTATTAAAATATTTTTGAATAAACACTTTTCAAACTTTAAAAATAATAATAATATCCATAAAGTATAATTAAAATCTACAATCATTATCATCAAACCTAAGAAACTTAAGTCTTTGTGAAAATTTAAATGAGTTATAATTAAGTTATAAACGTGTTAACTTTGACATGCGTACATAATTAATTAAACGAATTATATTGATACACGATAATGTGATTAAATAAACGTATCTTAAATGAATTTTAAACGAATTGAAAGAATTTGATACGTTTTAAAATGACGAAATTTTTGTGACTTAAATGTATGAATACAATTAAAACATGAAACATCATATACCTTAAATTCAAACTCACTTAACTTTGTATCATATACAAAACGACTAAACCTAGTGTAAACTTTGAACATTGTTAGTAAATAAATCCCTTAAAAAATACGAAGAAAGTCAATATTATTGTTAGTAATTAACAATTGAAAAATAAATTAAAAAATTACAGTTTTGTTTTTTCAAGTCTATAATGGTCAGACGAAGAAGATGACAACATCAAAACAATGGTTTTCAAAAGTCTTCTTATTGAATTCTGTAAGTGGGCATTGAGGAACTGAATCCAGTCTAAGATTATGACCTGAATTGTTATTTCCCATCTCATCATAGAGCGAAGGTTTCCGGTCAAGCCCAGGGTTTGTGGTCCAACAGCGAGGGGCCGCCACCTTGCGTCCAATTAAGAAGAATGGTTCAGCTATCAGCTCCCATTCAATTCAACCGACCTAAGCTTGGATAGCCATTTTCGAATGAAATATATATATATATATATATAATAACAATCCAACCCTATATATTTATGCTAGCTTGGCATAA